>NC_137125.1:49154171-49721671 GCF_949319135.1 Squalius cephalus
ATGCAGCTAAACAGCTTCATGGATTCAGGTACAGTTGCTTCAGCATTTTCTAGTCTTCTGCTGGTGCAATGGTGGATTTACCACATTCAGGGATGTTCTGGCCCATCTGAGTGATGAAAGTGAGCGATTCCTTGTTGATTCTCCACAGCTTCCCATCAACAGTCCCTGTGTAGATGTTTCCTTGAGAGATGCAATGAAGAGATCAAACCTGACTGTATTTCTCAACAACAAACAGACCAAAATACAAGACTAGCTCACCGTTCTGGTCTGCCGTGAAGGACTCCGGGCCTTTGAGTTGACCAGAGAACAGCCGGCGACCTCTCTGTAGACGTGTGTTCACTGCCAGAGGGCCGTCCAGAGCAGGCGGGGGTCCCTCAAATCTGGAAAACGTTCATCAGCGGGAAAACACACAAGACTGAAATCTCTTTGGAGATCGATTTATGCTGAATTGACTGCAAAGTAAAGAGATTTACAATGAAAAGGCAAAGTGAGACTCACATGTACGGCTCAGGATCAATAGGGGAGGGAATGAGATACAAACCAACTGCAACTGCCAACAATACAACGCTTACAGAACTCTGCCCGAGCCTGCATAAATAAATACATGAATTTAATGGCAAAGACATCTCACGGATGTATGTCATTATTAAAGAGAACATTCTGGGCTTTTCTGTAATACCAAATTTTTGGTCTATATGGTCTCTTTATTATTATATGATATTATATATCACATCATAATGTTAAAAAATAAAAAGTATATAAGAAATTGAAATGACATAATTTATCAAATAAAATAATATCAAAATAGTGTTTTTTCATAATAATATTATTCAAATGAAATGTAATATTTGTATTAATTAAATATTACATTGATATAATAATATCATTATATATTTAATTATATAATATTATATTCAAATAAATGTTACAATTATCATAAAAGATACATGACATCACATTATAGCCTAATGTTAAAAATAAAAAAGTATATAAGAAAATTAAATTACATCATTTATCAAATAAAATTTAAATTTAGTCATTTAGCAGACGCTTTTGTCCAAAGCGATTTACAAATTAGGACCAAATCAAGCGAGTCATCATGAAGAGGCAAAAACAACACAAGAAGTGCTCAAAATACAAAGTGCAGGCATTGCATAGCATAAGCCAGATAAGGGAAGATTAAGGGAAAAGGAAAGAATTAATATATATATATATATATATATATATATATATATATATATATATATATATATATATATATATTTATTTATTTTTTTATTTTTTTATTTTTTTAGATTAAGTGCTCACGGAAGAGAAAAGTTTTCAGTTGTCTTTTAAATGTTAATTTGAATGTAAAATATTTGAATGTATTGAATGTATTTGAATTTGAATGTATTTGAATGTAAAATTAAAAAATAGTATTAATCATAATAATATTAATCAACTTAAATTAAATGTAATATTTATTTATTATATAATTCAACTAAATGTGATCATGATAATAAAATAACTAATGCTGGCATTCAGGATCATACATCAAAATATAATAGAAATAGATTTTGTGAACATGTGCAAAGTAAATATATTTAAAAAGATTTAGAGGCAGCACACAGACTCGCGCGCGTTATCTTTCATTATTGAGTAATAGGAACATCTCATAATCAGAGGTTTTTAAATAATGTTTCGTTAACACGAAAGATACGAAAGAACAAAAGAAAGGCGATTTTCTCACTAAATAACAGAAATAATCCGCATTATTCACTACAGCTCAGCGCTTTCACCCGTGGACAGTTAAGAATGTGAAGTAGCCTAACGTTACACTACAAGTGCGTCCAGAAGTGAACAACAACGAAAAGTCGTCGTTTATTATCACCCCAAAGTGAGCGTTTGTACGTTCCTTCGTGATTAATAGGATTTTCTGGATTAAAAAAAATTGTGTAAACTTACATGGTTATGTCGTGGAGCCTTTTTGATAGTTGTGTAAGTTCAGCGTGTGTTCCAGGACGCCATGAAAGAAGTGTTCGGTGAGTCAGCGATGAGTTCAGCGATGAGGACATTAACACGGGTTCATACAGAGGGCACATCATTCACGTGTGGGGCTGCCTTGAGCACGTCTCGGACTCAATCACATCTTTACAGTTTAACGTGATGTTGAAAGCTAGTAAAAGGGCTAATAACTGTTGGTGTGACCCTTTGCACAGTGTACTTCAGGGTAGGCTACTTTGAAGGGGGGAGAAAACGTGTTTAATGACAAATGTGTTGGAGATTATTAGAAATACCAGCTTTTTGAGATTATGCCAAAATCAAGTCTAAATCCAAAAGGAGTTTCTTCTCACACACACACACACACACACACACAAACAGATGACGGCTGCAGTGAATTGAGAAACATTTAATCTTTATTTAAAGAAACCATGTCTTCAACAATAAGGCCACGATTGGTAACAATACAAACCCTCAAAGAACCTCCGTCATTGTCAAAAATGCATGACATGTGGACTCATTTGGATTCTAAAAATGCATATTTAGTGAAGCTTTTCTAAACCTCTCAAGGACAATATTCATGCCAGTCCTCGCTTCATCTTCGATAAATGAAACTTACATCATTCATTAACATCCACAAAACCACGTAACTTAAAACTGTGGAGCAAAATGAGAATTTTTGGCAAATACAGAGTATGGGATTCGTGAGCAAACTATGTCTAACTATGTTGTTAAACAGAAAGATCAACAGCACTGGCCTGTGATGTCCTAAAACAGCCATAAAATATGCATGAATTAATATAACACATGCACGTATACTTAAAAGTATTGAAGCAGTTCACTCGTATCCACACCACTTTACTACACATGAATACAGTTTAACATTCATTCACAGTCTTACTCTACAAACAAAAGCTTGTTTATGAAAAAAAAAAATTAAAATCAAGTACTGAAACAGCTTTATTTAAAAATTAAAAATAAAATCATACAACTGAGCTTCCACTAGATGCAATGCCGTTTAAAAACAGTGGAAGACAATAGGCATCTGATGAAGACTAATAAAACAAAATAACTCCCTGAATTAAAACAAAGTGCCCAAAAAGCATTTATAAAAATTACTGGTCTTATTCCCCTGACATATCCTCTTCGATTGTATATATTGAGACTCTTGTGATGTTATTTTCACACAAAATTAGTCTAATTTATATTTACCCCAGTGTTTACAATTAAAGTTGCCATGGTAAAACCATTGGACAAGATAGATACTGTAATTTAACCTCAGTTTATTGAGGTGTTCAAACTGATTGCACCAGGCAACTTGTTTCAAACTTAAATTAAACTATGCATTTTAATAATATCTTTGGTTAGAGGTTATAAAACCAATAATAATAAAGAAAAAAAAAAGCACACAATCTGTGTCTAAGACAATTGAATTAACTGACACAGGTGAGACATAAGACTGCAGAGATGTAGTTACAGCAGTTGGTCACAAGGTGTCGCTACCTCGCTATGCATGTGTCAATATAATGTTGCAGTACCCTTCAGGAAACCGTCATGCAGCACTAGCATACAGAAATTCAAATATAAATGTGTATACATATTAAACCACCTACTGATACACAAGTATCATTTAAAATCATCGCCATTAGTGTTGACCTTGAGAGCTGTTGTGACAAAGTAGCACTGACCATTAATGTGTCTGCGTTTATTTTACTGTACCTCACAACGGTAACATTTCAGCTACATCACCATGCCATGAAGAAATGCGTGCAAAATAAACTTTTGGCAGAACTTTGTATCGTCCAGCTACAGCAAATCGGATCAGTGTGATTGTACATATGTTCATGAATCACAGAAAGGAAGGAAGATCACACTGCAAGTACAACTTCTAAATCTACCATTTTCAGGCTGTAGCATCAAAACAAACAACTTCATTACTTATATATTCAGTCATTTGTCCCAAATGATCTGCTCAAACCAGAGGCCATCACGACCCATCATTCACTGAGAAAGAGCGCCTGACCCTGACCAACATCAGTCCGCTCTGCGTGACACTTCCCACATACTTTCGAACATCCTCTAAGCTCCTCTTTCCAACTTCCTGAAATCCGTTCGGTTCCAATTCCAGCACATCACCTAAGAATCCTTACGCATACTTTTTCTGATTTAAAATAAACACAAGTTTGGTTTTTAATTTGCATTTATGCCATCCATCCAGCAAGTAATGATTATGAAATGCTACATTGCTTTAGTCCTCATTTCCTGCCCCTACATCACATTCAAACTTCTCCATCACAAACATACTCTTCCTGTCTTTGTCACGTGCTACGTTTGTCCTCATTTTGTCAACAGCACATCAAATGCCAACACTATCTTTGGTAGGGCACATTATGAGTCAATTGGTATTTAATATAAAACAAAAATAATCCCCAATCCCATCAGTTTCTGGTCAATAATATATTTGAAATAAAATAAGACTCTTTCAGTAAAATAAACAAAAGAATAAAACTTCACCCACATAAATTAAAACAACAAACAAATATTTACAAACCACAGCATCCATTAATTAAATAAAAAAACAATTTCACGTTTGCATCATTCACAACTTCACGAGGTAAAAGAACAGAAAACATGACAAATAACTGCGACGGTTGAAACTGTGAAAGATCACAAGAGGGCGGAAGGGTAAATATGGCACCTGAGGTGCATTGTGGGAGGTCAGTGCTCTCCTCTGAGTTTCTGAGACGGGTGTCCACTTGGCACAGTGACACCTGATAGTGTTCATTACAGACAGTGACCACTAGAGGCAGCAGTGCTGCAGTTCTTCTCTCAGAAGGTTGGCTTTAGCCTGGGCCGCCCGCTGCTCTCATGGCCTCGTCCAGTTTCTCTCTGTAGGTGTTGTAGCGTCTGGTTATCGAACAGATCTGGTCCTGTTCCTCTTTTTCCAAGATGCGGAGGAAGTTATGCAGTTCGGGGATGGAAAAGGCGTCCCACTGATGAATGAGAGGAAGATGGGTGTCATAATTCCATCATTTTATTCATTTATTTATAAAAAGAATTTAATGCCATGTCAGCATCAAGGCTATCTTCATGGCAAGAACAAAGTGAATAGCAAAAAAATCAAACGATTAACAAAAAACTATACACACTACCGTTTAAAAATGTGGGGTCGATGAATGTTTTTGAAAGAAGTCTCTTGTGCTCAACAAGGCTGCAATTATTTGATCAAAAATACATCACAAAACAGTGAAATATTATTACAATTTAAAATGGCTGTTTTCTTTTGTAATATATATATATATTTATTTTATTTTTTTAAAAAATGCAATTTTTAATTCTGTTATGCAAAGCTGAATGTTCATGATCCTTCAGAAATTATTGTTGAAAACATGACTTTTTTTTAAAATGGTTGTGCCACTTAATATTTTTAGGGAAACTGTGATCAATTTTATTTTAAGATTCTTTGAAAAATACAAAGTTCAAAAGGACAGCATTTATTTGAAATAGAACTTTACTTTCACTTTTGATTCATTTAATGCTTTGTTGCTGAACTTCTAAAAAAAAATCTTACTGACCCCAAACTTTCAAATGATAGTCATTTAGGATGGATACAAGACAAAAATTCTTAAATGCTCTGGGTTCGGGCCAATTTCCGACAGTTCGGGCTTCCCCGGACAGCACGCATAAACCTTTATCTGATTATATGCAAGTGTGAACTCGTGAAATAACCAATGTGAATCTTTGAATGCCGCAAATGGATTTCATTCATTTCAGATTCACTGTAAGAGAGAAAACTAGGGATGCACTCATACCGATCCGTATCCGATACTTACATTCTGAATGTCTGTGGATACTAATCCGATACCAGTGCTGTTTTTTTTCTTGGATCATCGTAGAATATACTACTGTGTGTGTGTGTAACTGATGATCAATCTTTTATGTGTTAAACACAACCCACTAAATACCAGGAACGTTACTAGACCTATTTTAGGGAGGCCTAAAAGATTCATTAGTTCCCCCAGATAAATCAATATTATCAGTCAACATTTTCTCAGAATTTGTTTTGATTTGTTTTTTATGTCAACCATTCCACTGCATCTTAAAACTTCTTACTGGGCGTAAAACAAAGAAACCTTACCAAGACTTCACCGGTTTGCTGCTCCTTCAGGACGAAGCTGAGCGTGTCAGTGCTGGGTCCCGCCACCAGACGAAGGAACAGAGGGTGTTCTTCCTCTGACAGCTTACAGGTGTACACTGCACACACACAGGCACAGAACGCACACTACTTCATTCACATGTAAAAATCAGGCAAGAATTAGGGATGCATGAGGATGATATTTTTTCACCCTTTTTTTAGTGCCAGAGCTGTAACCTCAATGCATTCCGGGTCCATTTTGACCCAGAAGAGATCAATAACAACTGGAAAACTATGAAAATACACAATTTATTTTTTTATTTTTTAGTTCTTTAAGAGATATAACAAGGAACTTGATGAAATATTCTGAATACAATCCAATTAGTGATGCAGTCTGAAATTAAAATCACACCATGTTGGTTTGTCTAGGCCAAAGGAGAAGTGGTCCCTCGACTGAACCTGGTTTGTCGACTTTTGGCTTGCTTAGTCGGGGACACTTACTATTCGGGATTACATGAGAACTGAACTGGATGATGACGTCACAGTTTTCTCTAGAGCTGCTTCAGAGATTCATTGAACTCATATTCATATTTGATGAACTTTACACAGTTATTGAACCAAAATTAATCAACACTTTTCTTTCTAGAGCTGCTTTACAGCTGAATTCAAATCTGTTTGCATCACTGAATCAATATTTTCCAGTTTATCACTGTACTGAGCTGCTTTAAAGCAATCTGTATTGTATAGTGCTATATAAATAAAGGTGTCGACTTAATTTAAAGAGGATGAATTTAGAAAGAAAACTTCTCGGACAGGGTTTCAGCACCAACAGTAATTGAGATCCACTCTGAAAAGTTGCATAAGTCAATTAAAGCACTTGCAATTGTATTATAATAATGACCTGGCTGCCACACCACACAAAGAGGAAGACAAACGCCAAACTACACACTGCTCAATGTTGATCTCACGCCAAATTTCACAGCAAAAACAAACTTTAAGCACGAAAAAAGGAAGAGCACCACCTCATATCAGGAACAAAAGTTAATTCTCTAGAACTGCTGCGTTTACTTAAGCATTATGGGAGATTTTCCTCCACCCAGAGTGTGGAAGAGGGCGCAGACCTGCATTTCTTCATTCTTGAGGAATCCTCTCATCTCACTTCCTGTTTAATGGGGGCTTCCTTTTGCCTCCGGCAGGGGTTAATCAGAACATGCAGGGCTGTTATTATGTCTACACTAATGCGGTTGATTCATGCTCCTCTATAGGCCGTACCGCTGTGATATCACACATGAGGGTCTGCCTGTTTCTATAATGAGCTCTGAGATGGGAGTTTATCAGCATCTAAACTTTAGCATTTCTTTAAGTCGTCTAGTCTAGACGGGGTGTTTAAGAGCTCGTCGACGGTCTCGTTACACGCATTAAAAACAGCTGTCAAACTCAAAGTCTTGCATATACGTCTCCTAGCATGTGCCGAGATCTCTCACGGTGGTGAGACCTCATGAAAATGCTCCGTCTCAGACGGTGGAGGGAAAAAAACATCACTGTTCCAGACAGCCTTCTCAGCAAAATCCCCCCATTGGCAGCAGCACTTATTGGCTCCTACACACACACTCCTACAAAATAACTGAAGATGAGCGTAATATCTCCCTACAGTACTATGACACTCAGTTCATCAATTCACTGCGACTGAACTGACTACCACAGCGAACCAAAATTATTTGCGTATTTGGATCAGTAACAAAAAGTGGTATATTAAAAATAAGTACATAAGATGGTTGCCTAGAATATTAGGTTTAAAAAAAATGTGAAAACCTGAAAAGAATTGTGTATATAATTCAAAATAATTATAAAAAGACAACTTAAATATATGAAATAAGAGGTGAATGGATCTACTAAAGGTGGAGTTTTTTTCAAATAAGAATTATATAGATATATTACTTGACAGTAGGATTTAATGGATAATACAGAATTTTGTAAAAAAAAAATTGTAATATTTAATTTTTTTGACATGATAAACCGTGATTAAGTCATTTTGTTTTAAATGTGCAGTCTGAATTAAATGAGTTAAGATAAAAAGAATGCATAAAGGAAAATAATACTAAGATAACTTTAACCTGTACTTTTCTCAACAAATATGCACAGCAGTGTAGTCTGATTCATGAATGAATGACTCTTATGACCCGATTCTTGTAATAATTCTTTTCTGTCAAATAAACCGGAGCGCATTCCAACCCGACGCTCAGACTACGAAAACAGGTACTGAAAATCACTGAGCCATATGTGTGTCTGGCTTCCTATTGTGTGTGTGACGTCAACGAGGGGCTCAGACAGTGGCTGGGGTCTGTCAGAGGAAGGAGATGGATTGGAAACACTTTGACATTATGGGAGGAAAACCAATGCTCAAAAATTCACCAAATGATGTCGCTCTGCAAGCCTGTGACTGATTTCAGCACTGAAAAAACTAACTAGTAGTCACTAGTAAAGTTGACCATCCTGACCCCTCCCAGCTCAGAATATCCCTGTATGGTGATGAAATGTGGGGAACGAGGCTGGTTACTATCTGCATTCAACAGGTTGGCACAGACAACAGCTGGTGTGTACGTGTGTTTACTACGCTGGCATGGTGTATTCTTGGCACACGCGTGCACATATGCTTACAGGCAACAGGACTGTCCTGTATCTGTGTGTGCCAGAAGTCAAGAACGTTCATAAATACACACACATTTCTGAGATTGTCTTATTTCAGGAATGCATCTGGTCCTGCCAAAACACATACACAAGGCGTCCTGAGTCATTACCACGCTAGTGCTAGTCTACCGTATGCACAAATACGTTGATGCATTTTCCACATTCATGTTCCGCGTCTCACCTTGATCTTCTCTGCTGAAGCGTTTGAACAAGGCGAACTTGGCGGGGTTGTCGGCCACGGTGAACTTTTTCAGCATGGCTTCAATCACCTGTCGCACTGTGTTGGTGCTGCTGATGTGCAGGGTGTTTATGGAGCCACGTGGAAGGTAAAACGCCTCTTGACCTTTGACCCCTCCTGCCCCACCTCCTTTCACCGTGATGGGCCTCCGCAGGTCCATCTGCACCTTGATGAAGCCTGTGTACATGCCGCTAGAATTCTGCAGGACCGAGACAGAGGAAAGACACAGAAAAACATTCAGTTTTATGACTAAAAGAGCCTATTCTGATCAATGAGCACCAGTGTAGAGGGTTAGCTAACAACTAACTTTTCTCAAATGAGCATCAGTTTATTTTGACAAAATGCAACATCGCTGTTTTTAGGACAAATGTAATCAAATGTATTTTCTTAATTAGTTTCGAGAAAGTCTGATTCATTTCAGCAAAACGGTTCCTTTCAGGCAATTTCAATTAAAGGTATAGTGGAGGATCTTTCCGAATTTTAGATAAGACCCGCCCTCTCCACTTTTTTAATAAGTTTGATTGATTCACCAGAATGATTGACAATTAGGAGGACCAATAGTATAGGTGATCCACCCGGAAGTAAAAAATCCTCCACTATACCTTTAACTGATTCAAAACATACAGTATATATCATTGTATTTAAAAGTAAATGTATGAGTATAAGTATATTTTGTCTGAAATAAATACTGCTTTGGTTTTATGACTAAATCAAATAGTCATTAATTATACGTTTTAAGGTTTAACCTTCTTTAAAGGACAGCTTAACTATAGAACTGCTTAATATGAGTAGTAGCTTGACAAGCTTCGGTTTCAAAGCAGCTTCCTCAACACTGTTGAGCACATCTTGCAGTGTTATCTGACTGCGTCCAGATGGAGCTCAGATTTGAGGTTCTTCTGTCTGTAAGCTCATTAGTCCAAATGGCAGCCGTGACTGCAGGCTACAGGCGAGACACGGGGGGTGTAATTACAGCTCACACACACCTCTGAAACTCAATGCATTGCTCTCTGCCACACTGACACACAACCCCACTGAACACAGGCCTTAAACTTAATGATCCAAGACTGGATGCTTAATGAGTAAAATATCAGATATACTAATACAAAGTGTTTGTGCCACGCTGGCTTAGTCTAGTCCAGTCCAGTCCAAGTCTAAACAACACAAAAACAGTGTGCGATAAGCAGCTGCGATCTGGACAAAGGTACAGTTGTAAAGTCTGATGTTCTGACATCACAGTCCTTATGGCTGTCACATGATATATTAGGAGGCATGATAAACTGATTACGCCATGGGACAATGATGAAGCTTTTATTAAACTATTAAACATAAGTCTGAGAATTTGTCACATGACAAAAATGTCCTTCTGCAATATTGTACACTGATTTAACACTGATGTTCAGCTGTAGATGAAGAAAGTGGATGGACTTTTGAATTTTGAACATTTGTGATTAGATTATTTTATGACCTATTTGTAAAAAACAGAGATCATTAACTCACCAGTGTCATTTTAAAGTGGTCACGCGAGTCTGCATTGTACTGCTCGACCTTCTTTCTGATCTCCTCGTGAGTGAGATGAGTGCGCAGCTCTTTCTCTTTCTCCACATCCTGAAACACAGACAGTGAACATAAGCATTTAGCAAACGAAGGTCAGCACAGGTCAACCCGCAGCTTATTTTGACAGCAGAAGAGGTACAACTCCAGTCCTGCTGAATAATGGATCCATTCAAAGCAAAGGCTTCTTTGTCATGAGCCGGTTCCTGATGCGGGAGCCCACATAGGCTTCCCATCCTCTTAACTTGTGACATCCATGTGTAGCATAAATGACAAATACAGATTATTCCAATACTTCTCAGATGAAGCAAACTGATTAATCCCACAGAAGACAGCAGCAGGGTAAACAAATAATAGCATTTTCCATCTTTTTTTTTTATTTGTAATATACATTTTAAATACATCTTGTTCCTTAAAGGAGAACTCCGGTCAATTTTAACATTGAGCTCATTTTTTTGTAAATTTGGAGTGCTGTCAATACAGAGAAAAACAACAAAAATCGGTGTTGCCTACACCGTGTTATCCTCTTTTTAAAATTTGCACCCTGTTGACTTCAATGGGGTGAATCTGACTGCAGTAGATGTGAAAGATATGAATAAAAGTGATGTTAATTCAGCCAGCGCTCATACCTGTATTTACATCCTGTTTTCGGTCGAAGTCCACAGTAATCGATTGTCGAGTTCACGTGCGTGATCATAGGTACTAAACCTATGCGTGTGAACTCGACAATCGACTACTGTGGACTTTGACCGAAAACAAGAAATAAATACAGGTATGAGCGCTGGCTGAATTATTATCATTTTTATTCATATTTTTCACATCTACTGCAGTCAGATTCACCCATGTTCACTCTGAAGGAATCACTCACATTGGCTGGGCACTTGTAATGACACATCAAGGATGTTAAGAGGCTAAAAGCAGGTTTAAAACTTGCCCCATTGAAGTCAACAGGGTGCAAATTTTAAAAAGAGGATAACACGGTGTAGGAAACACCGATTTTTGTCGTTGTTCTCTGTACTGACAGCACTCCAAATTTACAAAAAATGTTAAATGTTAAAATTGACCGGAGTTCTCCTTTAAGCCACCAAAATATGAACCCTTTAAGTATTTAGCCTAAGTATTACTTTTCTGGAACAATGCAGCACTTGAAAGTTACAACCAGCAGAATATTGTATGAAACGTGCAGTGCACTTGGTCTTACATGGTCATATCAGCAAGAAGCTGATCCATTTCATGAGCGCTCAAAGTTCAAAACAAAAGCATAGAGCCCCTTATAAGGAAACAGTCCTGGGCTGAAGTGACAACACACTGATGGACAAGGACCTTCTCAGCTAACAGTGTCCAGAGGCTGGATACTGTGAGTGAACTGTTAAAGACAGTCGTAATTCCCCTCCTGCGAGGGCCAAGACTGCCTGGAGGGTTTGGAATAACAGGTGGTTTTGTGTTGCGTGCACTGATAATGAAAGTTACAGTGCATGAGTCACACTGTTTTCATACCAAGAAAACATCTACTTAAAGGCTAAACACGTTTTAAAATTTCTGAGTTTACTATAAAGCCCTAAAGCTCTTAGAACAAACATGTTTCCGTGCAAAATTACTACACTTTTCAAAACCGACTATTTAATTGTATTATTCTTTCTTAGGTAAGTGCAGCCTGGATAACTGATAACAATTAAATATCTGTATTAAATTGAATTCATATTTAAGTTCACTTTATATTTTTATTCCCAGATAGGGTTTTTCCCATGCTGAATGTTAGCATGCTAAAGCAGAGTAAAGGTGCTTGATCAACAAATTCATCTTTAAAGCAACGCCAACAAAAGTATTGTCTCTAGTGTTCTCAGGATAAACAGACACCTTTTATGTGCCCAATGGGACTAATCTTTAATGACAGAGCTTAGTCTGTCCACTACTTTGGACGTGCCAACCGTCACACCAAGAAGGTCATTAGCTTAATCACGTCACCATCCTGACAAGCATAAATAAGAATGGAAAACAATACTTTCCAGACTTACTTATAAAAGGATTCTGTCATGTGTTCAGATCAGACCAATTAACCAGAAGAAACACTCTTATATGAAGTCACAACTACAAGCCGAGAGCCCATTAATTCCCCATTCTCCACAAAAAAAGCTGGTAAGAGCTTTTTAAATGAGGGGGTGAGAACGTCTCTGCGGGGCCCGTTGAGCTGTTGAGTGCGTGCAAGGGATTGCAGCTCAACACATCAGCTTGTGCCGCCTATGGGTTCAGTGATGTGGTCTCCGTCAGCTCTCTGAGGGTTGTTCATTAGCCAGGCTGAACCATGCATGTCGGTTATGTAAACTCTGATTGGTGCCCACAAAGTAATAGTGAGACCTGACGCCCGCTTGATTTCAGTGCCCCAACATGGTCTTTAAACAGTGTAGTCCTAGGAAGTGATGTTGATATGTCTAGCTAAGAGTGGTTTGTCAAGGTACTGCTGACATAATGTTTGGGAAAGTAGACACCATCAGCAATGTGAACAGAAGGCTGTGCAGAACTAAACCAGGAAGGACAGGGTTAACACGGATGCCTCTGCACAGCAGAGTGTGACAAAGGCAAAATAAACACTAGGCCGATGAGGTAATGCGACAGAAAAAGCAGCTTTACCTCCCTTGTTGTGAGGGATTGTGTCCTCGCTCTCATGTGGAGCAACGCATTCCGAGAGGACAGAGAACAAGAAGAACAGGTTAAAGGTATCCCTGAGGTCCGACCGGACCGTCTCTACTTGTCAGAGATCAAAAGGAACATTAGTCAAAACATTAAAGGGAGAAAGTTAACTCAGCACTCTGTAGGCCCTATGGTGTCCTTAGCTGAAAAGCAAGACTGGAGGGTGTGGCATGTGGTTATGTTAGGGTTTTTGTTCCTCGTTTTTAGTCATGCGTTAGCTGATTTCTGTCACACATGGTGGTCACAGCATACTCGACTTAAGTGGAACAGGACACACGAGGTGCGATCAAACTGGTTTTTCAGGGGCACTCCTACCTGACAAACTCTTGACTTCTGTAGATAAAGCACTTGATATCATCTGTGCTACTGACAGACAAGTTAGATTAGCATGTCCATCAGAAAAAACGACCAAAAGGCTTGGCGGACAAGGCAATTGAAAGACAACCTGCTTTTTATTTTTAGCTGAGCTTTTGCAGGGGATTTTCGGGCACGCCTATAATGACTGCAACTCATCACGCTTGCCAATGTACACTGATCTGCAAGCTCTAACAAAACAGCCCCTTCTCATTCCCCCTACCCCACAGGAAGTCCCTGGTCACCACACCTTTCCTCCCCAACACATTCTTCAGCTAATGGAGTTTCTGACGCGAGCAGAAGAACCGGTCAATACCCTTATACAAACCAAAGGCTGGACTCCAGTCACTGGCCGATTGTTCGACAACCATAAAAATGACCATTCTGTGTGGCTTCCTACTCAGCAGGACAGTAGGCAGATTAGACTGCATGATGTGATTCTAGAATAGTCAGAACTACAGGGAGGTTTACAGAGTACAGGAAACCACAGCCAACAAGAATAGAGGAATGGAAAAGAAACTTATTGTGAGCTTGGTGAACACTCACACCAAAGCTCATCAACTGGTTGCATTACTGACAACACAATTCATGTTGTGAAACAAAAATATAGTGTCATAAAATTCTGGACTTTGATGAAAATTCTGAAATTTTTAGTTTAAGGGATGTTGAGTTGCATTGCCTACAATCCCTGTTGACTCAAATCTTCAATAATGTAAAAATCTATGTAAAAACAATGTCTTTTGGTTTTTCTCTTCCCATAAATCTAAAAGCTTTCGCAACCAGCACAGTACATGAGGTTATCTATCCATGCAGGTATATGACTCATGGGTGTCTTTCATTTTAATTACTATATAACATTGCCTCACATGGAAATGTACATGCCTTTATACGCCAATCAGACATTGTCCTTTAACCCTCGATGCTCTCCTAAACTTCCTTCTACAAATTACAGTTTCATAACTATTTATGTCTGCAAGGAATGGCAACGGAACAAGAAAAAAAAATACCATAATGTATATTATGAAAGCTAGGCGTGGGCCTATTTACTTTGTTACAGACAGAGAGTGAAAAACATCTGATGAAAATAAAACATTGTTAGAAGAACTGTAATAGTATTATTAAATGGGCTACTCATATTGGTACTTGGTCTCGGCAAGGCAAGGACCCAAATGTAAGTACTTCTACTTGGTCTGAAAAAAAGTGGTATCGGTGCATCCCTAATCTCCTCTGTTGCTCTCCACAACAGACAGGCCAATTATAACACAAGCCCCTCAAGGACTCTTACAAGCTGTTTTCATTGGAAAGCATGACCGATACCTCCCAGCAATTTCCATCCCAACGTCATAAAGCTCTGCTGGGATAGTAACTTGTGACTGACAGCTTGGTTTCGAGGTTCAGAGTTTTCACTGATCAAGTAGGGCCATTCTAGACCTTCAAACATATTTCTTGGTACTTCACAATATTCCCAAGAAGGTGTCAGTGACTTAGCCTACTTAGGAATTATGGGTAAACTTAGCTTCAAAGATTACTGATAACAGGATATGAGCTGAAACATAAAAACAGGGTGTGGTTTGTTTTGCTTGTAACTGAAGGCAACACTATACTGTAAAAAAAAAAAAAAAAAAAAGAGAGAGAAGACTTCTTAAGAAAGTAGGGAACTTTAGCCCTTTACAAACCAAAAAGACTCGTCCTTCATGCTCAATGCAGAATCGAATATGATCCTGGGCTGATTCACAACAGAGAGGAAGTAGAGCTGTCTGACTCACCACAGCGGCCCAATTGATCATAACAAAACCTGTCAGGCCAGATGGGAATACAGTGACTTCACTGAGCTCAGAAAAAAAATACAACCTCACTGTATGACGTCCCAAGTCATTATTACGCCCACTTACTACAGCTGTGGCCAACTGTGAGAAATTGAAGAAGTTGCTCATCTGTTGTTTTTGACTGAAGAGATGCCACACAAAGTAGGGCTGGGCGATATGGACCAAAAGTCATATCCCGATATATTTAGGCTGAATATCGATATACGATATATATCCCGATATTTTTTCCGCAAAGTGAGAGCAAATGTTCAGTCAAAGTCAAAGCCAAATATGACATGTTAAAAGTAGTTTTATTGAAACCAGCTATTTCAGTAAACAGTTGCAAAATCAAATGAATAAATAATAAACAGGTTTCTTCACCTTAGGGCTGCACGATTATGACAAAAATCATAATTGCCGATATTGTTATTTGCGATTTATTAATTATGATTATCAAAGTTTACATTGAATATATATAAACAAATTTTGTCATTTAAAAATATAAAAAAATAACACAAAGAAAAATAGTGGCATTTTGGGGTTAATATGGAAACGACAGTTGCCATGGTGAATACACAATATAATATTAACAATAACTGTTAATGAAACATGGAAACTGCTCCTGGTGAATAGAATGAAAATCATACCTGCATTACTTTTATTTCGTGTAATTTACAACGTAACGGCGTTGCATGCTCGTAGTTTATTTTGCACTTCAGTGAGGCGATACACAGCGCGCGCACGCCGCCGCATTTGCGCGTGCAATTGAGTGTGCGCTCCGAGCACAGGATAACGGCTGACAGGACAAGAAAGTCCGTTTTTCTGAGGTGAAAGACTTTATTTCAGCGTACACTTATGTCACTGCCTGGTAGTTCTTATTGTGCTGGGGTTTCTGAAGTAGTCATGATTCGCCTCTTGTAACATAACATGCTCTAAACACGCACGCAGAGTGTGAAAGGAGGAGCGGAGGCGCGGGGAGCAGAGCGCAAATTTGAACTATATCGATATATGCGATATGGTCTAATTCCATATCGCATTTAAAAATATATCGATATATTTTTTATATCGATATATCGCCCAGCCCTAACACAAAGCTGAAATATGAAACCACAAACCAGAAAATGTCCAGCTAAAATGCCAAATCTGACATATTAGGTAATAAATATAGGCCAAAGGGGGAAGATACATGACGTCAAACAGGCCTCCGTTCGCCTGAAAGACCTTCAGAATCATGTCCAGCTAATTTGCAGTTGGAGAACAAACAGTCTTTCAAATGTATCATTAACAGGATGTACTCTCTGAGCACATTTACTTGTGACAAAAATTAACCCAGGATGGGGAGTTTTCAACTAAAGAGTGTAGAAGATCTGCAACTAGCAAAAACAAAACAAAAATAAGATTTTGCACTAAGAATGTCATGAATCTAACACTAAAAATCATGATATAGCTGGGAAGATAATCTGTGAAGATATAGCTGTGAAGAATAAAAAGGACCTTTGTTCATTGGGATATAGGATACATTCACCACAGCACAGTGCTCAGCGATGATGTCATTCCAGAGAAGTGATGGCTTAGGAATGATTTCAAAGAAAGAGGTAAAATGAAAGAGGCTGAGATCAAATGTGACACATGCCAGGTGCAAGCCATGTGACCTACGCACTCAAAGAACTTATCCGGTTTCAAAGTCACATTTACCAAACTGTGCCTTATCTCCTCACTCAAATGTGGATATGTTTTTTCTAGCAAACGATTTCATACAAACAACTAGACTAACATGAAAGTTATATATACAAATTGAAGATTGGAGATGAAAGGACTAAAGGCCATTTTAGGTTTTAAAATGATAGGGATAATGGAAGCTTCAACTAATATTTATCCCGAATAAGGTGCATGTACAAAACTGTCACCAGTTAGATAAAATCAAATCCAGGAAGCGCTAAAACTCTAGGAAAACTCTGGAGTCTAAGCGCCATTTCCTGATGGATCCATATCTCCAACTGTAAAACACAGAGATATTTAACAGCACAGAGCTTTCTTTGAAATTAAAACATGATCTAGTCCATAATCACAACTGCAAATGGGCCAAACTTTAACTAAAAGACCCATTCTAGTTCTAATACCACACAACATGTGTTAATGCAAACACTATTAGATGTAATGTAACAGAGGAGACTTTAAGACTAGATTTATTGTTCTAATTCATTGGCAATGTTCGAACATTGGGCCTTGTTTATGAAACACAAGCAGAACAAAATTATTGTCATTTTATTTTACGTACTCCAAACTTCAACAGGTAATTCCCAAACCATACCATGTGTTCCCAATGTCAGCTGGAGAGTTTATCTGCTGACTGGGCAGAGGTTTTGTGTGACATTCAGCCAATGGACCGCAACATTGCAAGACCAAGAAACAACCGCCTTCATCTAGTCTTATCTTCCTCTTAACTGTAATTACAGCTCTTCTCAGAGAAACTGCAACCAGATGCTCTACATGTGTGGATCCGCATGAGTTTAACAGAGCCGTGACCACGAGCAATGAGAGGGAGAGATTGCGATGTGTAGGTCGGTAAATGTCAACTTTTGACCTGTTTTCAAAGCATGAGGACAATCAAATGCCTCTCCATAATCACAACTGCAAATATATAAAAAAGCAAACTTGTGAAATGTTGACAGCATGCACAAGCAATCAGATTGACAGGGGTCTTGAAGATTTAACAGCTGTTGTTAATCCATGCATTGACTATTTATGTTGGAAAATAAGTTTAGACTTTGAGAAAGTGCTGTTAAATGTTTCTATCATCAAAGGCAGCTTGTAATAGGGCACTGGACAAACACACACCTGGATGATAATCAAATACTGCTCCATGATGCACAATGCTACATTGTGGGCTAATCAGATTAAATGGCAATGCTCTCTTGATGATGATGAAAACAAACACAGTGCCCTACTGGAGCCTTGTAATCTGATGCTTTCCTAAACAGTCAAAAATATTGCTCCAGACCTTGTTTTGATTTCTTAATAATTTGGTTTTGTGTAAAGCAGGATCTGAAACCACTCAACCCTGTCCGTTCATGTAACAGTGAGCCATTACAGACGAGCAAACAAAGCGAAATTCTTTCCATTCTGTGATGCAAGGGCATAAAACATGAACTTAGACAAAACAGCAGCACAAAAAGTGTTTTTTCATGGTATGAACGGAGCAACACATTGCTAAGAAATTATCTGGAGAAAATTTTAGCTTTTCACTCTGCAGTATTAACAGCATGACCGTTTCACATCGCCTTCTCTAAACAGTTTCCCTTATGTGAAGGTCTGACACCACTATCCGTTTTTTAAAGCACATGTCTAGGTCACATTTCACCCCAAAAAAATAAAGAAAACAAAATTGTAAACATTTAGCCTATATCTTGCATAAATAAAATTAAATCTATTTACAGAACCATTAAGATTGTTTGTATTATGTTATTTATTAAACACAAACCACTGCAAAATACTAGATATATCAATTTAAGTTTAAGTTTTGCAATTGTCAAAAACTGTAATGATGATTCTTATTAGAGTATACAGTATTTTTACTTTTTTATTTTAATTAGCATTAATGAAAGACAGTACAACAAATACTACAATTATGCTCTATTTTGAACTTAATCACCCCAAAAAAAGTTACTTTTTTTCTTGAAGCAAGGTACAATTTTCTCTTTCTCACTATTCTGGTGTGTTTTTGACTGGTTTTGTGAGATTTATTCAACCAGTCTTTTACAATTTACAGTGAGGCCAATTAATCCAATCTTTTAAAAGCTAAAGATTTTGTCGGACTGTTCATGAATTGCACATAGCAGTGGAAAAGTTCTACTCTATTCTAGTTTGTTTGAGAAGATATGGGCATTATGATATAAACATTTACTCTCAGTCCCTTGAATAGCAGCGTTTCCAGCACACATACTCTATCTGGATTTACTGCAAGTATCCTCTACGCAGAATTCTTGGATCTGCTCTCGTGTAAACTCAGACTGGAGTCAGCTCAGGTCTGCATTAACATCCTTCAAGATTTAGTTTTATCTTTCTGAGTGTGGCTGACATGAAAGTCTTCATCTAATGCTCAGTGAGTGCATGAACTCCTGCAGGTACCAGACGCAATCCACGTCACATCAGTGTGATTAACGGTCCAACACGTTTGACCGATCACCTGCTCCCTCATGAGGAATTAATGTAATGACTCAAAATATTTTGATCAGTATCTGACGGCTGAAACACAGCAAGCGGAAAAGCTCAGGATAAACCTGGAAATCCTTGTGAAACAATGGATGAGAAACTTTCACAAGAGGCTAAGTTTCTTTGTGCTTTCAGTGCCTATGTTGGCAAAGCACGCGAATATCCAAGGCCAATGACGTCACGTCATGCACAAACCATTCGCCACCAAATGGAAGGTTGCCACAAAAACAAAGCAAGTTACAGTAAACAAGCACACAAATGCAAAAATCTACAGGTAGAGTAGTGGCAGTCTATGGGCTTCTGTATTCATCCACAGCAGATTTTGAGTTTGATCACTAATTTAATTTCCCCTCATTCAGGCCCTGAGATATAAAAACAGCCTGCAGGCTGTAGATAACGTCTGTCTTTCTTTAAAACCTTTTTCACCACAACTATCCTAAAAAGCAAATGTCTGAAAAGCAGGAAAACTGTTTCAGCACTTCTAACTTCAACAACACAATTCACACTCTCGCTTCCAAGCCACTGTAAATATAATCGGCTGCTTAATGGAAAGTGAACTCAGCCGTTGCCTAAATGTACTGTATAGACTGCATCTGTACTGCTTTCTGAAGTTGAAATATATACATTAAAACAATAAACATTACCGATTTTCACTCCAATAAATTGAGCCATTATGGTCATTGGTTACAATGTTTCTCTGTATGAACTGAGCGTTGTGGCCCACACAAACCCCCATCATGATCCTGATTCCTGCTGTTTTGCAGGCCTGTCCTAGCAGCTGTTTCCCAGGGTCAGTGCGTTTGTGGCATGCAAGAGGTGACGAAACAGATGAAGTACAGGGCATGTCTGCTCCGCTTGATAATGACATTACTTTTGTAGATGCAACAGTACCTATTTGCATCTTGCGCATACTTTGCAGTGCTCTTTGAATTTTTGGTTAGTTTTGCTGATGATGAAATAGTTAGGGAGTTGGGGGGTTGGGCGTCTTTGGCAGAATGAAGTAACAGGAAGTGAGCTATAGCAATGTGACAGGCTGTTTAAGGAACTGACTCATTCCTTCTAAAGTTGCTATATTACACAATGGATAGTCATACACTGCATGTGTACCGTGTGCAATATAAAAGTCTGGAATTTGATACATCAAGACTTTATAACAGACTCATAAGTCTGAGAGTAGCCTTTCTACTGGCTAGAGAGTCAGTTACCTTTTAAGGCAGAATAATAGTTAATAAAGTGTAATGGACTGATCTGGAATGCTCTCACTGAGCTTGCTGTAATGCATCCTGGGATTGCCTCTTTCGGAACAGCTTTTGCAATGGCAACAAGCCTATGATGCCTTAAAATGATGCCTATGTATAGGCAGCTAAATGGGTTTTGGGAAAGAGTCCTAGACAGCCAATAAAACAATCTGCAACAGTTTCCTCCGGAAAATTGAAGTCACATGACAGCATTAACATCATGATAAACTTGTCTCCGCTGACATTTTTCTCACAATCGGGTAATTGACAGAAGTGTGGGGGTGATACTATGAATCTTTTCTCTTTGAGCCCCTCTTGCAGTCACACATGACTGAGTAGAGGCCATATTCAAATCACATGGGGTCAGTCACACTGACTGCAGTTTTAATAGCAACTCAGTCTCAGACAGCCAAGTAAAACTTGAAATTATGAGCAGTTGTCTTTGATACGGTGGCATATGATGTCAGCCAATTGACAACCACATTAAGCATGAAAAAGATACTGAACAAAACAGCTTTCATGAGCTGAGAGTGACCTACTTTATCATAACTTCCCTGCCATGATGGCATGACGTAATGCTTTTAAGTAAAATCAGACGTCATACACAATCAAATAACACCCTTAATAATGATAATATGCATAAAATCAAAACAAACTAGTGTTAAATGTGCAGTACTGTGCTAAACCCATAATTAAGCCTATTAAAGATGACCATGTAGCAAAATTAATTGTAGAATCCTCTTCAATGCCCATTCAGTGATTTAAAAAGTATTTTCTCAATACAATTTGACACAAAAGAGGCTTTATTAGGTCATTAAAATCATGAACATGCCTGCAGGTATAGCTACCTCATAGGCCTAACGTTACTGTAACATTCACGTATGCAACAAGTTAAATAACAGTAAGATAATGCATTATGTCATGCTTATGGTAAACTAAAATTTAGACTCAGGTTCAAACACTATAAATCAATGAGCTGTTGTGCTTATTATAATTTTTTTTCCTATAAATTCAAAGCAACAGCTGATCCCAAAAACGCAATATGGCACATAAGCTTCCAAAAACAAAGAAACAAACAAGCAAGTAAATAAACTGATATAAATAAATGTAAATATGATCACCTTGAGGTTCGTGGGTTTAACCGAAGGCTTTTTGAACAGGGAGGTTCTGGCAGTGAAAAAATATTCCTCTGAATCCTCTTCCAAACTACTGTATCCACTACTCATTGTGCTCGTCCACGACATTTGAAGAGAAACTCGGACACATCCAAAAATAGGCTTTATATTCGCGCATATAACTGTACTGTATGATAAAATCAAACGGAGGTGTGAGTCAACGCTGCGAAACGTGAACCGCGCGAGTCACTGTCGCTCCCTAACCATCGGCTGTATTTCTCTCTAAAAGTCGAAACAGTCGCCAAATTCCCAAAAAAACTTTTCCGTTTCTGTTTAAATTATGTAATACCTATATCTAATAAACGTATTAAGTGTGGAAAATACTTAAAATGTTTTAAACCATCAAGGAAAACGCGTCCAGTCGAGTCCTTCCCAAACACGTTCAAACTAAACTGAGTTCAATAAACCGGAGCGACTCGCTATAGAGAACACACCCACATATACACACACACACACACTGAGAGGAGCATTTCCTCATTCACTGGCTCCTGTTGCGTCCCCTACCTGCGCACCTGATTAATGTTTTTTCTTTAGATCTTTTCATAAACGACGGCAAGGGTAAGTTAATAAGATATAATAAAGCAATGTTCGATAAAAACAAAGCTTAATTTATAAGTAATAATCAGGAGAAACAATTCCGAGTAATAGAGTAAAAGTCCCTTTAAGACTATATATATAGGCTATATATATATATATATATATATATATATATATATATATATATATATATATATATATATATATAGTGTTTGTTTGATATAGTTAATTATTTTGTGTGCACGCAGTTGTCAAGTAGCAGCTTCAAATGAATTGTGGCGGAAATTTTATAACGGCTTCGACTGCTTCTCATCCAGTCACAATTAATAGTAGGCTATGAACGCTTTTCCTCTGTCCAAATATCAAAAATACAAATTTGGAAATCTATTTTAAAAATGTAAGTTCACTTACCTCTATAAGAATGCAACATACAGATGCAAGTTTTCTTATTTTCCTTCTTTGAAACATAGCATGGACAACTTCTGAAGTTGGTGCAGGCCTACCATCTGAGCTAAAAATATAGGTTTGGGGCATTTAATACAAGGCAGTACGCCCATATGAAAGGGAGTAGCTGTGGACCAATGCAAACATAAGGACTAACTAAAAGTGGAAGACAGTTTGATGACAGACTTCTGTGAGAGATTTGTGTCTGTGTGTGTGTATGTATGTAATGTATGGCAAGGTAACGTTAATACTTTGACCAATGGTTTTCCACAAGCGTGAGAACAACACCTTAAACATTGTGGAGGCTAATTAACATGTTTGGACAGGGACCTGTGTGTCCATGGTAACAGAGGAAATTGGCTGCCACCACTTTTACAAATTCTCACATTTCATGTCATGTGATCATGATGACTACAGAAAGAAGTCCACTTAGCTGTTAATTCGGTCCATGTGGAAGCTGGTACTCAGTAAAAAAATTAAAATAAACCCATTCATCCATTGACAAATTACAAGCCTCATTTTTACGACTTTGTGTCAGACTTAAGGTCTGGTTTTGGATCTACTCCACAAGCAAACCCATTATTTTGGGGGTTAGCTGCTCTTTGTAATTTATCCAAAGATCCTGGGTCCCACTTTTCTATAGATCACAAATATCTGGAGAATTAGAAAGTTGTCCTAAAATTACACATGTAAGTTGTAAAACAAGTAACTTCAGGGAAAGTTTTTCTAAAAAGCTAAATAGTGCTTAAAAGAGCACAACATTTATGATATTCCAAGCAAATTTGGCTTGGTCAAAACCCATGACAGCCGCAGCTTTGGCTTGCATTATCAGTCAGGCGAAATTCATTACTGTAACCACCGCCAAACAAGCACGGACATTATCTTTACTGTGTTAACAGCTGCTTTGAGGTTATAGCTTATGTTTCCAAACAATTTTCCACTTTATACATGTATATTTTGTATTTAACAGTGCGTCACATATGATAACAGCCCACCAGTCAAGAAAAAAAACATAATTCATTCCAAAGAGTGAAATCCAAGCAACATCTGCAGTAGATCAAGGACAGGGCAAACCACACCCCACAAACTGCAGCTTTCAAGAAGTTTGGGGAAGGACAGTGCTTAATTTAAACCCAAGAACATGGAGAAGACCTAAAAATACCCTGTCAGACAAGGAACGGTCAAATCATGCAACCCAAAGGCATCAGTGGTAGGTCAGTACGATGTCAAAATGGCAACTATTTTACGTTTTGGTGAATTGGTGGTTAATTTGAATGCATTTGTACGATCCAATTTGTATGTTTTCGTACAATCTGCTAGCAACAGTTGGGTTTGGGGTGAAGCTTTGTGCTTTTTATTCTAAGAACTGTACTCTTTCATTCAAATCTCCTTGAATGAATTTATTCGAAATCTCAGAAAATAGTTACGTTGAATCAACATACATTTTCAACCAAAAACAATTCTTATTCTAGAGAAGATATCTTTTTATAGCGTGTTAATTGCTGATGCAACACACACTTGTTTAAATGCAGTGGAAGTACCCTCCATAAATCAGTGTTATCAAGGAGCGTGTGAAAATGTTTCGTCCTGCTAGGAGACTCATTCCATGTCCACCACAGAACAATAGGGTCTGGCATGAGGGACACAGAGGTGACCTGTGACTGCAACCTGTAGTTTTTCTGGCTGTGGGCCGTAGCCTTCATTATACATTACCCACATTCCTTTGCTAAAGGGGAGTGGCTCATGTTCTCAGCACAGAGGCACTGTTTATGTGCCGGAATTTGCATGAAGGCATGTGGAATGTCTCGCAAATCAACTTCAATTTCATTTACATACACACAGAGTTTACGGTGGATGTGCGGATGACCTCAGGAAGTACACACCTTACTACGCTCAATGTCTGATCTGGCAGGGTGTGGTTTGAAAGGTCAGAGCGTAAAGCCGTTTCAGTCCTTTAATTGTCCCAAATTATAAGGCTAAACCTGTCATGACAAATTGCTACATGTACAGTGTTTGCTCTTTAATTATACTTCAAGAGGCCATTGAATCAAGGTAATGTTAGAGAATTTCTTTGTTGACAAAGATGACTGTAATTATGAAAATTAATTTTAGACAATTAGTAGCAAACCTTTACACACAAAAAATCACAAGTGACTTAAATCTATTTTTATTTGAGGAAACCAATACTGTAAAGCAAACGCCAGCGCCCAAAGGCACAGCATGATAACAAAGACACTATTGATATTTTTTATTTTGGGATGCTCAAGATATCTCAAAAACACAAGAATCAGAGTGAAGCTGAAACAGACAGTGACCTCAGCTTCTCAGTCTAAACGCTAGCGAGATCCAAGCCGAGATCAGGGTTTTCTACACAAACAATCAGTGTTCACTATCCCTAGATGGAAATCATAGTCTTTTCTCCAGCCAAACCTCACAAATCCAGACAGTAGGAAGACTAAATAGAAGGCAATATGGTACCAGAATGCACACAAAGGACACCCACAGTTAAGTCTAACCCCAGTGCAGGTTCCGTCTTGTCTTGTGGTGGGTTTCAGAAGGTCTCTTGAAGTCTTTAAAGACTCTTTGTATGTCAGTCTGGTTTCTACAGTGCATACAGGCACACATATCTATGTTATCTTACAATCTTTTAAACTCTGCTATACCCCAGGAAAGCATCTACTTTGGTTTAAATAGTTTTATCTACACATAAACATTGAGCTGAGATGTACCTGACCTCTATAAATAACAACTTGATTCAAACTCTAGACTCTAGATTGATCCACAATGTGTCCATGATTGAATGAAAAGCGAGTGGAAGGATAAAGATAAGGCCTGATGGATTGTGAGAACAAATTTTTCCATTCCCTCACTCTGGGTACAGTATTCATGATCCTATAAATTATATGAAATATAGTTTGGTTATTTTACCATTTTAGAGTCAGAAAAATCCAAACATAGTTTTACAGATCAGGTTTGTTATCAGACCCAAAGGCCCGTTCCTGGGCTTTGTACTTCTAGATCCAGCTGAGCCTGTCGGCTATTCCAGTCCTTCTGAATGTGGTGACGGCTGGGAGCAATTAGCAAACACTCATTCACATGCAGAGAAGCTGGGTGCACTTTTCCATGGAAATATACTTTATTACTGTTTAATATAGTAGTAGCCACAGCAACCACTCAACGGGTCTTCAGTTTTAGGGGCTCCATGGTTGCATTTACAAACATATAGGCTTGCTTTTGGCTAGCTTGATTAAAAAACACTCTCTCAGGATCTGAGAACTCATATATCCATGCATTGATGCACTGTGATTACGTAGAAACTTTTACAGTGTTTAGAAACCAGCAAAATACAATAGTAAGTTCCAGAAGGTTTTTTTGGATCAGTGTGTGAGCATTATGTGAGGTGCTTAGTTACCACTGACCTAGTTGACAGAAGGAAGATCTAAAGAAAGAGGCGGAATTAGCTCTTAAAATAGACAGCGTCTAATCCCAGACCTGAGGGAAGACCTACCTGCTTATTCTGCTCTGAGGATAAGAGGGTTTGTCTTGTTTACAGTCGAGTGAACTAAAAGTCAAATATGGTCGCAGATTGTGGTCCACCAATAAGGTCAAAGGGCCTGACCTAGGAGGATATTTAAAGATTCCTTTAGGAACATCATCATGTGACTGTTAAAAAGTGAATTCTTGTAGCATTCAAATTCAGCAAAGAATTACATATTTTCCCAAGCTGCATTACTTGACCAACAATCGTCAAATTGTCCTTTCAAAATCTTTCTAAGCAAATGTCAGTCTAACCCTACACAATGAATGCAATGCTTGAGGTTTGATATATAAATCAGATGTCAGTGAATGCTATAATACAGGCCTTTACAGGCCTTACTTCATTTCAGCACTCAAAGATCAGCTGGACTTTGGGTCCAACCCATTTAGCATGTTCAGCACTGATGCTTCATTACACATTTTCACATGATAGCATGTGTTGTGTGTTCCTACATTATATAATAATGTGTTCCAATAGAATGGCATGAATAACCTAATCAAACATCATGTTATCTGTGACATCTGAAATCAGTTGCAGGCAGAAATAGTACACAGGAATAACTAGACCCAATGTGACGCAGAGCCAAATCAAATCAGTCTAAGTGAATCAGTCAGTTGATCTACAATCTTTTCACATGACTGTCCAGACCTGATGCTGTACCTCAGATGTGAACTTTGACTAAAATATCTGTCCTTCTACTGACAGTAATTGTCTTACATGAACAAAATTCAATTCTAAACATACAGTAAACTTGACCAATAGAGACCAGATTGTGTGACATTTATCCCAATTTCTTGGGAGTCACATGGGTGTGTGGTTAGTGCGGTGGAGTTCAAGCTTTGCCTCTTGCATTCTGGACCAGCTTCACCACCCAAAGAGTTCCCAGCATTCAGCTCACGCCTGCCAAAAAACTGCTGCCTCAGAAAAAAAATGAACGACACACATTATCCTGCTGAATACTTGTGCTGAATCTCAACTTTAACATGCTTTTTTTGGGAGCACTCATCTACAAAACAAGTTTTGCAAAACATTGTGTTACAATAAGAACATATATAGATTTAATGTTCTTGATGGTCTCTCCCGCTGGCTTACAGTGATCTTTGGTATGTGCAAATGGGTGGGCACAATTGGAGCTTATTAGTTATTGTGGTCAATGCACCTCTGTTTTTGTGTTTGTATCTGTGCTTGAGTCTAATGTGATGTGCGCAAGACGTGCTTTTGTGTGTATGTGTACTCGGTTATGCTGCAGGCATCCTGTGACTGTTTCCTGACAGGAAACTCTCTCTTTCCTACATCTTTCTGTTTGTTCCTTTTCGTTCGGATCATATTTACACCTCTGTTTCTTTCTCAGGCTCCGCACACAATATTGCTGATCCAACTGTACAGCAATAATACAGCAGTGTTCTCCAAGGTAAACCAAACTTACACCAGCAGCTTTACAGTAAGCCATGTAAAGTCTCAGATATGAATCACCCTTACACTCCGAACAGACATACTCATGGATTTATAAAGCTATATTTATAAAATAGACTGTTCTTACATTAAAATTGGATTAGATGAGCCAAGAATGCAAAATAACAAACTATATTACTTGGCTTAGATATGTACCTGTTAACCAGATATTAGGAATTAATTCACCTGTAAATATAATGTTTGTTTTGGGTAATTAATATAAATATTGGTGAAAGACTTAAACTTAAAAAAAATGAAATACAAATAAATTAAAGCTAAATACAAATATTAAAAAAACGAATAAAATGACAAACGCACATAACAATATTACTAGACATTTTAACTAAAATTAAAATTAATAATGCATACTCAAAAAATATAATCTTTGGGAATTACATTTTCTCAACAAACTTGATGTTATGGTTTGATGTCATTTTTCTCTTGTATTTTATCAGTGGTCTGTTTTTTGCATTATTGAGTGGGTGTTACATGTAAACACCCTGTCCTCCCTACATCCCTCTCTCAACCGTCAGCGTTTGTGTGACCTTGTCTGGCCCTGTGTAACGTGGCTGACTCAACCGACTGTCTTCAGGGGGAGGGGGCTTCTGGTCTGGAATGTTGGGTCTATATGAAGAGTCAAACACACGCACACTAAAATGAATGTTAGACTCGTCCATGTTTAGACTGACACAGACAGCTGGTTCCTCACTGTCCCATGAGAATATACACACCCATGTTTAATCCCAAATTACCAACGAACCAACTTCAGACCTCACACACACACGATACGGCACCTTCTAACAGTGCACTGTGTACTAAACATCCATATTACAAATAAACTAACAGCATAATGATGTGAATAATGGCACCATTGTGCATTCACGTACATTTAATTTGTGGTATATGTCACACACACACAAACCCCCCCCCCCCCCCCCCCAAAAAAAAACCCCAGTCATAACAGCCTGTTGGGTTGAGTAAGTTACTCTAAAAAGTAAATAATTACTAGTTACCAATTACCTCTTCAACAGTGTAATTAGATTACTGTACTAATTACTCTCTCTAAAAAGAATTTAATTACTTATTACTAATTACTTTCTAAATCCCATATCAACCTCAACAAGCTGAATAATACAGGGAATGAAACTGTTTTAATTCTTTCAAATAAATACTATAAAATTGCATGAATTATGCTTAAATTGACCAAACAATTTAATAGGAGAAGGTTACATAATAAACATACTATTTAACATCAGACAATAGATTTTGATGTTAAACCCACTATTGTTTTATATAGAATTGTTCTAGTTTATAGCCCATACCAGTCCGATCTCATGGCATTTCATGCAAGGTGGCTAATTCGTACAAATTTGTTAGAGTGAGGTCGTACGGTTTAGCCACCTCATAAAATGCACACGAATTGCCGTGAGATCGGATTGGTCTATACACAGTATTTAGCAAATTTAAATAATTAAATTACAGATAAATTAAGAGTAATCCCTTACTTTACTTTTTCAAGGGAAAGGTAATTAAATTACAGTAACTAATTACTTAGTAATTAGTTACACCCAGCACTGATAACATCACATTTGTGGCCATACTGTTACATAATAAAAATTGTCTTGGCATCCATTCAGCGTTTTTTATGCGATATCCCAAAATGTGCATTAAAATAGGTGGATGGAAGCAGCTAATTTGACAATGAAATATCTGAGAATTAAAGCTGGGGTAGGTAAGAATGGTCTAAAAAACTTATTTTTCAAATTTGTTTAAACTTTATGTATATATCAATACATAATTAAAATGTAAGTATTCTGAAAAAGAAAGTATAAAAATCGAGTGTATGTAGACCTCTAACGACTGTTTTAAAGACAGCTCATTATTTCCATTCAGTCCACCCTCTCCCTTCTGGGGTCCTTCCAAAGCCACGCCGCCAAAACACATGAACGCGCGACTCCGACAGCTGAGCTGGAAGACGCATTATTTACCTGAGACGAGCGGAGAGGAAGGAGCGCAGTGCATGTAGCATCATGTCAGAATCACATGTAATAAAAAAATCTAACTTTATCATTATGAATATAAACAAGTAAGATTTATTTTAGTAGCCTACTCACTATCAAGCTATCATATCGATATTGGTAAAGTTTCAAATATATATTTTTTGATTCGCTAACGAGCTAGTTATAACTATAAGGCAAAGCTAAAAACAGGTTGCATTGATACACGTTTTTCCATTTCCATTAGTTGCTCTGTGATGAAGATGAATTTCGTGTAAGATTCATAACATATAACGTTAGGCCTACTAGCTGTTAAACATGTATTTTGTTATGTAAAGTTCCCCCCACAGCGGAGCCTGCCGTGAACACGCAGGCTAGTAAACATGCAGGGTCACCGATGACGACGGATAAACAGTTATGGCACATTCACTGGTAGGGACGAAATGCTTTACATTGACTGGCCTGCCCATACTTTGACTACAAACTTGGTCCTCAAATCATTACGTATTATGCAATACATGTAATGTAAATTTATAACGTTGCACTCTTTCTATGAGTTATAAATAGCTAGTAAGATAATATAACGGTAACTAACGTTGCAGTAGGCTATGTAAATAATTATTCTAGCGATATGTAATGCTAAATAAGGTTTGCTAGTACATTATTTTAGCAACATGACAAGCCAGTGAATTAGCAGGTTTCAATTGTTGCTTTGCACAGTGCGTGACATTTTATCTGTATGTTATGCGGCTAGAGTTTTGACACTGAGTCAATGGGCTCCAACGGGCTTGTTTATCGTCATCGGCCTTTTTCCGTTTACCTGTCTTTGTTGTATGAGCAGGTTCCACTCGAGAAATTGGCAGTTTTGGTTGTTTGTCCGCCATTAGCACAGCTGCTCGGCACACCGGCAATCTTGATTTTGAATGACGGTACGCGCTGTGCAAGAGAGGGGCGATCAGCGCGTACGCGAACTTGATTGACACTGCTAAGACACTCCTCCTGGCTCTGAAGGCATCTGATTGGTTCTTTACACTCGGACCGAGTGGCAGTGATTGGTCAGAGTTTTTACTGTCCTGCAGCTGCTACAGAGGTCTGATTGTTTTCATTCCTTTTTCTGAACACATAATGTATTGACTACTCTCAGGATGGAAGGACCATTTCACCCAGTATAAAAAAAAGTGTTTCTGAACAGGATTACCTACCCTAGCTTTAAGAAAGTGAAGTCTAGTTTTAGGACTATTAAGGTTATTTTCATGATAATTAAGCACATTTCCCCCTCAAATTCTCACTACTGTAATGCTAAAAAATCTCTTTCTCATTAATGTAAATCATGTATGCACTTCATAACAGCAAATACTTCCATGCATTTCTTCAGGTCTGCTTTACAAACGTACTTTAAATAATATTAATTTTTTTTACTTCACCCTAAGGCTACTAATAATTTGGGGGAATAAATGTTTCCAATTGTCATGAAAATAATATCAAATAAAATGCTAAATATCCAAATGCTAAATATTTCTGATTTTGGAGTACAAATATATAATCAGAATCACTTTTCTATTCCAAACAGTCACAATACAGTTCGGATCTGTAGCCACAGTAACACAGCAGTTTACATATTCCAATACATCTTCCTACGCCACACTAAACTGACAGACCTGGATTAGTGTGAATAGCACACATACCACACTAACTTGTGTGTTGACCCCGCCAGGTCACACACACACTGCTCGTCTTTCATTCATACCGCACAGTTTACAGAGCGTTGGGAGTGATAGTTTTAGACTAGCACAGGCACATGAGAACAAAACTGGACACTATGGGGACCAGAGGAATTCTGCCCAAGAGTAATATCCTGCTATTGTTAGTTCCATGCCAAGTGCAATGGGAATCTGTGTGTGTGTGTGCTCACATAGAGCTAAATAACAGTGTGTCATCCTTTAGCTAAGTCACACCATTCCATTAAACAGGTCTAAGTGAAGACTAAAGAAAAGCAATAATTAGTATGACCAAACTATGATCAATACACCCATAGTAGAAAAAATGTCAACACATGATCTCAGCTAATGTCCATACTAAAAAACTATATGCTTCTCCATTAATCTGTTATCTGCCAATAAAGATTCAAATAACATACACAAGACCAGGTGACCAAGAATGAATATAACATTGCTCAGTCTACATGTATCTGGAATTTTACTCCCCCCTGTGGTTACACCTAACCATCACTAGCAGATGTGTGTGATTCTTAACATTCTCTAAGAGTTTCACTTCTGTATTTTAGTTTAGATTGAACTGAATGTGCATGCAAACGTGAAAGCTTGCACAAAGAATCTCTGTACTCACGCTGTGTGAGGACTGGTTGTTATTCAGATGGTCCTGAGCAAGAGCGCTGAGTGGGCAGCCATTGATGGATCCGTTCTGATGGCAGTCTAGCGCCACCTGGTCACGGCACTGAGCGTGACATGTGTATTTGCAACCTTGAGGAGAAGAAACAGGAAAAGACAGCTGTTACTCCCACAGTATGCTTCAAATAATACCCTTTTATAACTTTTATACCTAAAACTGAACTGAAATCGCTGCCTCAATGTAATAACATTGCAGTACATTTGTAAAAAGTAAATATTTGCATGTTGCTAGAGCATTTCTGATGTGTTTTCAGTGGTTTTACCACTGAAGGTGTAGTTTTGAAAGGTGGTATGGGTAACAAAAGCCCAATGCCTATATGAAGCGAGTCCATCCTTTCACACCTCTCCTCAACAAACTGCATAATTTTTGTTGTTGTTGGAGATTTAGTGAAATACGATGGTTTTTCTGGTGGGCTAAATGGAAATTTTGGTCTGCAAAAAAATGCCACACATGCAAATTTTTTACGTAGAAAAGTATAATCACCAACACATTATAGCAAAACATGGTTATGCGTCATGTTTTCTGTGAACAGTGGCTCTAGTGAGGATTGGAAAGCAGAGGATGCTCTTCTTATTGTCTATATGACAATGCATTTCTGAGATGGATTTTGTTTAATTTCAGCATCAGAAAACATTTATTCTTATGCATGTGGAAGTATGCATAACTTTATGTCCAGAAGTTTTCACAGGCAACACATACTATATATACATTACTATAAAGATTGACCTTATTTTAACAATGGATTGTTGAATTCTTTTAAATTGTCTTAATGTGTTGGTGATTTCTTAAACACGTGATTATACTTTTCTACGTAAAAAATTTGCATGTGTTTAAGAAATCACCAACACATTAAGACAATTAAAGTTATGGACATAAAGTTATGCATACTTCCACATGCATAAGAATAAATGTTTTCTGATGCTGAAATTAAACAAAATCCATCTCAGAAATGCATTGTCATATAGACAATAAGAAGAGCATCCTCTGCTTTCCAATCCTCACTAGAGCCACTGTTCACAGAAAACATGACGCATAACCACATGCACTTGCTTATTCATGCACACGCTGATTTCATGAGGAATTTTTCATTGGCTAAAACAATCCCTTTGGTGCTTTTATTTCAGTTCCCGATGCTGTTATGACCTACCTGAAGATTGAGACTTGACTTGCTGAGTAATTTTGCCGTAAAGTTTGCAGAACGCTGCTCCCATCCCACTGAAGCATATGAGTGATGACGCTTTCTGTCTCGAAAGCTTAACTCACAGCATGCCATCACAAACACAAATGCTCATCCTGTGCAGACCACTCTCAGAACAGAAGGACAAACTTATTTGTCTCTCGCCCATGCAATCTCCAAGGTAACTCTCTCTCTCTCTCTCTCTCTCTCTCTCTCTCTCTCTCTCTCTCTCTCTCTCAGTGTGCCGAGTCGATTGATTTGACTGTCAAATGATGAACGTTTTGCCCAGAAAATGATGGACACTTACAGGAAAGGTGATGAGGGAACCACTTTGTATTTAAATGAATTTTTAACACTGCTGTAAACACCCCAGATTCATCACCCTTAATATTCAGAATTATTAAACAATTAAACTGATCATTACTTTTACTGTTCTCATTACTGACAGCCATCTAAATCCTGCACATTCATCCATTATCCACTTTCTGCTCCTCTGGGTTTTAAATACCCGGCCACTCAAACAGACAAGTAAAGGAAAAATCACTAATAAGATCTTGTTAATATCATAAATATTTATGCTAGACAGCAACAAAATTAAATGGAGAGAAAATGTTCCCCCAGCAAACTCTCATGAGTTTCAGAAGGGATCTCAGAAATCTCAAACTGAGCTCAGATTACCCAAAGTTTGTAATCAGAAGCCAGAATCTCAAACATTTCTCAATGAATTCTTCAAAGACCAAAGTATGTGAGCTATGCTGTCCACATTCATATCATAACTTTACTGTACGTCAAACGCTCATCGCTTATCTCATATATGTCTTTTTATTTCTCCTTAAGAATTTTAGACATGTAGGACAAAGTTAATGTTTGAATGTAACATCACTGAGATGTTCATCTCATCATCTCTGATTGAACGCTGCTCTTTTTAAAGATCGGCAGAGAGCAGAATGACACTGAGGATGAGCAATGATAGGAGTGTGATGAAAGTGGATTTTTAATACTGGGGCATGATGGGTAATGGTTGCTTAAAGTGCCATTCTTTGCACAGAGCTGCGGTCTTGTCAGTGTAGGAACTGAGCTAATGTATGCACAAACACACACACACAATCTGTTCTGGTCTCTGGGGCGGGTGGGAAGTGCAGACCTGCCTCTTCCTTAATTGCACTTCCCGTAATGAGGGACAGCGCTATCGATCAGGACCTGCCCCAGGAGCAACACACACACACACACACACAGAATACTGCCCTCTATCCAGACTGTGGCGTGACGGTGCAATATTTGGGACTGTTTCTAAAACTTTGCGTGTTGACAGAGAACAAGTCATTCAAGTTCTTAAATGTTTCCTGCATAAACACATTACCGCCAGTAGACAGCTCATATAACACACACACTCAGACTAAACCGTCATTCCCATAGCACTCTCACTTTCTAAATATTTACCACCCTCATAACCAAATAATATTAAGGTTCATTTGATTTCATTAACACTCTATAAGAAAATATATGCAGCAACCATTCAATCAATTCTATGTAATAAGCGATATAAACAGAGCATCCCTTAATATAATGCATTGAAAACAAAAGTTGACTAAACAATAGATGGGTTTTTAAACTTGCATGAAAAGGAAACGTTTGTAATGGTTCATTTTGTAATTTTTCAAAGCTTTAAAAGCAGTTTTTAAAAGCATGAACCTGACATTTAATTAAATTCAAGTTAGCTACTAAATTTAGCTTGATGATAATGCTTACTGTTAAGGCTATTCTGGTTTTATGACACAATTTATGTGGTAGTATTTGCCAATACTACATTCCTCAAAAATCCCCATCAAAGTATACACGCCCTTTCAAAAGTTTGAGCTCAGTAAGATTTCTTAATGCTTTTGAAATAAATCTCTTCTGCTTACCAAGACTGCATTAAAACACATGCAGTAAAAACAGGAATATTGTGAAATATCATTACAATTTAAAATAAAAGTTTTCTATGTGAATATATCTTTAAATATATATTTAGCTGCATTTTTAGCATCATTACTCCAGTCTTCAGTGTCACATGATCCTTCAGAAATCATTTTAATATTCTAATTTGCTGCTTAAGGAACATTTCTTATTATTATCAATGTTGAAAACTATGGAAAACTATTTCCACCACTGAAAATATGAAAATATGATATAAAGTCGCAGTTGCGTGATATAAAGTTTTTCCTTAGAATTGGACTTTATAAATAACAATTGCAAATTTCTATCTCACAATCCTGAATTGTGAGAAAAAAAGTCAGGATGCTTTTGAACAGAAAGGTCAAAAGTTTAGAACTGTACTTCTAAACTTACAGTACAGTACAAACAGCACCCCAAACTTTTGGACAAGCGTACGTACTTTAGTACATGGTAAACGTCTGCAAGTTGAGATGCGGCAACTGACTGTGACTGACTCTGACAACCAGGAAAAGAAACACATACTGTAAAGATCTGTAATTAAAGGAAAACGCAGCTTCTGGTGTCAGTACAGGCAGTTCGTGAGCATGAACCAGGTGTTTGTTTATTCTGGACAGGTGGAGGTGTCTTTTTTTCACAAATGCTTTTATTTTACTTCACTTTTCCATATAATGCTTATTCCATCCTCACAAAAAAAAAGGGTGAAGCAGCAAGTTAAAGCATAAAACATTTGTAAACCCTTTTTGTGTTTGATAAAATATGTCCCTCAAACTGACACCCTTTGTCACCCTTACAAAAAAAGAAGTATACCTCTTTTAAAATTAAAATAAGAAAGTATACTTTGAGTCTACTTTTTATACTTCTCAGAAACATCCTTAAAATGACACTTCAGTATACTTGACTTATACTGACAGAAAACTATATTTGGCCTATTGTATACTTAATCTTTTGATTGAAATATACTTAAAAGTATAAATAAGTATATTTGGCTTGTACTCTTTTGATTGAGTAGCCTATTAAATACGGTTTTACATAATGTCTCAAACTTACACTGTTTGAAAATATTGATTTATAAAGAAAACAGATTTGTTTCTAATTCTGAGTTTGTGAATTCTTGTAGGAACTTCAAATTTTACTTTAAATCTACTTAAAGTACAGTTCACTTGTAAAAACAAACAGTTGTGTACTCAGTTTACTACTGTTACACTTAAAAGTATACTTTATACACTAAAAAGTGGTTTAGACTCATTATTGAAATAGTACACTTACAAGTATACTACTAGTACATTAATATTAACATATTCACTACATAAGATGTACTTGAACTTTACTTAAATATACTTAATAGAATGAACTTGAGGTATGTAAGGAACAATATGATGTTGCTTATTTTTGATGGTGCCATTTCCTTGTCAAATGTCTCTCTCATATCAGACTCCCAAAACAATAGTCTGTTTGTGAAACTTTGCAAATCTTGACTAAACAAGTAGCCGAGCCTGTCCTTGATGACATAGATAACTATTGTTTCGGTCTGTGTCCGTGCTGTTTTAGAAACAAGGTAAGAATAGAGATTCTCATGTTGCTCTCTGTTCGTCTCCATTCCAGCTCGGCTCCACGCTGGGATTAGATCAGACCGCTGAAACAACACACACCACCGTCCCGAGGTCACGACAACACCTGCCTGTGACAAGACGTCAAGAAAACACTCCATTCTTTTGCGATCAGTTTTCATTACTTGAGTCATTCATTCGATGGATGTTAAACTGACAAACTATTTGGCATGTTATCGTGAACCTCTTCCCACTGGGGTGTTTAGACTCAGCTCTGTCCTTCACAGCGGGACACCGAGCGGATGTTTTTAGTGCTCTGGTCTGTGTTTGCTCGGTGGGAGTCTGTGGCTGTTAGCATTGCGCTACTTAGCACTGCATTTGTGCCTTAAAACTGTGAGGTTAACATTACATCAACTGAGACAGAAACACAACAACAATAGTCCACAACAATCACTGTCTAGAAGTTGGTGACTGCTGAATAATAGACTCTCTCTCTCTCTCTCTCTCTCTCTCTCTCTCTCTCTCTCTCTCTCATTCTTCATTCACCCCCTTTGACCAACAATCTCAGACCACAGTAAGATTGCTAGCTATGCTATTGTGGCACTGCTGAACATCACAGTTTAGATTCAGTTGAATGAAGACCAGCTTAAGTTTAGGCCTAAAATAATTTCCATTGGAGAATGCCTCTTTTAACTTGTGCCAGTAATCGACCTCATATCAATGATCTAGAAACCATGCACAGCAACCTAGCATCATAACGGTGAGTTTTGCAAATGCACGCACATATGCAAAAGAGTCAATACCAATAGTTGACTAAACACATACAGATTAATAATAAAAAACCTGCTTTTTATTACAATAATTACATTTTTAAGACAAAAATGTCAGTATTGTTTGTACTAGAAATGACACTAATATCTGTCCTCACTTCCGTTTGCCTGAGGATAAAACTACAAAAAAGCCAAAGAGATGTGGACCCACCGGATGACTTCCACAGCAGACTAACTTCCAGTCGACCGGAGCGCCGCATCACTTTTGGAAGGCGATAGAGGATTCCAGTAAGTCTTCTTAAAGTTCTTCCAAACCCTTTCCTCAGACCCATGACTTACAGTTCACTGCCCGACCAGAACAACATCGAGTCTCACTTCAACCCCTGAGCATTTACTGGCTGAAATATGTTCAGCACTGAACCTGCATCACTGCTTCTAACTCCTAACCGACTGAAGCCTCCTGTCATGACGCCCCCTGCCCCAATGTGTGTGCAGTTGTTCCCCTGTCAGCTGGCTGAGGGGAAGCCCATTGTGAGCCATGCTGTGACAGGACGGTGTGCCTTCTCTAGACACACTGTCACTGCCGCTACACAAACAGACAGATGGACATTAGGGGAGCGAACAGGTGGGTGTCAAATAGCAAGACACAATACAGTCGGACTAGAAAGGCCAAAAAGGTTGTGAGACCCACAAAGGTGGAAAAAAAGGCATCTTTGTTGATCTTTTTGCTTGGGTATACTGTACTACATACAGACTATTATTTGCAGTGAAGTGAATGAAATCCCACAGAACACAGATGCTACTCTAGAAACAGATAATAGGCCGAATCACTGCATTAAAGATTCATTAAGTCATTCTGACCATTAGAAAACTCTATTTCAATTAATTCTTGATATTAAAAGTGGCAAAAACACAAGTTATGTCCATGTACTCTCCATATACATATATGTTCATGTACTCTACTGTAAACATGGTCAATAAACCACATCAATGCACCCACATAAACACTACACAAGCCTAAACAAATCTAACAACCATCAAAACATGGCAGGCACCATCAAAACAGATACTGCTCTCACATAATACAGTTAGTGAACGCTTTCTCTGCCCACATATTACAGGATCTGTAAGTGGCCACTTAAAATGTTCTAATATCAAAATGAAAGGCTAGTTGACATGAGAGGGCAGAGTGAAAATTGGATGGCAGCTCGAAAAAACAGGCTTTCAACCTAATCAGCCGAGCCAGAGCTCTCTCTTTCAATTACCTGATCACTCAAGCCAAGCAGCAAGAAGACTCAGTGAAAGTTACCTTTGTCCAGTTGTTCCATTTGAGTTAGCACTTGTGAATGGACAACCTCTGCACAATTGCAGCTCAGACAAGTGACACATAGAGCCATATTAAAGACAATGAATTGGGGGACATTTAGGTCATTTTAATCAAAAATACACTTGCAATTCACTGCTAGCCAGCTCTATGATCATACTTTCTTATGAGATTACAAAATTTACAATACAAATTCGGTTGCGGGTAGAAGCAGATAATGCTTTGCATATGATTTTTAGAAATATTTTCACTATTGAAAACAATGCAAGGCTTTCATTCAGGGATGAAAATGTCATTCGCCACTGCCAGTGACCATTCCAGGTGCAAATGTTCAGTGTGCCTATAACTTAGAGCTTTAGATTTGATCAAATGAATTATGAGTACATGTACAGGCCTGACTTCCGCATTGTCATGTATGATTAGTAGACATATTTGTGACATGTACCGTAAACTAAATGTGGGTGCCGAAGGTGCAACTCAGTGAATTTATAAACCCAAACCAGTCCGTCCACATGCCTGTAGATGAGTGTGTGTGGTATGTGAGGAAGGTCAAGAACATGCAGTTATGAGTTTATGATTTATGAAATTAGGCCTATAATATAATTCCATTTAGCTGCCACTTTTATCCAAAAGTAACTTACAATACATTAACTGACACAGTCATTCCCCTTGGATCAACAGTACAATAGTGATGAATTGACCTTGTCTAGACTAATATGCTAAAAAAACATTGTTTGACATTGACTACCTCTCTGTATACATATAATGGTCAAATCTGTTGAAGTCTAATTTAAAGTTCTCACCTGTGCACATCAAGCCACCTTGAAAGATATACCTGCAACACACATCGCACCAAGCGTGCGTCGCGTCCTCACAAAACGAGTGTCCTTCTCCTCTCTCCACTTTTACGCGTGGGTCGAATATCGTCCTCACATCTGGGGGTTTGAAGCCCCTCTTTCGAGACCGCTGTCCGGCTCCACCGTTCTCCGCCACCTTCGGTAGCGCGCCGCTTTGAACGGGTTTTGGAGAGACGCGTGGTCTTTGGGGAGACGGAGCTCTCTTCACCGCCTTCACCTTCGCGTTGCGCATTCTGGATTTGGCTTTCGGTGAATTCTTCTCCATCGGGTTACCTTCTTCCACCCGAAAGGTCGGTAATCGGTTCAGCTGAGGCACAACTAGAGGCGTCCCGACGACGCAGTGGCGCGGTGGCGAGTACTTCCTACTGTGATGCATCATGCCATAGGAAACACAGAAATACCTGTAGATCTAAGAAGCCGGTTCTTGGAGGTTTGCGATGAGACATTTCTCAGGCTTCGAGAGAATTTCACCGAGGTTCTCTAAGACGGAGGACTGGTGCTCAAGCAGGTAAGACAGGTGCACGGAGCGCGTCTCATGTTTCACCTGAGCTGCGCGCAAGATGCGTGCGCGCGCACTCGCGCAGACACCCACAGTTAGTAGATCAAATCAGTTTATTGGAAGCAAGATTATAGTTAACTAAAACCATACAATTAGTTATGATAAAATAAACTAAAAATAAATAAACTTTAGCTAAAATAAAACTTAAACCTACTTTACTTCAGCTATAGTTTACAAGAAAACATTGCTCGATTTCATTTAGTTTGACTTGATGCACTATTATATGCACTAAATGTAAATAAAAATGACAAAAACAACTTTAATATAAACTATATTTAATTAAAAAAATATAACATTCAAACCTAGAGGTTAATCAATGACCTTTCACTGATAAAATACTCTATGTATATGGCTAAAAGTATGCAGACACACATATCATCACAAACACTCCTGGAAAGATAAGCCTATTATTTATAAAAGTTCTTCCACATATTTTTACAACCTCATATAGTGTAGTAAAGAAAACAGACAAAATGACTGAGAAATTGTCCAAGTTGTTTAATATAACATTGAACAAAATACAATTATTTAAGCAAAACATTTTTCCTATCCTAATCCTTTCATTCTAGACGCTAAAATACCTGATACATTTTCATTTCAGAACAGTTTTAACAAAAAGATTTGAGCGTCTCATTAAATAAATAAAAAAAGTTTACTAGTACAGCTAAGTAATGTACTGATATTATTATAGTAATGCTACAATCAGTAATGATGTATCATCCTGATTTTCAAAGCATAAAGTTCATGTAATGTTTTAAGACAGTATCCATCGCACTCTTAGTGATGTTTTAAACTATTTCCTCTTTTTTGGCCTCAGTTGTTCGGAGGACCTAGTGAAGAAAAAGTACTGGATCCCTGCTGGTACACTAGAAAATCTCCCTTTTCTCGTGTATAAAGTGACTGTGCCCCTGAGAAAGACGTCTGTAATGTGAGGAGAACATCTCGTCAGCTCACTGGACTTCCTCGTTGGATTCATCTCCAACTTCTCCCTGTGAGAGGGAAAATGGCACTGTGACTAAAGATTCATCCTGTTTTTGCATGTGTTATTAGGCCAGATGTCATTGAGATACTTACATTGCCTACATGCATGTTTCTGCTAATCCAGTTGGAGTAATTTTCCTTTAGATACGTGGCACCGAAGCCCAGCACACGGTTCATCGGATGGTAGTTGACGCCGTAGAGCTGACTGGTGGCTTCACAAATCAGAGCCACGTCAACTTTCTGGTCTTCCTGTTCTGTTGGCAGTTCTGAGGTGACACTTCTACAGAAAGCATCCATCACTTTCTTGAAGAAGCCATACTTGAAAGAGGACTGCAGCGTTTCATATAAGACCTTGTCTTTCTTAATCTGCAGCAGAGGTTCAGAGATAAAACAGAAGATATGTTTACATTTAGTATGTTATTTATATCTATCTATCAATATTTTTTCACAGTGTTGGTTGCAGCAGGAATGATAAAGCAGGATCTATGTGCATCAGTCGCAATCTCAGAAAAACAACCACCACAAACATTGACAATAACGGACAAAGAGCAACTGAAGCTGTTAATAAATAATAAATGTAAATAAATATTAAAATGAGGTTAACCTAATCAAGAAAAATAACATTTGGTTAGCCAGACAAGGCCTGCCATTGAAATTGAGGCAAAATAGTGATATTGTCAAAATCAGTTTGTCTTTAACAGTTGACAAACTCACCATCTTTTTTTGTAATATCAAAATGATGTTTAAAGATTAAGCTTTGCAACCAACAGACACGCTCCATTGATTTTACACTTTTTTGCTGATGTGACATATATATTTTTTATATAATGATTGTTCAAATGTAAAGTCTATTACGGATATTACAAAGTCAAAGTATTTTACAGATAGTAAAAAGACCTCCATTGTGCAGTTCAATTCAGTTTTCCCCATTACAAAGTATATCAACAGCACAGTAAAAAGTTAACTTGAAACATTGACATGAATTATAATTTTTTATTATTAACAGAGGTGGACAAGGTACACAACTTCCTTACTTGAATGAAAGTACAGATACTACTGGTCAAATATTACTCCGTTACAAGTAAAAGTTGTAAAGACCGATTTTTACTTAAGTAAAAGAACAGAAGTACTTGTTTTTAAAAGTACTTGAGTATCAAAAGTAAATTTCAATGCATTGTTTTATTATTGTTGCATTGTTGTGTAATACTTACAGTACCTTATGCCTCTGAATCTATGCCTACCCTCATATCAATATCAAATTTATTTCTAGAACACAGTTCCAGTAGTGGGATTGAATGTGAGATTGAATAAGTGCACTCAATAACGTCCACAATGTTTTCAGGTTGATGTCAGAATCCAACGCCAGATTGATATTAATCTCTAACGTTGGACAGGCGTTGTATTGTGGTTGAAAACGGAAATCGTGTTGACGTCAGAAACTAACATCAGTTGGTTTCTGACGTCAATCCGACTTTCATTTCTAGCCAAAATGCAACCCCTGCAAAAATGCAACCCCTGTGGGTCCCTGCAACCAAAATCATCCCCTGACTGACATTACTACTTTCTACTCAAGGACCTGACAGAATTGTAGTGGAGTAAAAAGTACGATATTTGTCTTTCAAACGTAGTGAAGTTAAAGTAAAAGGTTTCCAGAAAAAATAATACTCAAGTAAAGTACAGATACTCAAAAAGTGTACTTAAAGGGTTAGTTCACCCAAAAATGAAAATTCTGTCAGTAATTACTCACCCTCATGTTGTTCCAACCGCGTAAGACCTTCGTTCATCTTCGGAACACAAATTAAGATATTTTTGATGAAATCTGAGAGCTGATCACTCCTCCATAGACTTCTAAGGGACCGAAACTTGCTGGCCCAGAAAAGTTATTAAAGAGATCGTTAATATAGTCCAAGTGACTACAGTGGCTCAATCTTAAGTTTATCAAGCGACGAGAATACTTTTTGTGCGCAAAAACAAACAAAAATAACGACTTTATTCCACTATTCATTTCCTTCTCTCTGGGCCTCGTAGTGTTTTTGCACGTCATCACGCATCACACACATGACCAGCTTCGGCCAATTGTGAGCCTGCGTGATGACGTGTAACACAGACGCGCAGCGCAAAAACACTACGTTAACCAACTAGAGGCCCAGAGAGAAGGAAATGAAAAGTGGAATAAAGTCGTTATTTTTGTTTGTTTTTGCGCACAAAAAGTATTCTTAAGATTGAACCACTGTAGTCACTTGGACTATATTAACGATCTCTTTAATAACTTTTCTGGGCCAGCAAGTTTCAATCACTTAAAAGCCTATGGAGGAGTGAGACAGCTCTCAGATTTAATCAAAAATATCTTAATTTATGTTCCGAAGATGAACGAAGGTCTTACGCGGTTGGAACAACATGAGGGTGAGTAATTACTGACAGAATTTTCATTTTTGGGTGAACTAACCCTTTAAGTACAGTACTCAAGTAAATGTACTTTGTTACTGTCCACCTCTGATTATTAATGTTGTTTGTAGACTTTTGGAATCAACTGTTATGTAAATAATGGTATAGAAAAACATGATGTATTATAAAATAGGCACAATGGACGGCATTAAAATTCAGGTAACTGTGTTTGCAGAGACACCTGGTGGTCAGGTGTAACATCTCATTAAATTACATCATTCCACTGACCTTTGCATCCAGCTCATCGCCATGTACTCTGAGGATCTCCACCAGCCTTTGCACAACATCAGCTGAGAGAACAGATTCAGGAATGAGAAGTTCAGTTTGCAATCTTCTCTGAATTAAGCAACTCGGTGACCGCTAAAACTTCGATCAGATATAGAAATCAAAAGAGAAGAATGAGCTTGAACTCACCATCACTATCTGTTTCTATATCACTTGTAGTGAAGTGCACAGAATCTGATATCTCTGTCAATTCACTGACAATGTTTTCCATCTCATCCACTTTCCCATCATCTGAATCTGTAAGAAGAGAGGATAGCACATCATAAGCTCGAATCTCCAAAATCTCACTTCATAGAGAATGTTTTATAATAAAAAAAACACACACATATGAAGGTCAATATTATATTTCCCTCTCACCTAGCACTGCTTGCTGTAGTTCAGGTGTATCATCTGTCTTGGGTTTAATACATTTTGTAAAGAAAGAAAATCTCGATTTCTTCTTTTTGCGCATTCTCTTTGCTTTGCCGGGTTTTTCAGACGGCTCTCTCTCTGGGATGTCCTGCTGGAGACTGGTGTCCATGGGTCGTCTCTTGCGGGCGTACGACTTAAGGAGTCTGAACTCCAGACTGTCCTCCGCAGGAATCTGGACATCACCATTGCTGTGCTCCTGGGCCCTGGTCAGTTATCAAAACTTCATCAAAACACTTGGAGCAGCAAGTTGAGTGCAACCTAATCTTTAAAGGTGGTGCACTCAGTATAACTTTCATTTACTGAACAGTATTAATAATTGTGTAACACACCACATTAAGTACTGTAAAACTGATTTTTATAGGCTTCTGGTATGAATGGAGTCATCAGCTCATGTGGATATACATCATTTTTCAAATTCCTATTCATTTATTTATCTGTAAAACTTTCCATGAGGAAACATTACTGAGCAAACCTTTAACTTACAAATCAGGGGCTTAATTTAACTTTTAACATTTTTAAAATCCAACCGTAACAGTATATCTTATATTTTTTAAAGTATAAATTCCGCTCAAATTCTTAGATAAACAACCAGAAGCTTAAATGAACCATATGAGGTTAAGATGAAATTAAATTGAACATAAGAGCTAAGTTAGTTGTAGTATTCTAATTTAACTTTAACATTAACTGTTTGTAAAAACGAACTAAAACATGCATTAATGCACTTGCAATAGATGGTCTAAAGCTTAAGCGTATTTTACCGTGAATATTCCTTTAACTTACATTTAATTTTACAATCAAATGAAAAGTTTAATTCATGAAAATGACATTTAAGGTAGATTTGGTTCATTAGTGACCTCACGGTCGCTGTGTAAATAGAGTGAATGTGTCTGGGCATGTTCGTCAAACTTCTCCATTAACTCGTTTATAATATACTGTCTATGCATTAACTCCATTTAACGTTTGTTTCCCTTTTACTTCCGACATTTCCATAAGTTTAGATCTAAATATCACTCATGACAAAATGTTTTGAGCAGTCTCGTATATTTCTACATCTAAGCTAACCGGACTGAAGTCACGGAAGTGTGAACCAAATGTACTTAATCATCTTTACGAAAAACAGGACAAAAATCTGAGACAGTCACTATTAAAGTTTTCTCTATGTGAATAAATATAGTGAAAGTTAAAACACTTACATGACTCGTTGTATTCAGCCTGTGATAAGCTTCAGAGGATTGAAAAAAGTTTCACTATATATTATACGCGCTGGGCGGAGCCAAACTGACTGCGTAGTGCGTCATTACGTAGTGACTCAACACACGTTCATATATACACACACAATGAATCAACAAGTTTCATTCAAACCAAATGATTCATTGATTTCGATCATATAACTATTAATCATACAGCTTAGACTACAAAATTACATGCTTTATATTATATTAGCTCTTTATATTAACTTTCTCAGTTTTGAATACTAGAAATATAGTGCATAATTCATTGGCTAAGGCTACATTTTTATATGCTTTCATTGCATGGAATGGGCATCCTGAACATGGTCATGCTAAGCACTTTTTTGTGTGTTGTCAACTTTGAACAAACTTTAATTTTTGGGTGATCTATCCATTAAAAAGAGCTTAAACAGTCCCTTGAAATGGTAAATGAGAATGAATGGTTATTTTAAGTTTGCACATACTGTATTACAGCATTTAGGGCAATAAAGGGGGGAGAAAGATAAATGTTCATACTTGGGATCAGTTGAGTCAAGAGTGCAGACAATGCATGTTATTTATTTTTTACAGTAGTTTCTTTAACATCAGGTACATCAATGACTTTTCCATAAAACACACAAAACACTGGTGCTTTCCTTCCGACTGCCCTTTAATGAGGAAAAATTCCCACATGGGAGGGATGATTCCCGCAACATTTCACATCTCCACCATGTCTACTCACCCCGTGACCTCATACACACCTAAAATAGATATTTAGAAATTAGAAAAAACTAAAACATTCAAGTAGTCCCATCTTTTAAAAGATTTAAAAAAAAGCAAAATACAACCACTGAACAATTTTTAGATAACTTAAAAATTAAAAAAAGAAATAATGCCATTTCATTACATAATCACTGAGGGGTAGAAACATCCAGAGAGGTAACAAAATTCCATGCACAATAATGTGTTAAAATCTCAACTGATAATACAAGATGACACAGCAGATCACTCATATGGAAATGGATCTCAGAGGCTCAGCGTGATCCTACAGGCAGCCGTTTTCATGCATTTCCCGTCGTGAGTGATTTGACATGGTACAGGACTAAGTAATGTTACAGAAGAGTTCGAAATTCCACACAACTCTCGTCAGTGTCTTTCTTGCGTTCATTTGGTTTAGTCATTCTTCTCGCAGGCCAGTGTCGTCAAACGCAACCTTTATAATGGAGCCAAAAATCTGCTGCCATCACTGGAAAAAACGCATCCGGTTCCTTTGCTCGTCTTGAAACATTAATGTAATGTAATATTAAATAGATAAATGCACAAATGTCATCCATTCATATTGCATTGAAAATGGCTCAGATGTTTTCTCGTTGTCATAAGATAATTTCACAATCACGCCACTGTAACGGCACACAAACAGATGAGGAGGAAACAGATTGTGTAAAGTCTGTAGTTATGTAGATTTCCGATCATCAACCACTGGGGTTCCAGCTTAAAACCTCTGCAGCTCTTTTGAAAACTCCCTGGAAGAAGATCCTCTTCCAAACAAACTCTGATCCAATGACGAGTCTCTTCAGGAGCAGATGGTGTTTTTCCTGTCTGTGTGTCTTTGGCACACATCATGATGCACGAAAGCATGTTTAAACGTCTTTTGTGTCTCTAAACCTAACTCTTGACGAAGCAAAACCCAATCCATCTTTGAATAAATAGTTATAATAAATAAGAGCAATAAATAAATGCTAGGTCAGAGCCTACAGTAAAAAAAAAACCCACAGTGACATCAGTGGAAAAACAACAGCTAGACATTTTCCTGTTCGCCGAGGACTTTCTTAGCCCGGGGCGCTCTGGATACACCTCTCTTTCTCTTCCCCCCCCTCAAGCTCTCTCGTTCGAGTTTGAGGCGCGTGGAGGAGTGCCGACAGCCACTTTCTGTGGGTACATTTCTTCCTAACACTAAGCGCGTGAGCCCGTTCATACAGCCGTCTCCAGATCCTCGTGTGCCACGGGCTCATCTACCGGCTGGCTCTCCATGAGGGACGCCAACTCCAAGTTCCCGGTATCCAGGGCACAATCCTTGGGAGTTTTTCCCTAAAAGGGAAATAGTTGTGTTTATAAACTAGTACACACTAGTGCTACTATTCTTCCACAATCTAGACTAGAAAGGAAGAGGAAACGAGGAGATTTTTTACCAGGAAGTTTGTTTTGCTAAGGGAAGCCCCAGCCTCCAGCAGACGTCTGCATACCTCACGGTGCTGCTGGGATGCTGCTTTGTGCAATGCGGTGTCGCCTCTGGAAAAAAACAGAAGTCAGGACAAATGAAAGGACTGTTTACAGGAAATGACCGGTTCTATCACGCAAATAAGTAGATCAAACCACAACTACGTACGTGTCTCTCTCAGTTAAATCCAACATCAGCTTTGACCCTGAAAGAAACAGAGACTGCATGTGAGTGAGAAGAGATTTTTATATGTACAGTATAGGGCTGGAGCCTATCCTAGTTTCTTATACGTTGAGTGTTAATTCACTTTCTGTGCACTCATCTCTCGTTTTGTTTTGTAGAGTGCCCGGTTTATGTTTTCAATTGTTGAGCGTTCTTGTGTTGCCGTGTTCTATGTAGAACGCGGTTTGCGTGCTTTCATGTTACGTTTTGTGTGAACATGTGGCTTTTTATGTCATCGTGTGATCTCTGGCCATGTGCTCTTCTTTTTATGTGTGGTGTAACCACATGCTCTCCCTATTTATTCTCCTTGTGTTTGCAGTCCTGTGCTTGACCGTCATCGTATGCACCCCATATGTCCTGCCCTGCCATATCTAGTCCTGACTTGCCCAGCCTTGTGATAGATATATATATATATGGGATGCATCGAAGTTCCAGCCGCCGAAAATTATCAGCATTTTCGGTTTATGGCCGAAAGAGTAAAAAGGCAGAAAATATAAGCCGAATATATGCCGCCCCGCCCCTCCGCGTTCAGTGATAGGGTTTCACTCTGGCACACCATGTTTTGTAACTTACGAGCAGCTCCAACTTCAAAGCGACTGCTCAGTGTTCCACTAATAATATACTGATATTAATATATTGATATTTAATATTATTCTAATGTAGCCCTATTTTCTGTCCAAATTTTGTGTTAAATAGAAGTAAAAAAAAAAAAAAATCTAAAATCTAAAAATAATCGAATTATTTGTGCAGTTTCATTTTCGGTTTCAGTTTCGGTTTTTGGCCCAGAATTTTCATTTAGGTGAATCCTAATATATATATATATATGGATATAATAGAAAATAAATTAGTATTTACTTATTAAAACATTTTTTTGATGCCCCAAAAACTATTTCGACATTTAATACATATTTAAAATGTTATTTTATTTTCCAAAAACTATCTTGACATTTAGGTCATATTTAAAAATGTCACTTGACATTTAAAGGTTTTTGTTTTAAAAGTGTGCCTGTACTTTCTTTCTTTAAAAAAAAAAAGAAAAGAAAAAAACATAATATTTTAACATAACACTTTTCATCCATTAAGTGTCCAGATACCTTTTGTGCCCATGATTTATTTAGAAATGGATATTAACTCCTAACTGGCTTTGGTTTTGGTTCTCTTAGACATGTGATGGCATCTCAATGGGAAAAAAACTCCCTTCCCTCCCAGTTGAGCATGTAACATAAACTTTGAACCCTGATTACACAAACACAGGAGGGTGCGTGTCCAGGTGCTCGTTCCAACACTCACCGTGCTCTAGAATGAAACTCACAACCTCCGTGTGACCGTGATGGGCGGCTAAGTGTAGAGCGGTGCAGCCCATAGAGTCCCGAACCAACAGACTGACCCCGCTGCCGCAGGAGCCCGGCATCTGTTAAACATGGGTCAGATCATGAGTCAAGAGCATATGAGAGAGCATGCTTTTGAATCATACAAATAAACACTGGTTTTTCGCAGAAGTTTTACTGGTTGCGCAAGTTACACTGCATCATGTGTTGTTGTGCACCACCCTGATGACTCATGAGGGATAACACACTTCTAGAAAACTCTTTCACTTTCAGTTAAAAAAAAAAAAAAGAATGATTCAAATCAAATAAAAACTCACCGCAGACAGGTCTCCTTTAACAGCAGCTGACAATAGAGCTAAAAAAACATTGAGATTTTGTCAGTAACAACCATGTATCTGTGTAACATGTGTAACAATCACATATCCCATGACTTCTGACAGGAAAACCTCCCTGAGTTAAACATAATTTCTAAATGCTTCCTGTCTCTCTACCACTTCAAAGAAATACTTGTGTTTGTACTGTACCTTGTTCATCTGAGGTCAGGGGAACACTGCAATAAGGAAACGAGAGCAAAAAAATCAAATGTAAGCTTTGTTCATGCAATTGCACAGAGCAGTGAGGTATAAAACCGAAAGGAAAGTACGGAAAAATAAGGAATGGATGATTCACACCTGGAACTGGGTTCCACCACCACATCGGGCATTCCAGGAGCTCGAACCTGGCTCACCGCTGGGGCCTCGTGGTCCAGGATGAAAACCTCATCCTGGCATATTTCAGTCACAAAGTGAAGATGCTCCTGTATGTACACACATTACAAGTGCACATTATGCAGCTTCCAATATCTTTTTAATTTTCTATACATATTATTATGTGTACTACTGTCTCATCATACCTGAGCCTTGTCTATGCGATAAAAGCGGTCGGCTGATGTAGCTGGAAACATAATGTACAGTGAAGTGATGATTATTACATACTTTATTGAAGTACACAAATCACAACACATTCCTGTTACTGTGGAGGTTATAAACCTCAGTACTCCAGACAGGAGGCGATAAAGTTTAAATGTTGGTGCCAGATGTGCTTTTATTCAGCTAGCATTAAACAGTTAGGGTGTGTTCACACTTGGCAGGTTTAGTTCCATTAAAATGAACTCTGGTGCAATTGCTGACTTTACTTGCAAAGGTATGTCTCTTCTTATAGTCAGTATAGACAATAGAAACACAGTTCAGATGCGGAGACTCACAGTCTAGGAAGCTCCAGTTTGATGAAAGTCTGTGCGCTGAACTCGGCCATGACAAACCTGTGCTCTCATCCTGAGAACAGACACGAAAAACATCACAGGTGTTCTGTGTCACGCAGTTTGACAAGATGCTGCTTATAATTCAATTCCTGAATTTGACTTAAAATTCAATTCAATTCAGATAACTATTGTAGGTGTAGTTTTAAAGTATGCATATACATTTCAATAACATTATGAATTTCAGTATGATGCACTCATACACACAAAACAAGTATTTTGAGGTATCATTTATTTATATATCACTATATTTAATAAAATAACTTTTATTTTACTAACCACAGTTGAAGACGATTTCATTTCCCACTATGCTCAAAATCAAACTCAAACTATTACATAATTAATAGATTCCAATGTTAATGTGAATATGTATTTTTGATATTTATTTTATCATTACAAAATTAATAGATTTAAAATATAATCTGAGCGTTTATTTTGTTATCACTACAAAGTTAATAGATTCAAATACTGATGTGAATATTTTTTATCAAGTTATCATTACAAAATGAATAGATTTAAATTCTAAATATTTATGAATATTTATTTTATTGTTATCATTAGAAAATTAAAAGATTTAAATTCTGATGTGAATATTTCTTTTTAATATTTCTTTTCATTAAGTTAAAATTAGGAAGTTAATAGATTTAAACTATGATGTGAATATTTTATTAAGTTATCATTACAAAATGAATATATTTAAATTCTAATATAAGATATTTATTTTATTGTTATCACAAAAAGTTATTAATTTTAAGTTATTACAAAATTAATATATTTAAATTCAAATTTGAATATATATTTTTCAATATTTATTTATATTACATTATAAAGTTAATAGATTTAAATTCTGATGTGAAGATTTATATTATTTACCATTACTAAATTAATTATGACTAAAATAATAATTATGTTGTAATGTGATTATTTATTTTTATTATTATTATTAAGTTATCATTACAAAGTGAATTCTTTTTAAATTCATTTTGTGGTGCTGTACGGCAATATCTATTATCTATTATTATCTTAATAAATCTATTTTGATGGTTGAATTAACAGTTTTGACAGGACTGAATTTATATATCCAAAGTCAAAATCAACTTTATTGTCATTTTTAGCACGTTGCATGGCAATGGATTAAAACGAAACACAGGAAACAACAGTGACATGCAGTAAAAGACAACAGTAAATACAGACAAGAATCCCACAAGGTGAGTCAGAATTTGCCTGAATTTTGTCCAACCCTGTCGAGGCGTTTACCTGGTAGTGCACTCTGTGACCAGAAGAGGGCGCTTGATGCAAATCCTGTCAACAACAGACAAAAATTTGTAATTACGAAAATGTATAACATGATGGTGGCATGGTTTGAGATTAAATGATGCAAATGAAATTACAAAAAAACCACAGGACCAGAAACAACATTCAGTTTTACGTCCCAGCAAACAAGAAAAACGTAATCGTATTAATTCATTCCTCAGTGAAATCGGACTGAAAGGAGCAGCATGGGAAGTGCTCACCTCCTGAAGCCTGTCAATGTACAGTCGACAGGTTTCAAGGTCACAGTCTCCTCTCACCACCACGATGCCAACAGGAGTAGCTGAACAAGCAAACACACACACACACACACACACTGAGTTGGCATACAGTCACATATTCACCCTTCCTACAACAGCACTATATTAAGATATGTGAACTGAATTGTGGGAAAGGTTGCGCTTAACTTACAGATGTCACGCAGACGCTCCTTGTCGAACTGCATGCTCTCGTATTCCTGCAGGATGATACGGTTCACGCGCAGACGCAGACGGTCAGGGACTGCATGAGAGCTGCGATGTGCAGACGACCAGAAATGAGAACCGATCCCACATAAAAGCATTCATATGAGATATTAACCAACAGAGGTGGAGGTGGAACAGACATTTTCTTGGTTTTATCTTCTGCTTGCTGATAATGTTCTACATGAAAGGACTGAATCGTAATGGAAAACTATGAAAACTGATGATGAGGAGCTAAAAGAAAACGTGAAAATGAGTTTCACAAAAGGACAGGTGAAGATCAGAAAGGACTGTAGCCATTAATAAAAATGCTTTCTGGGGCCGTTTGGTCTGTTTAGACCAAATCTGTCATCCTTATACAAGTCAACATGATTGACCCTTGACATGTACAAATGAATCATTATTTACTATTATTTATGTAGTAACCTTCTATAACCCTAACCATCATTAAATTGTGTAAATACTATGTGCAATATTTTATAAAGAATTTAGCTTTTTAAAAAATTATTATTTGTCCACATTTGCCGTGCATATAGTCAAAAATGGTGGTATAAAAGAAAAAAAAAATTTACTGAAAAAATTTAAAATAAATAAAAATAAAACACTAAACACATTTTTTTTATGAATATTGATTTATTCTAAATTATTTTCTTATTATTTAATAATTATAAAATAGTTATTTATTTTTATTATGTTATCATTACAAAGTTAATAGATTTAAATTCTAATGTGAACTTTTTTATTATTTATTTTTAGTACGTTATCGTTACAAAATTGACATTTAAATTCTAGTATGACAATTTATTTTTAAATTATTTTTATTTATTAGGACATTTTGTGGTGCTGTATGGCAATATTAAAATCTATTTTAATGGCTGAATGAATTGCTTTGACAGTACTGAACTTATACACTCACCTAAAGGATTATTAGGAACACCTGTTCAATTTCTCATTAATGCAATTATCTAATCAACCAATCACATGGCAGTTGCTTCAATGCATTTAGGGGTGTGGTCCTGGTCAAGACAATCTCCTGAACTCCAAACTGAATGTCAGAATGGGAAAGAAAGGTGATTTAAGCAATTTTGAGCGTGGCATGGTTGTTGGTGCCAGACGGGCCGGTCTGAGTATTTCACAATCTGCTCAGTTACTGGGATTTTCACGCACAACCATTTCTAGGGTTTACAAAGAATGGTGTGAAAAGGGAAAAACATCCAGTATGTGGCAGTCCTGTGGGCGAAAATGCCTTGTTGATGCTAGAGGTCAGAGGAGAATGGGCCGACTGATTCAAGCTGATAGAAGAGCAACTTTGACTGAAATAACCACTCGTTACAACCGAGGTATGCAGCAAAGCATTTGTGAAGCTACAACACGCACAACCTTGAGGCGGATGGGCTTCAACAGCAGAAGACCCCACCGGGTACCAATCATCTCCACTACAAATAGGAAAAAGAGGCTACAATTTGCACGAGCTCACCAAAATTGGACAGTTGAAGACTGGAAAAATGTTGCCTGGTCTGATGAGTCTCGATTTCTGTTGAGACATTCAGATGGTAGAGTCAGAATTTGGCGTAAACAGAATGAGAACATGGATCCATCATGCCTTGTTACCACTGTGCAGGCTGGTGGTGGTGGTGTAATGGTGTGGGGGATGTTTTCTTGGCACACTTTAGGCCCCTTAGTGCCAATTGGGCATCGTTTAAATGCCATGGCCTACCTGAGCATTGTTTCTGACCATGTCCATCCCTTTATGACCACCATGTACCCATCCTCTGATGGCTACTTCCAGCAGGATAATGCACCATGTCACAAAGCTCGAATCATTTCAAATTGGTTTCTTGAACATGACAATGAGTTCACTGTACTAAAATGGCCCCCACAGTCACCAGATCTCAACCCAATAGAGCATCTTTGGGATGTGGTGGAACGGGAGATTCGTGCCCTGGATGTGCATCCCACAAATCTCCATCAACTGCAAGATGCTATCCTATCAATATGGGCCAACATTTCTAAAGAATGCTTTCAGCACTTTGTTGAATCAATGCCACGTAGAATTAAGGCAGTTCTGAAGGCGAAAGGGGGTCAAACACAGTATTAGTATGGTGTTCCTAATAATCCTTTAGGTGAGTGTATATATATAGGAATAATTATGCATAATTTAATAAAAAGTTTGTCACAAAACGGTTTTTTTTTTTTTCATTCCTGCAGGCAAAAAATGATTGTAAAAACCACCTGCAAAAGCTTAGAAAGATAAAATGCTTAAAGGGTTAGTTCACCCAAAAATGAAAATTCTGTCAGTAATTACTCACCCTCATGTTGTTCCAACCCCGTAAGACCTTCGTTCATCTTCGGAACACAAATTAAGATATTTTTGATTAAATCTGAGAGCTGATCACTCCTCCATAGGCTTTTAAGTGATTGAAACTTGCTGGCCCAGAAAAGTTATTAAAGAGATCGTTAATATAGTCCAAGTGACTACAGTGGCTCAATCTTAAGTTTATCAAGCGATGAGAATACTTTTTGTGCTTTTGTGCTAACTTTTCTGGGCCAGCAAGTTTCAATCACTTAGAAGCCTATGGAGGAGTGATCAGCTCTCAGATTTAATCAAAAATATATTAATTTGTGTTCCGAAGATGAACGAAGGTCTTACGGGGTTGGAACAACATGAGGGTGAGTTATTACTGACAGAATTTTCATTTTTGGGTGAACTAACCCTTTAAAATGCATTATTTATCGAACGGCCTAGAAGATGTCAACTAAAACAGCAGAGCAAGCAATGAAATTATGTTGAGAGGTTACTAAAACAAACACTGTTTTTGCACTCTGCTTGTGTGCAATAAGACCAGAAACATGTATTAAGACAGTAAACAGGGTCGATTTGATAATTTCATGTTGACTTTAAGATGCACATCAACAGGACAACACCTCAATACACTGTAAGCTGGGCGGAAAACACAAAACACACACACACACACCCGCTCTGTCAGCAGGCCGAGGTGTGTGACACGGCTGTGTATACCATACTTACACAGAGAAGGAGTCGGGGGGAGCAGAGAGGCGGCGCAGGTCGGCTGCGCACACTTTCTGAATGCTGAGTCAGCGCAGCCACACAGGAACACAGGCAGCACAGCCAAGCCAGTCAGCACAAGAGAGAGAGAGAGAGAGAGAGATGGAGGCGGAGAGGGACAAACGCATGAAGGGCGACCAGTAATTAAGGAGGAGAAAGAAAGATGGAGACAAGGAAAGAAAAAGAAAGAAAAACACACTGAGGCACTGCAGAGCAGCAAACAGACCGTGAGAGAGGTTCTAGAAGAGCAGTGCATTAGTGCTGTTACTAGAACATTCATCAGTCAAGCACACATGAGCTGGTGTTATGCCTGCTACTGACTTGAGATTTCGGATTACTGATCACACTGTACAACATGTATGTAGACTGTATGATTATGACACCTTTTGAATCGTAGGCTACGACGCAAGTTAGTATAGAAGAATAAAACGTCATCAGCATGCGCTAGTGGTAAACAAAGAGAGGAAGATGAATCACTTTTTGGCAATTGTGGTTTTTATGTGCGCTGAAAAAAAGAGGAGGAATCGAAAGAGGAGAATATGGATGTGGTTATGGCTAGGGGAACAGAGGCCAACTTTGCATGGCAATTTTGCAAATGGAGCTTGAGGTAAATAAATAAAGTTTTAGTGCCATGTCGCGTTGATCAATACGCAATTTCATGTTGCATTTTTATTGGCTCGTCAGTAGACGCAATCTTGCTCTCGTCACTGTTGTTTTGTATCAAGAAAACCATAAAATGACTGTGTGTCAAAGTCAGTCTCTAAATATTTGACCTTGTAATAACAGGACTAGGTTAGTTCAGGTTGTCCAATAACACGTAGTAAAACACCATAATATGCATGAATGGGAGATCAAAACGTCTTTTAAAAATCACTCACAAAAAGTTTTCAAAACACTTTTACATCTTGCACATCTGCATTTGTCAAAATGCATATGTATTGTGCACTGATGCATGAGTGGATTAAGTAGTACATTTGAGTGCAGATTATTTTGTGACTCACTCATTGAGCAGCGGCACAGATGTGCGTCTCTTGCTCTTCTGCACCATGTTGGCCTGGTTCCTCAGTGATATGTGCAGGGTCGAGGGCGTGAGGCGACACGGTTCGCCGTCCACCTGCACGGGCAGCGTCTTGAAGGTGGTGAGGATGACCTCTCTGCACTGATGCAGCCGTTCTCCGTGGCCGCCCACCTGCAGCGCCGCCTTGTGTTAAGACAGGGAAATGCATGTAAGCCTTAAGCCTTAAAACTGCAACAAAGACTATACATACAGACCCTTTACAAACAATTAGAATATCATGGAAAAGTTTATTTCTTTCCATAATTCCTTTCAAAACGTTAAACTTCCATAGATTATAGATTCAGGGCCCACAACTTAAAAGATTTCAAGTATTTAGTTGTTTATTTGTACATAATTTGGGCTTTCAGCTCATAAAACCCCCGAAACCCACTTCATGCTTCCTTCATTTTCCAGCAGGATTTGCACCTGCCCACACTGCCAAAAGAACCAAAACCTGGTTCAATGACCATGGTATCACTGTGTAATTACTGTGTGATTTCATGTAATATTCAAATTTTTTGAAATCCTGTTTTCGTGGGTTTTATGAGGTAGAAGCCCAAATTATGTACAAATAAACAACTAAATACTTGAAATCGTTTAAGTTGTGGGCCCTGAATCTATAATCTATGGAAGTTTAACGTTTTGAATGGAATTATGGAAATAAATAAACTTTTCCATGATATTCTAATTTTTTGGAAAGGGTCTGTATTACTATGGGAAAGTGAAAAAGTGCAACGTGCAATATGGCAGAATAAGTCCAGCTCTAAATAAAAGAGCCAATCGCCAATTGCTCACCAGAGAGGCCATGGTGAAACCAATCACCTCGATGCAGCCGTCGTCATGCCTCTGAGGCTCAAAATCTCTGTGGTCGCCCGTGTTTCCCCATGGCATGGTACCAGCACAGTACCTACAGAGAGAGAGTACAGCGTTTAATGAGGTATGTAAAATAAGACAGTCCTGTTGACATGTTTAAAAAAAAAGTATGAATCCTTCAGATAAAAACTGGGATAGAGCTGCACGATTAATCATTAAAAGATCCAACCCACATGATCTTATTCCTAAGTGACAATTATTCGGCCATGTCTATTAAACCTTTGACAAAATCACAGCAGAACATTCAAATCTGTGCTGGCGCTGATCAGTTACATCCTTACACCAGTAGGTGGCGACAAGTGACTGTTAAAAATGTGCGAGTCATTGAATCATTCATTGAAGAGATTTGTTCAAAAACGCTGATTCATCCAGTAATAGGGCTGTGCAACGATTAATCGCGATTAATCGCATCCAAAATAAAAATTTGTGTTTACATAATATATGTGTGTGTACTGTGCATAAATATTTTGTATATATAAATACACACATGCATGTATATATTTAAGAAAAATGTGTTATTTATATATAAAATATTTATATTTATAATTATATATATATATATATATATATATATATATATATGTATGTATAAACATATATACATGCAAATATACATGAATATGTGTGTATTTATATACAAAATAATTATACATAGTACACACATATATTATGTAAACAAACTTTTATTTTGGCTGCGATTAATCGCGATTAATCGTTGCACAGCCCTATCCAGTGATGAAATAAGTTAAATAAGTTTAATAAGAAATAAGTCTTTTTTTGAGTTTGAGTTGATTTTTTAAAACAATTATTCATTCAAATTAGATATCTTTTAAATAGACTGCAGCAATACACATTTTGTCCAAATCTTTTTATATTTAAATGTGTTTTCATTGGAATCAGTTTGCATGACCCTTTTCATCACCACTATATTTCATATTGGGTTAAATAAAAAACATCTATCCAGTTAACAGCAACAACTAAATAAATAATAAAAGTAAAAAAAAAAAAAAGCTATAAAATGTAATTAAAATAATTGCTTTAAAATAAATGCTTTCAGTCTGCAGTGTGTCATTTTAATGCTCTATGCAGTTTCTGAGAAAATGCAGAAATTGCCCAACCCTATTATTATGTAACATTTTCCCCACGCAGATTATTTAAAATATTGGTTTGATCTTTCTAAAATCAAATTTGAGGAAGTGACATCACAGAAGTCAGAAGATTAACAGTTCTTCATTACAGCCACACTTATTATAATTGACCTTTTCAAGCTCAACATTTAAACACTGTTGTGCGAAAAACAATCGCAGTAATATATTTGTACGGAATTGTTTTTTTCTTGGCACTAAGTACAAAAACAATGTGTTAGCTGAGGCCATTATTAGATGTTTTGTACTGACCTTCAACCCAGACACATTTCTAATGTACCAGACTTGGCAGAAAAACATGTTTTGAAAGTTTTATTACAAGGCACATACTACCAAAGTGTTACTACCTGAATTTATTATTTACAAAAAGAAGACGACATAATTAGCAAAAACTCTTATTTTTGCAGCAAACCTGGGAATATTCAAGAAGACGATGCACTGAAACTTCAGTTCCTGGATCTTGGGTGTGAGATCCGTACCATCACACTGTCAGTACAGAGAACAACATGTTAAATATCAGGTGGACAATGGGAAAAGTTAGCATTAGCAGACAGGAACAGGGGTTCCAGGTGAAGTTTCATACTCACCACCACTCTGACATGCTTAGACAGATCCCTGGAGCTCCGCTGGAGAAAGTCGGAGAAAGCCGCCTGAGGGGACAAAACTAAGAGTCACTCTCTTACAAACACACACACACACCACTTATTCTGTCAGAAAGGGAACTCTGCCTACCCCTGCATAGAACATCTTGTTACGGAAGCGACTGTTGAATTTCTCGGGGTTGGCTTCTGTGAAGGAACACAACGACACAAATGATTATGATTCTGAGAATGAAAAAGAATGAGAAAGAACAAATACATGAAGATATCGGCCAACAAGGACATTTTACTAAATGCCACACACGTGCACAGCCAATAAAGTGAGTCAAGAATTTTAAAAGGGTCATATCATAGAAAACATGATCTTTTGAAATAATTCACAATCATCACGGCTATTAGGTCATCATATTAACATATGCCCACTAAACATTTACTATACACATCAAGGCCTATTCAGTATTCAGCAGCTTGACTCGGCCAAACATAACATTCACATATAAAAGGTCATTTACATATATACGTTTTAAAGGTTCAGTAATACGTCAATATGTAAAATGCACACATTTGCACATATATACGTCACAAACATTTACTATACACATCAAGGCCTATTCAGTATTCAGCAGCTTGACTCGGCCAAACATAACATTCACATATAAAAGGTCATTTATATATATAAGTTTTAAAGGTTCAGTAATACGTCAATATGTAAAATGCACACATATACGTCACAAACCTCTAGATTCGTGGAACTCCAGGGTGACGTGGGCATCAAAGCCGAGGCTGAAGTAGTTATTGAACACGTTAAGAGGAAGCTGATAAAAGACAACAAAGAGACACATTGTAATATCAGCAGCGTATAAACGTAACATATATCCTGGTGTATATCTACAGCGATCACCTTCTGCGTGCCCTCCTCCGGCTGAGCAGCCGAACGCTCCACCTGCAGATTCCAGCGGTCCAACTGCACCACCGTACCGTCCTCCACGTGACACAAGACCTTAGACACCGGCTCGTCGGTGTAACCCTGAAACATGAAGAGATCATGTTGAGTTGAGAGGTCTTACCTTACACAACACAGCTACTGTATGTAAAGGGCTATTTACTCCTGGCATAAACACAGTGCTTGACATGAATAGCAATGATTATACCATCAATTCGAATGTTCAGAGTGGACAGCGAGGATCATTATACCCGCTTCATTGCTAATAACAGACTTTCGATAAAGGCATGGGGAAAAAACGAGAGAGACACTCCAGATTCCATGGCCAGTGTTTCTCCAGGCATGCGGTCAGAGTATAATGGAAAATAATGAGCGGCATTTATCAGTGACAACCACTTAGATGGCCAACTGCACAATTACAGCCTCTCAGCCAATCAGAGCAGCCCGATCATATCCAGCTAATGCTGTTTGCTTTCACACGCTCCTGTGTTGTGTAAAACAAACCAAATTAAAATTCAAAGGTGCTGTTATTCAGCATTTCATGAGTAAGATGAGGGTGAAATGTGTGATGGATGCTAGCTTTATGTGATAGCAGCATGTTTGCAATAGGAAATGGTGATTTCCACTAGCAATAGTCAGGGGAAACGTGCCCCTAGCTAAGAATGGAGAAAGCATACACACAGGCATACAGGGGAATCAAACTATTTATTAATCACTTAAAGAAGATTTAAAGATGAGTTGACTCACCCCTCCCCAGTTCAGAGTCCTGGCAAGGTCATTTCCTGTACCAAGAGGAAGCACAGCTACAGGAGGTTGTGGGTTCATCTGAAGTTCATCTAAGGCCGAGAGAATCCAGCCCACCTAGACAAAAGAGGACAAACTAGTCATTCGGGGGCAGAAATGCCAAAAGCGCCGCTCAGGAAATCCAAGTTTCATCTTGCATGGGTCATGCATCTAGAAATTACCCGTAAGAAAGCATGACAGGGCAAACCACAGACCCACTATTAGCTAATAACAGTGTTTCGCCACTGCTTGTTGCTTTTCAGTTCATTGTCGTTCCACATATCTGTCACCAGAGGGAGATGCGTCCAAAATGTTTAACCTTCTAGCGGGTTGGACATATCTGATCATCCCAACATACCGTTCCATCTCCTCCACAGGCGAGGATGCGAAGATTTGGCACTTTCCTGTATAATTCCAGCCTGATGGACAGAGGGAAACAAATAGTGATGTTTGTTACTGATGCATTTGCAATCAATTAGCATTAAAAAGTGACCCCAAACAGTATTTGGATGCTTAAAGGTATAGCGGAGGATTTTCCCGAATTTTAGAACAGAACCGCCCTCTCCACTTTTTGAAAAAATGCACATGCGCAACACTCTACCTGCTCCCGAGAGCATGCACGAGCTAATCATAGCTTACATTAACTTTTACTAGCAGTGATTTTAAATGGATTTCTCCAAATAGCATGCCAAACTTTACCTGTCAAGTAGAAACTTCGCGACTGAGGCATCAGTGGGAAGCCCAACCTGTGTTCTGAGCGCAGCCATCGTGTGAATCGTGTGCACGAGCACGTACGACGGCCTTACGTAAACATATCACCAGAATGATTGACACTTAGGAGGACCAATAGTCTTGATGATCCACCCGGAAAAAGAAAATCCTCCGCTATACCTTTAAGGCACATTTACAAATTGGCGAATTTCACTGCATTAGATAAAAATACCAAAGCAAGAATCATTTTCTCAGAATTCAACTTTTCTGGGACATTTTGCAATGATATTGATAACACTTTACAATAAAGTTGAATATCATTAGTAAACAAGCATTAGGAATCATGAACTAACAATGAACAATACTTTTACAGCATTTATTAATGTTAATTTCCATATATACACTAATACGTTTTTAAATAGTATATTTATAAATGAACATTAACCTAGATTGATAAATGCAATAAGTGTTGTTCATTGATAGTACCTAATGCAATAAATAATGTTAACACAGTGACTTTTAACCAGAAGGTGATTTTTAGCAGATGAATGAAGTCAGTTCTCCCAGGTCTCCTATCAGAGTAACCACATGTGTAGTCAACACATTAGCTATGCACAAAATATATTCTGTCTTCATTTTGTTATCTATTATCGTGTAAAACCTAATCAAAAAATATATATTTGTTAAATGTTTGACATTTGACAAATAAATGCCACTTGGTTTGATGCATTTTTACTTTTCTCCTCTAATGCAAAGACATTCAGACACTTAAATGTGGATTAAATGTTTTGTGGGCCATTGCATGTGTGTATGTGTGTTGGTTTTCTGTTTTAATAGGAGTTTAATCACAGCTCTGTCAGACAGCTCAAAAAAAAGCCCCCAGCCGCCCAGCTGTGTCTGCTCCCATCTTAATACTCTCTCTCTCTCTCTCTCTCTCTCTCTCTCTGTCATCACTAGAGCAGATCAGAGCGCATGTGCTGTGCTGTCTCACCGCTCAATTACTGAGGCGAACTGAGGCAGTGGGCAGCGGGGAGAGAAGCTTCTAGAACACTGAACTCCCTCATAGAACACAGCACTGCTGAGATCCAGCGACTACATAATTAATGTGGTCAGGACAAAGAAATAGTGGGTTAAAGCGCATTAAGGGAGGGAGAGATGATCTGATACGGAATGAAAGAGAACGCTGAAACTGAGAGACTCACGCTTCTCTGGGCCCTCCCTGAGACAAATCAAACACCTGCCGAGGGTTCAGGATCCACATGAACATCTGCAGCAACTTAGTCCCCTGAGAACCACAGACAGATCAGACGGGCAGATAGACAGACAACACCACAGACTGAGAGAGAGACACAACAAAGACAGGAAGAACAATAGATGGAGTGACAGACAGACTGATAGCATGACAGACAGATAGAATGATAGACAGTGACAGATTGATAGAATGAAAAAAAGAATAACAGATAAAACAGACAAACAGAATGACAAATAGAACAACAGACAGAACGATAGATAAAATGACAGAATGATAAATAGAATGACAGAAAGATATAATGATAGAGAGATAGAACAACAGACAGACAGAAAGATAGATAGAACGACAGATAGAACAGCATACAGACAGAATGATAGATAGGACAACAGACAGAATGACAGATAGATAGAACAGCAGAGTGATATATAGAATGGTAGACAGACAGGCAGACAGAATGAAAGATAGAACACCAGAAAGGTAGACAGAACGACAGACAGACAAAACAATAGAAAGAACGACAGACAGAATAATAGAACAGAATGATAGATAGAACGACAGACAGACAGAATGATAGATAGAATAACAGAAATATAGATAGAGAGACAGACAGAAAGATAGAAAGAATGACAAGAGACAGAATGATAAACAAATAACAGAAAGATAGATAGAACAACAGACAGACAGAATGATAAATAGGACAACAGAAAAACAGAACGATATAATAACAGAAAGATGCACAGAATGACAGACAGAATGATAGAATGACCGAAAGATAGATAGAAAGACAGAATGATAAAAAGAAAGACAGACAGACAGAATGACAAATAAAACAACATAGAATGGTAGAACTATTGATAGAATGATCGAAAGATAGATAGAAAGACAGAGAGACAGAATGACAAACAACAGATAGAACGGTAGACAGAGAGAATGATAGATAGGACAACAGACAGAACTATAGATAGAACGATAGAGTGATATATTGAACGGTAGACAGACAGACAGATAACTCCTCTACTCGTCTCTTTCTTCAGTGTCTCACCTGGTTTCCGCCGCTCTTGGGGTTGACGAACACCAGCACTGGTTTCATCAGCGGTGAGGGCAGCGGCTTCAGCATGAACGGACGCCATTTTGATTCCTGTCATTTCAGAAGTCACTTCATTATACTTCAAATAAATGCACACATTAGCACACAAATACACACACATATCGCTGCAGTAAGCAGTGGGGACAGATGATCACTGAGCAGGAGTTAAGGGAAGAAAACGTTTAAAAGCAGGACAGGAATCAGATCTACTCACATCCGTGCCCTTTTTGCTGGCTCTTCTTTTGAACGACGTCCGTTTTTTCCTTCGAGTGGAGTTTTTAAATGAGCTCTGGGACACAGGTCATATGGGTTCAGAACAACACGAGGATGAGAGAGGTAACACTTTACAATAAGGTCTCATTTTGCTAACATCAGTTAGCATTAGCTAACATGAACTAACAATGAGCATTAATAATCTTTGTTAACATTAGTTGTTCATTGTTTGTTCATGTTGGTTCCCAGTAGATTAACAAATGTTAACAAGTACAACTTTAGATTTTAAAAATGTATTTTAATAGAAAATTAAAATGTAATTTGAATTCCCATGAAAGAGTAAAATTAATAAATGCTGTTAATTCTTAAGTAATATAGTTTACTAATTAAATAGTTAATTTTTAAGTAATAAATTAAGTAATTTTGAAGTGTAAAGTGTTAGCGGATGAGAAATAAATTACAAGATTTTCCTTTTTTTTGTAGTTTGTGTACAAGCAAGCAACTTCCCTTTAAGCAACTCCTGAATTGAAAGTGGCAGTAACATGATGCCACATTTCAAAAACCTTCCCCATCAATGCATACAGTAAATCCACCAATCATAGCTGAGCGTGTCATCAGAGTGGGTGTGGTCTAAATGTCTGCTATGACTGTTGATATGATGGTTCAGTTTTTGATCAATTCAATTCTAGCTTTTAATGCAACAGATAAACTGTGATGTTGAAAGTGTAGGAAACAATGAAAGAAGCTCCATATAAAATAAGTATAGAAGTTTTATGAAACGCAACATTACTGATATAAAATCTCGCAGCATCAAAGCATATTTAAGCTGAAGATGATCAGCAGAAGACGACAAGAGCATACAGCCCAGCTTCCGAACACAGTCTAGTGTCACTTTGTATTAGCGTCCCCTGCAGGACATTACATAAACCTCACTTCATGAGGTGCTGATAAAAACGTACCTGCGGTTTCCTGACTTTGATGATCCAGGAAGGGGGTACGATGACCCCGGCGTGAGCTCCCAGTGAGCAGGGCTCCTCGATCTGATGGAGCATGAAGCACGTGACCTTATTGTGGAACTGTGATAGACAAACAGGGAAAGAGATGGAACAAGTCTGCGTCGCATAAACCAGTGAGGTTTTATGAGTAAAAGACATGACATGACACTCACTGCCAGCTTGCACCAGGAGCAGCTGATGGCCACGATCTCCTTACTGTGGAAGAACTTCTGCGGGAAACTCTACAATCAAAGTGAAGGATAGCATAAACATACTTGACTTTTGCATAAAAAAAAAGAAAATCTGCCGCCCTCCTTTAATAAAACCTGACGCTGTGACATACTTTGCCGCACTGACGACACTTCCCCTCTTGCCGTCGGCGGTGGACCCAGTGATGTCTCAAAGCGTTCTGCTGTCGCAAACAGACACAACGGGTCACATGTAAACGTGCCAACAAGGTTTCACTCTGCCATAAGTATACAATAAGTACAATAAGTATACGTCAAAGCAACTTCAGTGTGATGAATGATTTGAAGACATGTGTCGATGAAGTGGACTCACATCTCTAAGGCATCGAGAGCCGCCCTCTCTGAAGGTGGGTTTGCAACGGAAGTTGATCTGTGAGGGAGAGACAATGAAAGACAGGTTTATAGAATCATTAAGTTAAATAACACAATGTGTAGCTATGTAGACAGGCAGCGTCTGATATTGCAAACTGTATAGTAGGTACTACATTGGTAGGTACTGGTCTATTCGGATGCAGCAATGGTCAAGACGATCTGCTGAAGTTCAAACTGAGCATCAGAATGGGGAATAAAGGCCTTTGAATGTGGCCTGGTTGTTGGTGCCAGATGGGCCTACTGGGATCTACTGGGATTTTCATGCACAAATATCTCCAGGGTTTAAAGAGAATGGTCCGAAAAAGAGCAAATATCCAGTGAGAGGCAGTTATGTGTGTGCGAAAATGCCTTGTTGATGTCAGAGATCAGAGGAGTATGACCAGACTGGTTCTATCTGATGGAAAGGCAACAGTAACTCAAATAACTACTTGTTACAAGCGAGGTCTGCAGAAACACGTCGGATCTTGAAGTAGATGGGCTACAGCAGAAGTAGATGGGTGCCACTCCTGTCAGATAAGAACAGGAAACTGAGGCTGCAATTCACACCGGCTCACCAAAATTACACAATACAAGATTGGAAAAATGTTGCCTGGTCTGATGAGTCTCGATTTCTGCTGCCACATTCAGATGGTAGGGTCAGAATTTGGCGTAACTAGCATGAAAGCATGGATCCATCTAGTCTTGTATCAACGGTTCAGGCTGATTGTGTAACATTGTAGGGAATCTTTTCTTGGCACACTTTGGGCTCCTTAGTACCAATTGATCATCGTTCATCGAGTACTGTTGCTGACAACGTTCATTATCTTGATGGTTACTTCCAGCAGAAAAATGCACCATGTCACAAAGCTCAAATCATTTCAAACGGGTTTATTGAACATGACAGTGAGTTCACTGTACTCAAATGACCTCCACAGTCACCAGATCTCAGTCCAGTAGAGCTCATTTGGGATGTGGTGGAAAGAGAGAATCAGGACATGGATGTGCAGCCGACAAATCTGCAGCAACTGCGTCATGCTATCATGTCAATATGGACCAATATCTCTGAGGAATGTTTCCAGCAACTTGGTGAATCAATGGCACGAAGAATTAAGGCAAATCTGAAGGGTCCAACCTGGTATTAACAAGGTGTACCTAATAAAGTGGCCGGTGAGTATATACATATATTATTATTATTTAATAAATATAAAGTCTGAACTATTAGTCTATCTCTGAACTTTTGATTAATTCTAAAGAACTTCTAAAATATTTAATTTAATAAATGAACCAAAAACAGACATTACCACATAGTTAGTAAAATATTATCTTTAAATAGATTGTGATGTATACTGTGACCTCGATATTCTTTCACATCCATTCACTCAATTGCACGGATAACTATATTTGAACATCGCAACAGCAGGGAGCCACAACTCCTGATCCTAAAAACCATAACTGCAATATCTAGATTATACCATCTCATCCCATTTCATTATCCTCCTGATGTCTGTTTGAAGAGACAAACGTCAGTGTTCATCTGTAGAGGGCGTATTTATGACGTGCGTGAGAGTGAAACGGATATTTCTGCCTCCGCTCACCTTGTCCAGCTCCTCAATGCACGCCGTGTGGACCACGATCTTACAGGCTGCACACTTCCTCCGGGGAGCCGACTTCTTAAAGAGAACCGAACAGCACAAAACACACAACAACTTGTCATAGAGCAATAGCCTGAGCAAACGCACACATCTACAATGCATCTTATAATTCAATTGTATAAGGAATATGCTCTCACTGCACTCTCATCTTCAGCTGTAAAAAGCTTGTTTCCTCTGAGGCGCCGAAGGATTTTGCCAACCACTTGAAGTGGCAATAATAGAGCTGCTACGGCTCTTGAAAACATCAGAGCGTAGCGTCGTGCTTTAACAAAAGCCTAACAAAATCCTTTTACCTGCTGAACATTTTCAGACTAATAGCTGCCTCTTCCTTTCAATACACACCAGCCTCACATTATCTCATGAAAGAAAATGTCACTGCTAAAATGCTCTAATGACACTCTCTTCTCTGCCTTCAGCCAGCCCTCCAAATACAGCAACTGTCTGACTTCTCTTTAGTTCTTTTCATCCGTTTTAAACATGTTTGTAACCTGTTTAACCATGTTATACTCACTGCAATCTTGACCAAGCACGTCTCTTCGCCCAGGTAGCAGAGATCCCCGGAACAGTTCGTCTCCAGCCACAGATGATCACCGTTCACTGCGTTCTCCTGTGCAGATAAAATCAAAAGTTTTGTAGCTGTCAGTCCATGTCTATAAGCTTTGAAGCTAACATCTGCATGCTAATGCATTCTCTTAAATGCTCAGAAAATCAGCAGATATACGCATTTATGTTACTCTTCCAGGAAAACAAACCAAATACATTGATCAAATGCTCAATGAAAACACCCCCTCATGCTAACTGATTAGCATATAACAAATCATGGTTTATTTATGGCTATTATAACAGCTTCTGAATTGAATATCTGAATTTAGCATGGTTTATGATGAACTCTGCACTATTTTTGACACTATTATCTTCTGTGGAGCTGCTTTATAGTTCGCTAACTAAATTGAGCTTAATAATGACACTATTGTCTTTACAGCTGAAACTGTATTTGTTTCATAACTGTAATTATACATAATCACATGCAACTAACCCTAAACCAAACCTAATCCTAACCTTATAGTAAGTACATATCTATATAAAGCACAAAATAAATAACTTGACATGACATGTTATGAGCAAGCAAACCTGTCTTTCTTGTGCCTGTGAACAAGTTAAAAGTTGAATGCGGTCAAGATTGCTCTAAACTGACATAGATATGAGCATTAAAATACAAAAACAGTCAGGTAATTCCTGCATTCAAATCACACACATTGTGAGGCTTCAATTAGCGATGCCTTGTGTACACACTTAGCAGTTTTAGGAACGCGCATTAATGTTTAATGGCTGCGCTGGTCACGTTGGGAACTAGAGGGGAAGGAAAGGCCAGCAAAGACGAACAGGAAGCGTCCCGCTGGGCTCCGCCCCCTCAGCAGTCTCCATCTGTACACACAGCACCTGGATTAACGAGTCTCTCTTTTGCCATGCCAACCATCTTTGTGGGACCCGCCCACGTCAAACAGCACCCACCAGTCCAAATATGCTGATATGTGCAAAACTATTTGCACAATCTTCTCCTCGACACAAACATTAGGGCTTTAGTCCAGGGATGGGCAACTTCTGTCCTGGAGGGCCACTGTCCTGCAGAGTTTAGCTCCAACCCTACTCAAACACACCTGAACAAGCTAATCAGCATCTTAGGATTATTAGAAAACTACAGGCAGGTGAGTTTTATCAGGGTTGGAGCTAAACCCTGCAGGACAGTGGCCCTCCAGGACTGAAGTTGCCCATCCCTGCTTTAGTCTTAGAATGTCACGTACTGTATTATATATATATAAAAACCCACTATATATCATGCTTTCATTGCATTTTGAGGGGAAAAACAATGCAACATTCTAAACTAATGCCTCTTGCCTGTACCAAACTCATCACAATAGGGGCTTTCGCACCGGTTAGTTATAGGAACTCAGTTATACAAACTATGCTGAACACCAGAGAACAAGATTTTCCCCTAGAGCCATTTCCCACCAGAAGGAACTCTGAAGTGACGTAAGCCGGCCGACAGCAAAGTCATTTAAGCACGGCATTTACCAACTTCAACAACTGAAGAATGGTGGTCACCATGATCGATGCTGTGTTTTTGTTGTGTGTCATGGGTTTCGTAATAACAGAGATGGAATGTAGTGAGTGCCAGTATTTTATATGGCATGTGTTCGGCCAATCAATTTATACTATTGTGCTGGGTTAGACCCTACTCTGAAGTAGGAGCTAATTTATCCCCCCACCCCCCACCCACCCCAAAAGGCGGTGCTAGATATTTTTTATGCTAGATATAGATATCCCCCATTTAGCATGTTATGTTTTGTGGTTAATTTTTAATTGGTCATATGTTAGATAATTATATAGTTTTTACATATTGTTTATCCTTATTATTATTTATGGGCCTAACAGTAAATTCATTATAATCAACACCTGCAAGTGTACACTTTGAAGAGTAAAAATGACATAGAAGGTTAGCTAATTTAACTTTATTAAAACTGCATATGGCAATCTTTCATTTGTGAAAAAAACAAAACCAAAAAAACCTTATACAGGGAGTGGACTAATGTTAACTAGCATGCCTACACACTCAAGTCGCTGCCTGTTCGAGGAGTGCTGAAATCAATTACTCATCATTAAAGTCATTTTGGCTTCATACTTTTGGCATAAAGTTAAACATTTGTCATACCTGACCAGAAGATGTTCAAATAAATGTCACATTAGACAAGGAAGTTGTAGGTTGTGTTTGAATAATTACGTATCTTATTTAGCTGAGGTAAATTAAACGCAATTCTCGCGTATCCTTGCTTGATGAAGAGCGAGACTGCCCAACGGTCAGTTGAAATTTAAAAGGCTGATTTTCGCACTTCAGGGCAGTGACGAGTACATATGTCATCCAGTGGTTGTCCATAGACACCCTCGGCACAACCTTAAGCAATGGCTTAAGTTCAATGTCAATACTGTGACAACGCAGTAACAACCTTCACCACACAACGTAGTCATAGCAACCTTTTGGCCATGTTGTTAAAACGTTGTTAGAAGGTTGGGTACGTTGTGCCAATGTTCTGTGTTTGCTGGGTAGTTACTTACTAGTTGTAGTCAAATGGACCAATGTCTATATCGAAGTACCAAATGAAACCATCAAAGCACTGCCAGTATTGTTTTCTATGGGAAAGCTGATAAGACATGCAGTTGGATAGACATTCATAGTGAAAGACAGATGAAGGACACTTACGCTCCAGTCCACGGTGTTGCGGAGTTCCTTGGCTGGTCCATTGCTCAGGGCAGGGAAGGGATTCTGTGCTGGACCCAAATGCTGGAGGCCCGACCGCGAGATGGCTTTCCTGCGTAACAGAATGACCACAAATAGCTTCAGCACAAGACTGAGTGAACGCATTCAAGAGAAACTAATGAGACCTTGCTGAGCTGAAGGTTTTGACATCTGGGATAAGCTTCTTGCTGTTGCACATAAAAGGACTAGTCATTGTGGATCTAAGTGGGGACACGCTACAAAACACACACAACAGGAGACGGCCATATACCTTGTGCCAGTATCAAAATGATCCAGACCAATCTGTTTACCAGTCTGCTTGGCCAGGAAGTTCCCATAATTCCCTGCATGCAAAGACAGCCTCTGCCTCATATGGTATGAAATAGGCAGAAAAGACTGTTTTTAGACACAAACAAACGTCTAAAACATGTGTGTGTGTGTGTGTGTGTGTGTTTGTGTGTCTCAGCAAGGGGCTTGCATGAGTCAGTAATGTGCGATCACTTCCTCTGTCTGTCATTCTTCCACAGAACTGGCCTCATCACATGCTAGTATCACAGATCGATCAACTAAAACTCATATCTAGTATCTATAGCAGGATGGCTCCCTGAAAAAGACCTTGAATTAAAATAAAATAAAATAAATATAAAATAAAAGATACTTGGGAAAATCCATGTCAAATTTGTTATTTTGTGAATATTTTTTTCTGAACAAAGACAACCATAAATAGTGATGAAAGCCAAAATATTAAATGTTATATATGCATATTTATTAAGTAATCCATTGTTTTGTAGGGGGGGGGTCTATTAGAAAAATATGTTACATCATATGCCAACGGTGACAGTTCAAAAATGGGAAAAAGCACTTCTTGTGTTTTTTGCTTAAAGTTTGCATGCCTGTAACCCGAGAAGTATTAAAGAACTCTTAATATTCTTTTATATTTTGGTTAACAAACTTTTATTTTGGCATCTTTTAATTTTTTACAGCACAATACGGTTTATTCCCAGAAATATGAGAATTCCAATGTGGCTCTGTGACTATTGGTAAATTTTACACATTTTCAGTGGTCAAAAACCAAATGTATGTCAATTTGCATTCTTTTTCTTTTTTCTTTTAAAGAGGAATAACTGAAAAACAAATGATTTTGAAACTAGAAATGTATCTCGTTTCAATTGCATAGAACATTCCTGTCTGAGTGGCATAAATATTGTTAAGTTTGCATGCCAAAATCAAAAAAATTTAGCCAGGGACCTCTGGATCACAAGGAATGATTTTAGTTTGGAAATGAGGTTTATGGGACCAAGAAGAAAGAAAACACATTTGTACCATACAGTAGAATATTTGGCATTTCAGGCATTTATGAATGTGCATAATCAAAAAATAGTTTCACATTACTATAAAACCATCTATAAGTGGCATTTATACAAGCAACATGAGATATTTTAAAATATTTTTTTTAGACAAAACAAACTGCCTGTACAAACACAAAGAGAGCAATTAAATTTCAGGAAGTTTATAGTATACTATGGCTAAAACATTAAGATTTAACATAGACTGTAGATAAAAAGCTATGGCTACTAATATATAAAAGTGAACATGTGTTTCATATTCCCAGCTGTTATTTGCAAGTCCACCTGTTGTGCATATTAAAGCGTGTAACTGAACTTGCTAAAACTCCAAGCTCCTTCCTCAAAAACTCATGCCACCTGATCTTCCTCCAAAAGGCTCAGTATTTAACATAGTAAACACAGTGCCATATGGCTGTCCCTTTTGAAGCAAAGGTTGAAAGTGACCCCACGCTCTGTGTATAATTTTACACACACTCATGACAGAAGCAATGGAGGCAGGGGGTGAAGAGAACAACGGACGAGGAAAAGGTGGGACGTACACCTGACACCCTGCTGAAAGTTTCAAGTCCTCATCTAAAATTATCCCGTTCAGAAAGAACACAAGCGAGAGTCCAGTTACAAGCTCTTTTGTAAAGCGAGCTAGGGCCACGGGATCACACACCTTTACCCTCCGAGCTAAAAATAGAGACACTGTCGGGGGACATGTGCGTTGAAAACATGACACTGTGATGAAACGTGGTGAAGGCAAAGAACATGACAACAAATAGACAAGACAAAAACAAAAATCACAAACAAGATCTCTTTAACATCTCAATTGCTTCTCCTAGACACCAATGTGCTAAAATGGAGACTTAAGTTCTAAGAGACAAAAAATAATTATAGGTTTTCAGAAGACATTTCAAGGTTGTCAACCATTTGAGCAACCAAATGTTCTTCTGAGATAGGATAACACATGCATCTGAAAAAAAAGGCTATTGTGACAAAATGCTATGAAGGAAACGTAATATAGGGAGCTAAAAGTAGTGAGAAAGCTTGCATTAGAAAACAATGTGACTACTGAATTACTATTGTCAAATGCTTCAGGTGCAGCAAGCAAACATGTCTTGTGCCTGTCAACAAGTTAAATGTTGAATGGTCAAGACTGCACTAAACTGACAGAGACAGAGGAAGAGGTTGAGACCTCCTTATCCTCTTTCCCATTGCAGTCAGGTAAATGAGTAACGCATTTCTGTTTAATATTATTCCATGGCATTAAGCAAATCAATCATCGATGTCCACTGTTTAAAGACACCTTACATTAGGGTGTATAATCAGTTCTGGGTAAACACAGTGTCATTTCGAGAACAGCAGAACATATCACTAGAAAGTAATCAACTGAGTGCATGGAACGCAGGCAGAAAGGAACACAATTTGAGATAAAGGATATGCCACATGCCGACCAGAGCCGGTGGAAACAGACAGGAAGAGCAATCAGTGAGACTGCTATAATGGAATTAGTTCTACTAAAACAGGCTCTGACAGAGGTCTGGCTTCACCGAGAGATTTCAGATTGATGCTGTGCATGTGTGTGACATTTATCATCAGCCAGTATTAATTTGCCATGCAAGCTCCTGTTTATCCGAGAGGCAGACATGAAGGGATGGACAGAGGGTTCACATGTGCAAACGCAGGGGATGTGTGTTCAATTTAGTGGCCGCTGACTCTCCCTCCCTCCCACGACACCCTGCGGTAATATCATCCCTCCTGTGTAGTCAGGGCAACAGTCCAACACACGCCGCCGTTGGTGTATTTAAGTCTTAAATCTTATTGTCAGCATCATAATCTCTGTCTCCATTCCCATTGTCCCGGCCAATTAGGTTTTGTAGTTGTGTGTGGGTTGAAAACTCCCTCCACGCTTTAAGTCAGGTGTCAACCCACGTACACAGCTATGATATCATCTCTCCGCGCCGCCCACTCTCGATCTCAGTAAGTAAAGAAGTAAAAGTGTGAAGTTCTGCATGGAGTTCAGCTGCTAAAATGATATGTAGCAACACCTGGTCGAAATAGATGGAAAAGACACCACTGTTACTATCACTAACCTGTAGCCCAGAAGCCTGCGATACCAGGTCACCTTCCGCTTCCGCCCTTTCCCACATACTCGGCTCTCCTCTACTGTCTTCTGAGCCCTGATCATCCTTCCATTTTGCCTTTTCAATCTGTGTCCCCCTTCCCGAACAACCGGTGTGCTTCCTACCTCTTCTCCAGCAGCATTCGATGTTGGGCAAGTAGAAGGCTCACTTCCACCGGTGCAAGGTAGGCTAACATCACTGTTACACATGGCTGCGTGTTAGCGCCAAAGCACACCTAACACACCCAATCGTGCACCCTCCCGCTGCCAGTGTAGCGCTGAGATCATCAGGCCGTCAGATAGCCGAGACCTGACGGAGGATACCTGAGAACCGGGGGGCGTGTAAGGGTGTCAGATCCTGTCCTGTCACCAGAGACAGACAAGAATCTCTCACAATCATCATTGCCATCGTTACCCCCAGAGAACCAAACCACAAGGTCAGCCCCACGTCTAGCACTTTGAGCTATTTTAAGGACTATTATGTAACCCAAGGTGACCTTCTGCAAGACAATCTATGGGCAACCTGTTACAAAGGGACACTTTATCCATGGATCCGTCAGTCTAAAGGAGTATTTGACCGGCTCTCTGCTCTGCACAGACTGATTGAGTGACTCTACAGGATGTGACTTCATTTGCTGGCCTCACACTTTGATGATGCAAAGTTTCTGTGAGGAGTCTGATAGTCATGTTGTTCAGTTAGTGCCTGGTGAGTGACGTACATCAGCAAGTTCTTTCATGATTTGACTAGTAATTGTGAAAGAGAATCCTTATCTACGTCTTGTCACCAATGATGTCAACCAAGTAACATGAAGACAATGAATAATCTGGAAGCGATCTTTTGGAATTGCTTGCAGGAAGTGTCTCTGATCTTTTCACTTTCTTTTTTCTCTCTACTTCTGCTCTGCTCGGTCTCTGCTTGAAACTCTATAACTGGGTCAGTGTGCTCTCTGCGATTCTACCCGCCCGCGGGGCCCTGGCGAACATGCACTTGAAGAACAGCTTCTCTGAGCCTTACTATTACCAACTTCCTCAAGGCTACTGCCGTTCCACAACACAATCCTTCTTCCTCTCCTCATTTTCATCGGAGCAGGATGTCCTTGACACGGACCCTTTTCTCAAGCCTCCCTCTCGCTCCAGAGATTAAGATCTGAGACTCTGCACTGGGGGGTGAAGCGCAAGCGAGGGAAAGATGTGCCAAAGGTAGTAAGTGTAACAAAATCGACGTGTACGCAGAGCTCCCGTGAGACCCCAAGACTGAGAGGAATCTTGTGCAGATCGGTGATTAGTGCTAATTCAATCTTCGTGCTTTTATCTGAAGCCAGCAGCGCCCTGATAAGAGCGTGATGAACAGAACAACACAAGAATGTATCAAGAGGAATACAGAATGTTCCAGATAAGAACATCACACAACACATTAACAGCACTTCATTTTTAGGAAACAATCAGTTTATCAAATTACCAGTACGCAGGTATCCCACGAGTCTTCTTATGCATATGTGACAGATTTGGGACATTCCATACATTACGTATCCATAAAAACATTAGGAATCCCACTGGGGATAACTTCTTTCTTGTTGTGTTCAAAGCAGCAACTAAGGACTTTGTCCTTGCAGTAGTGCACTAGACACTTTGGATCATAAAAGCGTCTACTAATTCTGGGTTTTCCAAGCTTTTTTGAACCAAGCACTCCTACAATGACTCCAAAGGTTCGTAGAACCTATGGTAAATTAATGCTTGCTTATAAAGTCTTCCAGAGCCATTCATTGCTGCTGTGCATGCATTTATGCATGTTCCTCAAATATTCTCAGAGAAACATGCTGATTTCAGCATCATACCTGCTGCAATTCAGGAGAGAAATAAACATTTTCAGACCCTTCATGCAACTATGAATGCTTTGGCTGCTTACTCTGTCCCAAGGCAGTTTCTAAACTACAGCATTTAGCCTACTTTAATGTTTCCTGAATAAATGTGTGGTCAGGGTATTAGTCATTCAGTTTGTATGTGTTGGGGCTGAATTCCCTCAGGTCAGGGTCTTTTTGTATGTGTGTGTCCGTGACGTTGTTATTGTGACTGTGTGTTCATGTGTGTGCCGGATGGAGACACATTTCTCTCATTTGCCCCTGAGCTCTGTCACTGCAGCCTGACACACACCTACTGACAATGGCAGGAAAACTACACACAAACACACACACGCAAACTCAGCACATACATCACACTTGTGACCGGATCATGGGGAAGAAATAGAAGTGGTAGGTGGACATATTCCGTGGACAGATCCAATCATATATTGGTTTCTTCACCTATTGACAATTTTGACCTGGTGGACGTGGACCAAAAGTGTGAAAATAAACTCGTCAACACTTTTCACACTCTCACTAGTTTATTTACCAAAAAATGTCCAAAAAGTGCATATATACATACATCACATTTAAAAAAAAAAATTTAATAAAATGGCCAATTTTTTTCTTGTTAATGTAATTTCACAGCTAGCGTTTAATGTATTCTAAATACACACAATCAAATATTTTTCAAACTTTGTATATAATGTGACAAAATTAAAGTTTGTTTGGAAATAACATATAAAACCTAAAAAATCTACCTTTTTTCTTTACAGGTTTTATATCTCCTCTCAAGCTCTTCACTGACACTGTCTCCTACAATAATAGTAAGATCAGATGGCACTGGAATCTGCACTGGGTACTTCACATGATGACATTTTCTCACATACAGAACAAACTTTCCTGCTATCCTTCTCGGGATGTCGCGTTCGCTCTTGAAATCCCAGATAACATCTGCGGTGGAGCTGGTGATAGAAAAGCTCAGCAAGCCTGATTCACTGACAGATAAATTATTTTCAGTGATTTCAGCTAAATTAACTTCGCGCCTTCTGATAACAGTGAAGAAATGCGTGATAAAAAATCCATGCAAAATCCAGACTAACTGTTCACTGACAGCATCAAAGTGTTTGTATCTGAGCGTTATTAACCAGTTTGACCAATCTAGAATGTTTATGCATGTGTGCACTAGTGGAACTCCCTCATGGAACGAGTAGCTTTCTAGTGTTTTAAATCTTTAAATGCATTTGTTTGCCAATGCATTCATTGTTTAGTACCATATTCGGTTATAGCGTTTCAATAAATGTTAACACAGCATCAACATGCATTGAAAGTATTGTGTATAAAATGTGAAACAGAACTCCCATCCTGCTGGTACAGCGGTCAGACAGGAAGCCTGGGCTTTTCCCGCTTGAACTCCCCAAACAACAGTGCTCAGATATTTATATCCATCACCTCCTAGCCTCAAACTGCGACACACACATTCCCTCCACAGTCCACTAATGACTGTCATCCCTTACATGTCATTCTGTCCGTCCTGTCTCTGCTCTGCCTTCACTCATGTATTCTTCTCACACATGAGGGACGACAGAGCTCATAGCGATGTGGCAGTCTGTTCCTCAGTTGTTCTCTCGGTCCCTCTTTCCTTCCTCTACAAAGAGGTATAGATATATAGGGCATGTTTTCAAAAAGCAGACATAAACAATCTTCTACAGTCTCTCCTTATCTTTCTCAACATCTTCTCAGGGATGTGTACGAGTACTCGAGTACTCGAATATTCGGACGTGACAGTGACGATCGATCGCCGTGACTACATTTTTTTCTGAATTGTTATTGCAGCATTTTGGGCGGTAGCTGTGGTCTGATTGGTTAGCGTTAGGACAGCATGTCGTCCAGAGTAGACCGGCAAAATTAAGTGAAACTATGGATTTGAAAGTGTGAAGTGATGCCTGGAATCACTTTGATCATGAAAATACTGTTAAAGGAGACATATCATGCTTTTAAATCGTTCCTTTTAACATATAAATCATACATTTGTAGTCTATATAAAGCGGAACTGCAATGCTTGGGTCTGAATTCCTCATTATTATAGCTCCACAGGCCCCTTTTTTACCCCTTTTCTGATGTGCGTCTGATAGCAACTCGTTTTGGTGCGGTCTCTTTAAATACAATTGAGACACTTCATACCCCGCCCCCTCTCCAGTTTGCAGAGGTTCAACTCCACCCCGTTCGGCCATTTTTGTAGTTTGATAGCAGAGATACGATTATAGCGGCACAGAAACTTTTTATTCACACGTTATTAACAAAATGTCAACAACGGAAGACTTGTCCAGCCAGCCTTACATGTTCGAGCCAGAGTCGGAGCCGGATCGAGATGAAAATGAAGACGACGAACCTGCAGAACAACATCTTCATATGGATGTATCGCAATGGTGTGTTACTGTATTTATACATGAAACTTTGGTCTTCCGACCTTTTACCACCGTGTCGATTTATTTTGATTAATATGTGCGAGGGAGAGAGAGCAAGACAGCGTCTAGTTTGGAGACGGTGTCTTGTTTACACTTTCGCCTGGCTCCGAAGAGAGAGAGAGTGCATGCGCGCGACCGGGTCTCTCTCTCTCTGCTCGTTCTTTCAGTCAAACATGCGGCAGTTCATCTACATTAGACGTGTAATGAAGCGTGTGGGTTACTACATCCAACAACCGAACATTTTAACTTACCCTCTCGTAACTTCTGCATCTTTTAGCTTGGACTACAAAATTGCAGCGAGAAATAATAATGGCGGATTGCTCGAAGTGTTGGGCTGGAAGTCAATGTCCTTATTTGGCAGTTCCGCTGCAAATACTGTGACGTATTAGTTCACAAAACGTCATAGATAACAGAAAAATCTGAACGGGTTGAAAAATATGACCAAAACAGAATATAAAGATATCAACGAAGCACCTGAAGAGAATAATTTCAACTTTTCTGTACTTCTAAACACTCCAAATATACAACAAAATGCATTTAAGGGCTAAAAAAGTGGATTTAGCATGATATGTCCCCTTTAAGTCCAAAATGTGCGGCACCATCTTCCATTTACATAACATTATAATGAGAACACTATTGTAATAGAACATTGTAAATTCGTTGTGCTTGAGTTGCCCGTGACAGCGTTGTTGTTGTTACGGGAAGAGCGCATCCACAACGGGAGTTCTGAAATCGCATTTGCGTCCTTTTGTGCAGATGAAAGTTGTATTATCACTTTTATTTTGTATAGCGTACATAGGATGCATTTGGTTGAATTTATTAACCCGCTAGCAAAACACTTCAGTTTAGCGGTGTTCATTCACTCGTCAGCTCTAACGGCAATGCCTACATTATTGACAATGATTGGGTTATTCGAGACAGTCATATTCCTTTTAGATGATCCAGCAGTATATATTTTTTCTTGTCATATAGCTTAGAAAATGTGCAAGCTGTCTGGAATCACTTGATAAAGTAGACGAAAATACAGTTAAGTGTGAGATGTGCAGCACCAATCTGCCATACATAAAATTATAATGAGAACACTGAATGCCCGGGACAGACCAAGCCGACGTCAAAGAACTAGCGGCGATGAATGTTGACTGTGTTGTTGCCTCTCATCGACTGTGTGTCGGCCAAACCGACGCTCAAAAACGGCCCGACATTGCCCAGACGGCTGACCCGTCGGCATGGTGTGTCCCGGCCTTAACTCTCACTTTATCTATGTCTCTTCTTTCTCTCTCCTTCCCTTTCTTTCCCTACCCTTCTCGTCAGGGTCAAACTTCAGTTTCTCCTGGCAGACCAGCTGCTGTGGGCCACATGCACCTCGTCCTTCACCACATGAAGGAGCACACACACTCTCCCCCTCCGTCCCTCTGTCCTACATTCATCTCCCTCCCCTTCATCTTTTCTCCTCTCGTCTCTTTCACAGTCTGATTAGCTCCCAATTTTGCTTCTCAAATAGAATCTTTGGATATTTCTACTGGAAAACAGGACAAAAATACTGATTAGGAGAATGCAGTGGGTGTAGGGGCCGTGGGTGGTTTGGCTTTGGCGGGGGCCGTTCGCGCGGATCCAAATGCTCCTGGGTAATCGCCTCTCGCTCTATTCATTTCAGTCACTCCTGCTTTCTGACACTTTCTCCTGTTAAAGATCCTCATGCGTAGCGACACCAGCTTCCTGCCACACATTTTATGTTCCTCCAACTCACTGAAAGACTCAAGAGGGGAAAAGAAAAAGGTGATTCTTTAAAAAAAGAACTGAATTCAGTCACTCAATTAACTGAAGATATAAAAGTCAAATAGATTTCTAAAGAAAATATGAAGTGGTGCTTCATCGTGCAAAACTCGCTATCCTATTTTATTGCATTGCTATGGTGCGGAGTGTTTTTTTTATCTTGGTTCAGTCAAACAAGCTCACCCACAAGTCACTATGATATTCTCTTCTCTTGATATGGCTCAGGTCCCTTCTTCAGTGTAAGTCTATGAGACTTTGTCGCCCGGTAATCATCAACCAGACAAATATTGTAAACATGATCAGTTATAAAAGTTACAGCACACTCAAATGTCTAATACTTATGGTTAGAAGCTTGTTCAAATCACATATGAACAATAGTAATAGCGATGCTTGTCTTAGTGCAGACATTATAATCATTTCTGCAGATGATTGGATTCATTATACTTTCAAGCTTAGCATCTCACATCAAAGCAAAAGCTTGGGGGTAAACCGTACGCACAGCAGCTCTTTATTAAAGCTGTAAATAACAGTGATATTTTTCTCTGATGCTGACATTCATTGGAGACAAAATAATACTGCGTGATGGGCACAGTTTGATCTAGCATGTAAAATGTGTTGTTTGAATTGCTTTGCGGCACAACAGAAACAGCTGTGACACATTTCCCGGTGTTTTGAGGGAGAGGTCCAGACCCCCTGCAGTTTCTGTGTCCTTCCCTTGACTGTCTGTGACCTGACAAACACACACACACATACACACACATTTAAGTCTGCCTTTTGGCCAACAACAATCACAGGAAACCAAGTCAGTTTCGGTCCCTCAGAGTTTAGTAACAACAACACCACATACAGTATGGCTAAGCAACATCATTTTAGCTATATCTCAATAATTGGACGATATTCTATATATATATATATATATATATATATATATGCTATATATAATATATTTGGTGCTATCAACACACCTACTGTAGGTCAAGGATTCAATTGTCCTGGAGTGCATGCACATATATATTAAAAGCAAAAAGTCACTTTGGATAAAGCGTCAGCCAAATGCAAAAAAAATTATCTTCTTAATAATTATGCATTTGCATAATGACTTAAAAGAGATATTAGAGGAAAAATTGTTTCAACCAAAAAGCCATTGTAGCCAATGAGATTATCCATTATTTTCCACATTTTCATCACCAAATTAACACAATTCATTATTTGCATTTCAATGCACAGATATAAACTTTCAAATTAACAAACAGTGATTTTTACTCACACATGTTCTTTACAAAAAAAAAATGATATATGAAAAATGGCACACAGTACTTCCCTAAACATTTTTGAGTGACTGTGCAAACAAATAATTTTTTCTTGATAATTATGCATTTGCATAATGACTTAAAAGAGATATTAGAGGAAAAATTGTTTCAACCAAAAAGTCATTGTAGCCAATGAGATTAGCCATGTTTAATGCAAGAACTAAAACAGAGGAAAAATATTTTCCACATTTTCATCACCAAATTAACACAATTCATTATTTGCATTTCAATGCACAGATATAAACTTTCAAATGAACAAACAGTGATTTTTACTCACACATGAATAAAATGATATATGAAAAATGCCACACAGTACTTCCCTAAACATTTCTGAGTGACTGTGCAAACAAATCATTTCATTGATTATGAGAGTTTGAACTGATTCACGGAAATGAATCAAACATTCAAACTCAAGTTTTACAGGAGGTTGGTGAACTCTCTGTACAGCATGCGATGTTCTCTCATGTTATAGATATATGCTAACGTAACAATACCGCGTCGTGCGCTCTCTGTGGCTCGGCGAGTGGGAGCGTGTGGGATCGGACTGTATAATTACATATAACTGTGACGGTGATGCTTTTGTGTGAGTGTGAGAGATTAAGAGCATCACTGGCAGAGTATGTGGGAGTGTTGGAACCCACTCCTGCCTGAACATAAACCTCCTCTAGCTCTTTCTTCTCTCTGTTCTCCTCCTCTGGCTGCTGACACCTCCATAATTAACCTCGGCGTTTGGCGCAGGGTGCGGGGGAGGCATCGGAAGCACGCATCTCTCCCCTATCTGACCCATCCATCTGCTGAAAATAGCCCCGCCATAAAGAGCAAAGCTCAGGGCTGAGATGAACTCCGGTGGACCGCACACCTACAAGAAACTGCTTGGGTTGGAATATGAGTCCCAAAAGTCCACTTTATACTAACGTCTCCAGAAGAACAGGAATATTCACTATAATTTTCACTGTCCAATAAGGTCTGATCTACTTTGCAGATTATTCTGGATAAGAACCCACTTAGAAAGGAAGCGAACGTGGACTAACAGGTAAAATGATCAATCCCAACAATTTATTCTTGGAGCCATATCGAAATCCCGATAACTCTGGAATTAAACCATAAAGTGCCTTCAAAATTGAGATACCAAAAGAAAAGTTTGTTAAGAACCAAAATCTAAAAGGATGGTAAGATATTTTTAATACTTCTTGAGTTACAGGTATGCAAATTTTTTTGGGGGGGGGAACTTATTTTTGGAATTGCCAACATTGGCATATAATGCAACAAAGATTGCTAAAGTCAACCGATTTTACTAATAGACCTACCATTCTCTGTATAAAAATAAAATAATGATGCTGGCATCTTTCTAAAGCCATTTGTGTGTAATTTGGCTCCAGATCTCAGCTGAAAATTGTCATTTTGACCCCCCTCTACAAAGTAGTGTATTACTAAAATATTCATCCATGACATTTAATATTTTGCTTTCCATCACTATTTATAATCAAGTCAGAGTCAAGTTTGAGGCAGGGAAGTTTCCCGAAATTTGGTCGATTTTACACAGAATGACCCATTTTTCACATAAAGTTTAAAATTTAAATTTTGAATTTATATATGTAATTCAAAGACGCAACTTTTCCCGAGAGGGATTTTATTGTGCAATAAATAAATTAATCACTAAAGCAAAATCCCAAAAAAATTATAGAAGAAAACTCTCTAGACAATCTAGAAAAACTCAAAATCAACTAGTCAACTAAGTCAACCATCATGATTCATCTCTACTCTATGGTTGGATGATGGATGTCCTAAACCACAATTTTGAATTGAAAATTAACCCTTCGACATTCTAAAAACCACGTGAAATGTAAATAAACATCTCTCATTCATGTCAAAAAACACATCCATGACCTGCAGTTTTATTTCAGACAATATGTAGTTGTTGACCTGTGCCATTTAAATAAGCCAATCCCTACATGTCCCAAAAAGCCAGTCTCTGAACACAGAGCAACGGTGGCAGATGGCTCTCCTGCTAATGATCAGGTAAATGTTGTGTTGTGAGCTGAAAACAGCAGTCTGAATGCAACGCTAATGTGTGTCAGGACCCTGGATCCTCCATTAGTGCAGTAAAAGCGGGGCCGGATCTCTGTTCCACCTCTTGGAGAGCAGTGTATTGAGGGCTTCGGGGACATGAGGGGCCTCCTGGTTTTTCTTTTCCACCTGAGGTCCTTGCTGCCTAATTGAATTAATAATTTGCTAAATGAGGCCTGAGCTGCCGTAACCCTGTGCTATCAGTGCATAAAGGGCTGAACCCACACACACACACACACACACAACCTCCCAGACCACAGCTGGAGAGAGATATATGGCGAGTTATTATTAGCGAGCAGAGTGCATTACAGAGAAAAAGACCAGAAGAGAGGCAGAATGAGCTAATTGTGGTGAATAGATAATGTGTGCAGAGAGCGAATGCAAATGAGCTGCACGTGCAGCCACAATATTTACAACCTTTCCCAGGCACGAGGTCTCCATCACTGACCTCTGTGTCTTTTCATTTATTGTTTCCATTAGTGGCATGACTGCATTTCGATATTTTCACTTGAGAGCAACAAAAAAGCAAACGTGAATTTAATAATTCATTGGATTAGACTGTTTTCCGGTTTATTCAGTATAAAATAAAACCTGTAATTTTGAGATATAGTTTAAAATATGAAATGAGATAAAAAGTCATAATTGTATGGAATAAAGTTGTAAGTATAAGAAATAAAGTTGCAATAGTCTCATTCTCCAACATACCCTGACTCGTGAACAAGACTACGAGGTACTTCAAGGTGCTGTATTTAAGTTTTTTGACTGTACTAAAGCACAAAAACAACACAATATGTTTGCAGAGATTTAGGAAACATGCTAAGTTCACATACTTGTTTCTCTGAGAAAGAACGCAACATCTAGTTATTATACTTTGAAATGTGTGTTCCGAGTCAGAATGTCTGTTCTTCTTTTGATCTGTGCCAATTTACCCAATAGTATTTTGACACCCCGGGTTGCCAGTTGGCGGAAAACATTGTGTATTGCCATGGAAGCCAGCAAACAAACTAGGTTAGAGATTGCTGATTCTAGCCAACCTAAAAAGCCTGGGAATCCATCTAAAAAGCTCTATTAAAACACGGATAAATCAACTCATCAACTTACAGTGTAAGGCTCGTAAGGCTTCTGTTGTCAATTGCACTCGTTCACCCAAAAATGAAAAAAACTGTCATCATTCACTCACCCTCATTTGGTCCCGAACCCGTAAAACTTTCGTTCATCTTTGGAACACAAATTAAGATATTTTAATTCTGAGAGATTTCTGTCCCTCCATTGACTACCACTATGACACTTCAAAAAGTTCAGAAAGAGATCGTAAAACTAATCCATATTTATTGAGAGATTTATTGTGAATAGCTGCAAATGTCACAAGTGCGATAAAAATGTATTTCTAAATTTATCTTTTTCCTTCTGAGGCAGAAATGGGCTTGCCTTTACCACATTATTTTTTTGTTAAATATCATGCAAAAGCAACTATATTGTGATATATACACATAAAAAATGGGCTATACCACATTATGTTTTGTCAAATATCATGCAAAAGCAACTATATTGTGATAGATACACTACCATTCAAAGTTTAAAAAAAAAGTCATTTATGCTCATCTAGGCAACATTAATTTGATGAATATGAAAAATACAGTAATATTCTCAAATATTATTACAAATTAAAATACCTGTTTTCTGTTTGAATACATTTTAAAAATGTAATTTATTCATGTGGTGCATTTTACTCCAGTCTTCAGTTTCACATGATCCTTCAGAAATCATTCTAATATGCTAATTTGCTACTCAAGAAACATTTATTATTATTATCAATGTTGAAAACAGTTGTGCTGCTTCAAATTTTTGTGGAAACTGTGATTTCTTTTCAGGAGTCTTCTCGCCTACTTCATATCAAAAAGACTAAACCAGGTTAGCTAGTACGCAGTAGGCATGTCCATTTCTGAGGTAACTAACAGTAGCAAACACAAGTGGATGAAATCCTCTAATATGCCATTAACATGAATGAATAAAAACAGTTGGGCACAAGCCGTACTTCACTTCATCAGGTAGGATTACACACCAATATTACTGTTCCAGCAATCAGTGAAATTACTCAGAGTCAGGATTCAGATCATGAATGACACTCTGTCACATCAGGATAAAAAAGCCACCCAGTAATCCCAGTACACCCTGTATAAGCAGCAGCATGCGTATGGAGACACTATGTACCTTCTACTCATTTAAGACATTTACCATCTTTAAATTCATTATGCATTATTGTGTATTTTCCACCAAAATCATATCATCAATAATAATCTGAAGATTCCTGGTATATATTATATTGATTTCTCTGCTATTTTTGTGCAATGAAACAAATACTATAATTAATATAAAAAAAAACCTTTGAGACTAAACAGACCACCGAAAGCAGACACAGACTGGTGCCCATAGCAGGTTTTGTGAAAGACCAGTGGGCCTGTCTGAGCCGTCAGAGAGAATTAGAGCGGGTGAATGACACATGCTGCGAGACAGTGTTAACTCCCTGTTGATGCGGGGGAGATGGATGAAGAGACGGAGGCGGAGATGAAGTCTCTCACACCTCCGAAGTGGCTGTCTGCAGGTGCTCCTCTGCCAGAACTACAGGTGCAGGACAGAGTCACGGCAGAGGAACGACAGGAGACAGTGGAGACGGACCACTTGAAGGAAAAATTAATGGAAGAAATTGCTTGTATTACTTCAGATGTTCAAATACATTCTCCAGAGTTATAAACTCACACTATGATCTACTACATTAGTTTGTGGGCTGGATATAGTAATGCAGCCACTTATTTCATTATTTGGCTCTTAAAGGGGTCCTATTATGCTTTTTTAACATTTTCAACTTTATTTAGTGTTGCTGTTGAAAAAGGTCTGCAAAGTTACTAAGCACAAAGTCACTCCAAAGGGAGTTATTCTCTATATCAGTGCGCCTAAACCCCTAAACGCCTCCATCGTGGTCTTGAGTTTTCTTCTGGGAATGAACAATTCACAATATTCCTCATTTAAATAATTCCCGTCTAAGGCATACGCAGAATAAAGGGGCGGGGCCTGGTTGAGTTAGTAAGTAGAGTGTTGAAACTCTATGTTGTAGTAAGGGGGGCGTGACATTTCCCAACATGCCCAAAACGATTGACCAATCACAACACACTGGTGCAGCGACCAATCAAAGCACATTGCAGCTTTTCGGAAGGAGGGAAGACTAAACAGAGCGTTACTGCCAGATTGGGAAAAGAGGGGCTGCAACACTGCAATAATATATAAAAATAAATAATGTTGTTTGAAAAATCAAGCATGAAACCCTAATCTAAATCGATTCTTTGAAAAAGGGTGTAAAATGTCAGCTTTAAATTCAACAACAGCAAGTGAAAACGCAGCCCGGGCCTAATACAAGACAAAAGCCTGGGACTAAATTTCTGCTTTGACCCCTTATGAGGCAGAGCTTAGCAGCAAACCCATCGGCGTGATGCTTCACCAAACAGAACAGCCTCTGAGAAGAGGAAAAAGCCTCTTACACTCATATACCTAATAAGGAAAAGCTTCAAAAGTCCAATCCTTTAATACATCTCCTCAGACTGCAATACAAACCCCTGCCACAGCATAAAAAAAGACTGGCTTTATCAGCGTTAAGCCGCCCGCTCTGTGCACAGCCATCTTCAGGAGAGATTATGACCATTTATGTAAAATCCTTATTTGTGTCCGCCATCAGGATCTAATGCTGGCTCACGGGTTGTGGGTTCAGCGAAATGAGACAAGTCCCTACATCACCAGACACTGCCCTCTTTTACGCACTTAGCATACCTTTGCAAGATTAAACACATCAGCTGGTCGTCAGCCAATGAAGCGCAACTTACAAAAGGACAGCAGATCCAAAAAAGGTACATTCACACGAGAAATTGTCACGCATGGAACAACTAGTCGAACACCTCATTCTCGATTTTAGCCTACGTACAGTATTTACACACACATTAACATTTACAGTAGGCGTGCCGGCCATTTCGCACTCTGATTCAATGCCAACTAGAAATGAGAAAATAACACAGCACAGTAAACTTACTGTGAAGGGTACGTCCTAATAGGGTGCAAATGCATCCAAATGCATAAAGCAAAGTGCCAAATAGGAGGAGGACTGGCACAACTTGACAGATGACTAAATGCACCAGGGCTCTTATTAAAGTTTCACTGATAAAACACAACACTTGTAAGCGATCAAATATTAAACCCATTCCCATTTATTTTGCAGCGTTCCTGGAGGCACAATGCATCTCTTCCTGGTAATATGCTTCCTCATTGTGATGACGGAATGTTCTGGATTTAAAATGCAGTCAACAAATGAACAAACTGACCCTATTTATACACCCGAGGGTAATAATGTAATTGCAGATTATTACAAAGAAAAACGTTTCTAATCCTCCATCAAAATGTAATTTGTGATCCTAAAACAACTTTCCCGTTCTGATGACATCATCAATCCCTCTTCCTTTACAGAACCATCCCTCCAGACACTTGCCATATAGAGACCATCTCACAATTTTTTTTTCCTCACTCACTTTTCACATTACAGACGTAAATTATTTCTGTACACACTAGTTTAAATCAGACTTAATTCGTCATTCTGTTTAGCATTGTAAGTTAATGGAGTAACGTTCCAACATTTGAGGAAGCTCGACAAACACTGCAACAAGTTTTTTGCACTCTCTGATGATGAGCAGACCGCAATAAATATGCATGTTTAACTTTTCAGCAGCCTGGCGAAGAGAAAATGTGTCAAGCATGAATAAATCTACAATCGGGGCTGTGATAGGACACTTAAAAATGCATGAGTTCTTTTTTATGTTCCACTGTCTGCTGCTGCACTCTTAGAGCGTTTTTCATTTACACAGCGAGAGAGAGCGGACACAAGAGCCTCTTTATAAGCTGAACACGATTCACTAGATAACAAAAAACTGATATAAGTGCTATATTTGAAGGAGAGTATGAAGAACACTGAGGCTCTGTTCCAAAACCTAGTGAGCTGCCTACCTAGGCAGCATTTTAAGACATCAGATCCGACTACAGGGACTTGTCTCAAGATCATTCCTTTAACAGTTCATCTATTGCCAAAATTATGAAAAAGAGATCAGTCAAGAATAGAAAATTGGAATGTCAGAATCAGAATCAGAGTGCGTAGTTTGTACATAAAAAATGTCCGTCAGAATATAATGTACAACACATTTTGAACGATGTTCACTAACACGGTGAAGTTTTTAATTTAGAAAATAGTTTTTATTGTCTCTTATAACAAAAAACTTTTATTTAAACCCATGAAAATGCAGATCCTGTTGTTAATAATAATGAAAAAATCACGTTGTTCCATTATTACCCCTAAGTAGGTTTTGACACAATGCATACTTGCATTTTGTGAAGAAATAATCAAGCAGATAATCAATCAATTGCGAGTTGAGTTTCCTGTGCATTTCAAGTGAAGAACCCTATTTGTGTGAAGCACAAAGTTGCTGCACTCCAAATAAATCACTTATAAGGGTCCATTAGAGTTAGGATGCCGCCTATGTAGACAGTAAACCCCAAGGCAGCTCACTGGGTTTTGGAACAATGCCTGTTTGTGTCTTTGGCAACTTCAAAGCTTCCATTTTTAGAGCCTTTGCTTAAAAAGCTGAACAAGACACATTTATCCAAGACATCGCATTTTAGGCCGTGTTGGCTTGTGTTTGTTTGTTTTACTGGTGGTGTGGTTGGGTTTCATGGGTCTTATCTGAATTAGATGGATATAGATCGCTCCTACAAAAGAAAGGACAGCTTTGATCATTTCTTCAGAGACTGGCCATAATTGTGAGCGGAGGATTGATCTGCTCGGAGGAGGTTGACCTTAAGACTCTGAAGGAGAAGTGAGGGTGGCAGTGACCCTCCTCCACTGACAGGTGGAAAACGGAGGAGGGGGAGGTCAAATCAGAAGAGAAGAGCAGGCAAGTTCTCACGTCTCTGCATGATTCACATCAGTTACAGCAGCCCTTCGGGTATCAAAAGGTATCAGGTACATTACAAAGTGATGATGACGAGGCCTGATCAGCTGATGTTTCAGCATGAAACCAGTGCTGTCGATACGTCTCAATCCTTACACTGATCTGGAAGGACCAATCATGTCCAACATGATCAATGCATCCAACATAAGATTAGATTTAGATGTTTTCAATGGCTTTACAAGGTCTACACTAAAACAGTTTCAGGGAAGATAAAACAAGAGAAGCAAAAGTAACTGATCAATTCCAATAAGAGGGCTTTAGGATGCAATAGTTATTGTTATGCACTGCAGGTTTGGAAAGTGAGTAATTAATGACAGAATTTACATTTTTGGGTGAACTAACCCTTTATTTAATGTCAAAGCATGCCGTTTCTGCCCCTGACATTGGGGAATCTGTCTCTCTACCTCGGCGGATGTCAAATGCATCACCGGACAGCTATGCATTGCTCTGTTCTAGTCATTTTTGATATAGATCAAATGTCAATTAAACAATTCAATGCAAGTGCCTGTCTGATTGCCCAAGGGTTTCATGTGCAAGAGAAAAACACAACTGAATCCTGCTAGCAAATCAATAGCAGGCCAAACGACAATATACATATCATCATGAACATGATGAAGTGCATCAAAACCTTTCCAACATAATGCAATTCATTTACGACCATACCCCTAATGCACTTGTTCTCATACTAATAAAATCTACATCGTTGTACATTTATCATCTTCTGTTATTTAGGTGGGTGAGTGTTGCTTTGCACAACAAATGGGGTTTGCATTGTTAAACACAAGGAGTAACGCATAACACAAACAAACCATCTGACATGTTTTACCGCTCCATATGGTGGTGAAATGCGTGCACTGATATGCAGTGCTGTACACAAACGCGAAGATATGAATTAAACTGCATATTTACCTATACGAGATCTGTTTCCTGAACGCCAGACCTTTGAGTTTATCCTCCAGCGAGTCTTCCATGTCGGCGAAGCTGCCCAGACTCTCGCTGCAGCTCATCGCCGCGTTTCTCCGGCAGCCTCGTGCCTGATCGTCCGCTGATTCCCCACCGGCAGCTCCTCTGCTGCTGCGCTCCGCCTGAGGTGCGCGTCTGTCGGCCAGGGGGTCCATCATGCTCCGGTCGGCACTGAGTGGACCCCCTCTCTCTCCTCCGGTGCTTAAAATTCCTTCCAAATGTGTCCTCCGATGTCCCTCATGGGATGAATAATATATATCTATCTATGGGATGAATAAAGTCTATCTATCTATCTATCTATCTATCTATCTATCTATCTATCTATCGATTTACTCAAGCGCATGCACGATCCGCGCAACTCTAGCACTATCCAGCGGAACTACAACAACAGCTGTATCCATCCTCGAGGACATTCTGGGATTTGCCTCCTCATCCTCCTCGCGCAGCATCGGGCATTAAAAGTAGGGCAGAGGGTCTCCGACTGGACACACTCAGGGCAGGCGCGCGCACGAGTGTAAGTGCGTGGTGATCTCTGTGTCGTGTCGTGTCCACTATCTGAGAGCCCGACTGACTGAGACGAGGCGGAGAAGCCGTGTTTACACGGGGGTTTAAACCGGACCTGATTGTGAATACAAACCTCTTTGTTCAGGCAGGAAGAGACGCGATAAGAAAAAAAAAAAATATATATATATATATATAGAGAGAGAGAGAGAGAGAGAGAGAGAGAGAGAGAGAGATATTTTAGATTTATGGCACTTGTATTTTTTTAATTAAAAACTACAATTAACCATTAATATTATTAATATTATCATAATATTTACATAACCATTCATATGATATATATTCGCCACGCCCACTAACATTTGTTACGACGGCAAAGCTATTAGAATTTATTAATTCCTATATTAACATAATATTGGTCAGGCCCCAATTTGATTTGACAGAAAAGCACTGGATGCCAGTGTTATTATAATAATAGCCTATCACATAGGGTATAGATATTATCATACTGACCACGCCTCCTAACGTTTGTTACAACGGAAAATATATTATTATAGTATTATCTCATTGAATCTTATATTATTATTATTTTGGTCACGCCCCCGCTTTTGATTGGACAGAAAAATACTGTATGTTAATATTATTGTAATATTATCACATTAGCCTAAATCATTAATATTTTTTAAGTGTTTGTCTCGATATGTCCAGTACACAGGACACAGCACATTTATGCAAAGGTTAACACAAGATGTTTGCTAATAAAAAAGACCCACAACACTACAGACCTCCTCTGCTCTGTAAATTGAGCAACATGAGTTTATCGGCAAGATATGAAACAAGTCATGAGAGTCTGAAGAGAACATGCATTTTTCTTCTAATTCAATTTGTCTAATGTGATTTAAGGTATGAAGAAGATCATCTGAGCTCTCTGATGGGGAGAAAACACCTTTCTTTCGCATAAAACCCTCAAGGATAGGAAAATTGTAATGCAGAGCCAGACTCAATGAAAATAATTAATAGTCAGGCATCAGAGTAGTCATATGATGACATAAAAACATCTCTCTCTAGACATACTTAACTCCACTCAACGTCATTATTATAAATAAAATGAATAAAAGCAGCAAAATGACGGCTCAGACACATGATTTATAATGCTTTTACTAAGGAAAATATTTATTTGCTGTGCAGAAAACAAGACAAAAACAAGGCAAGAGTGATTTCAGGAAGATCATTTTTAAGAGCCTGAAATTGTATTGTGATGCAAAGAATGTGTAACATAATTAAGACTGCAGTCATAAATCACTCATTACACCAAATACAGAGGAAACACACCAAGCATGGACGTTGCATCTGAAATGCATCACATCAGGACAAAACCGTCTCCTTCAAAATGCTCTCGTTTACAGGATAAAAGGATCGCAGGCATGCTAAAAAGAATAAATAAGAGATCGATTCTACGGGGAACACAGTGCAAGGGAGTCCATCACATGCCCGGATGCAGATCGCTCAGGACTCAGGTTGTCAAAACCGTTCATATCTGGGCAAGAGAACGCTAGAATTGTCAGCGAGCATCCTTTACTCCCAGAAGAGCGCAGACGTGGGTTTGGGTGGTGGCCAGCCAGAGACAAAAAGGGCCATCTGTCCTTTTAAAGACCTTAAACCAAATAAAAGAGGGCAACGTCATACGAGGGACTATGGGCTGGAGAGCGTCTGTCCTTTTCATGTCATGTCCATATTGTCCCTCTTTTATTGCCCTCAATGACAAACATCTCCACTGATATCAATCACATTAATTCATATCTCTCCCAACATACTTCCTCCATATTACAATAGAGGATACTGCAAATATTTACATATTCAGACGTTTTTAAATGCTTTGGAAAATTGCCATCTTCATACTGTAAACACAGCCTATTATTTTTATTCCATTTTTTTATACAGTCCGATTATAGTTGTTGTTTTTTTTTTATGAATCTTTGGATGCCTGAAGAGAACGTAGTTTTGATAACTGGCATGCTACATCATGTGAATTCAATATATTACTACACATATTCTCAGTAGCATGGGGCAAATAGGCAAAAACAAAAAGAAAAAATATTAAAACAAGAATTCAAAGCATATAAAAAAAAAAAAAAAACGAATGAAAATATTGAAAAAACAGTGTACTTGAAGTATCAAAATTTGATATATTGCTGTAATGGAATAAAAAATACATTTTTGGGTTTTTCGTATTATTTAAAAAAAAAAAAAAAGAGACTTCTAAGTAAAACAATACTTTAAGTATATAGTATATCTATAAATACAGAGCCTATCGGCCCGCCGCTGCAGGGGAGAGGAAGAGGAGACGTGGAGGAGGACCAGCCGGATCTCACGATGTCTCGTTCACGGTCCTCTCCAACTGTATGACTTTAGCGGTCTCGTTTGACCACTTATCGGACCTGCCGAAATAAAACAGATTGTTTTACATCCACACCAAAGATATACAAAGACGGTGCACTCGTATCCATATTTTCTCCATAGGGAAATTGATTTTGAAGAATAACTTGTAAACCTTCAAAGACAGAACTACTGTGAGCTACGAGGTTGTTAATCGATGGTATTTGCTTCTGTGAAAAACTACATTACCCATGATGCTGTACAGAAAATTACACCAATCAGAGAGTCGAAAATAGCAACACAAGCCAAATTAACTCTTTAGCTCCGCCCAGTCGCATGAAGCGCTGCGAATGTAATCAAGTCGATCTCCCTACGTTCTCAAAATACTTAAATGTTCGTATATATGAATATTTTGCATTAAACTTCAAATGTATTGTTTTTATATGTATATAATCAACATTTGTAAATGAGTAGTTTTACATTTCTCCATTGTTTTGCAATGCATCATGGGATTGTAGTTCTTTCTATCACTAAATCCGTTAAGTCTTGCACCTTTGTCTTTTTGTCCGATTTGTTTTGCTTAAAATCTGTAATTTTATGATTTACCTGTGAGAATGCAGGTCTATAAGAATCGCCTTTTGCGCGTGCGTTTCATTGGTGTTGAGTAAAAGTGGGCGGGGCTCCGTTTCACGCAGCTCCGTCTGTTCCTGCTTGTGCTGCTGTTCTAAGCGCCAAGCCGCCATGACATCAGCTTGGTCAGGATATTCCCCGCCCAACCCGACAAAATGGGGGTCGTCCAGACCCCCGTGCTCCTGAATGCTCAGCAGGTTCCGGGACTTCACTGTGGAAAGAACGAACATCTTCATGGTTCTTATCACAAATAAAGATGCAATTGAGCTGTTAAAATATTTGATAGTTAAACAGAATTGTATTAAAGGAGAACACCGGTCAATTTTAACATTGAGCTCATTTTTTTGTAAATTTGGAGTGCTGTCAGTACAGAGAACAACGACAAAAATTGGTGTTGCCTACACCGTGTTATCCTCTTTTTAAAATTTGCACCCTGTTGACTTCAATGGGGCAAGTTATAAACCTGCTTTTAGCCTCTTAACATCCTTGATGTGTCATTACAAGTGCACAGCCAATGTGAGTGATTCCTTTAGAGTGAACATGGGTGAATCTGACTGCAGTAGATGTGAAAGATATGAATAAAATGAAGTTAATTCGGCCAGCGCACATACCTGTATTTTAGGGGTGTAACGGTACGTGTATTCGTACCGAACCGTTTCGGTACAGGGCTTTCGGTTCGGTGCACGTGTGTACCGAATGACTGAATGCAATATTTTGTGTGCGGAACATAGGTACATTTTCGTGTTTCCACACGAACATATTAAGTGGCGGAAGTCTCCGCGTTCAGCGCAAATCCCGCCCTGCAGCTGATTCTAATGTTTTTTCCTATTAGACATTCTCTGGTTTTACCCGTCGTCACTGTAACAATGAAATAGACTGCAGGGCGGAAAAAAGCTTTTCCGCTTCGTGTGCGCCGCCGCACTCTCCGTTCCGTGGCGCGCGCGCGCGTGTGTGTGTGTGTGTGTGTGTGTCGACGACCCGCTGCGCTCTCTGCTCAATGTTCGAGTCCGTGTTTGCGCTGCGCGTTCTGCTCTGTGGTTAACGGCCCAAACACTCCAATCATGTACCGATCACGCACTGGAAAAGCAAAGTCCGCTCAAATAAGGTGAAATTTCTCAGTAGTAACCTAGACTTCTGTTTGCTGAGCTGGTATAGTCATGCTGGCAACAATGGTAAAATGACCTGCTCTGATCACATGCTCTGGTAATAATAGCTTTGTACTATAGCTTTGGACTATATTTTATTTTGATAATTATTAAAAAAAGTGGAAAAAAAAATCTTAAATTGATTATTTTGATTGATTATTGAAAAATAATAATACATTAATATATTTGTTTAATATTATTTTAATATAGGGCTATTTTCTGTTCCTGCACTGTAATCATAGTTATTTATTTATATTTTTCATTATATTTTATTATGTGATATTGGTTTGAGACTGAGAGTATTTTATTTAGTGGAGAACTTTGCAGCAGTATTTTATTTCTTATTCTTTTTTTATTTTATATCTATTTTATTATATTTTATTAAAAAGTGTTTAAAAAAGTGTAAACAACTTGTTAAAAAAAGTTTATAGTAATAAACAACCTGCAGTTTAATGTTTGCATTTCTTTCCCTTACTGTACCGAAAATAAACCGAACCGTGACTTTAAAACCGAGGTACGTACCGAACCGTGATTTTTGTGTACCGTTACACCCCTACTGTATTTATTTCCTGTTTTCGGTCGAAGTCCACAGTAGTCGATTGTCGAGTTCACGCGCGTGATCATAGGTAGCTAAGCAACAGTGGAGAACTCGACAATCGACTACTGTGGACTTGTAATGACACATCAAGGATGTTAAGAGGCTAAAAGCAGGTTTAAAACTTGCCCCATTGAAGTCAACAGGGTGCAAATTTTAAAAAGAGGATAACACGGTGTAGGCAACACCGATTTTTGTCATTGTTCTCTGTACTGACAGCACTCCAAATTTACAAAAAATGAGCTCAATGTTAAAATTGACCGGAGTTCTCCTTTAAGCTTACTTTAGTGACATGTTACAAGGTTTACATGGTAAAATGACTTTACTGTTGGCTACGTTTTTTTTATTGCTTGACACAAATTTCACGATTTCATTTGAATTCTTGTGATTTGATTCCGATCTTGATTCAATGTTGATTCTTTTGGATAAATATAAGGTATACGGGTAGATACAAGTCATCTAATTCTGTAAACATAAGGAGCCTTCAGCTGGTATTATTAAAGCTTAAAAATAACAATCAATTATTTCAATTATTATTATTACAACTTCAATTATTTTTTTTATCATAATAACAACTTTATAATATTTTAACGATATAAGTAAAAATATAATAAATATGTGCACATATTTAGCAAAATAGCAAATTTTTCTAGCCAACTAACGTGCATGGTCATTTAATGGCTTTCCTGAAGAAGCCTAAATGTAGTAATGTGACATTATTCTCCAGCTGTTTTATTGACCTCTTTCCACGGTTGAAAAACACTGATTGATCGATATTATGTATGAGGCATATACATTTCGGTAAGTTGTACTGTATCTTTTAACATACCTATTGTTCATTGGTGTTTATTTACTATTAACTAGTAAATAGTATAAGAGATGATTGGTTTACGTAACATTTACAAACGCCAAAACGGTCTTGGTTGAATTTTGTAATAAAATTAGAATTTGTTTCCTATGAAAAGTAACCAGCTCTGTCTAGTCTGTCGGTGTCAGAGTCCTCTTTGCTTCGCGATTGTTCTCTGCGTGAGAAAATGGAAGTGTGGCGTGAGAGTTGGCAGCCCTGCTAAAGTGTCTGGGCTGAGCATTTGTGATTGGATCACCTGAGATGGATATTAATATCAACGCCTGAAATCAAGAGAGCATCTCTTTTATTAGTTCTAGTCTTAAGTCAGTGGCGTTTTGTTCGAGCGATGCATTAACTGAATAACATGCGTGGGAGAAACGTGATGGAGGGAGATCGGAGATCAGCGATGATGAACTGATCGTTCTGCTTTTAAAAGCATGATAATTACTGCCCCACTCAACCACTGATAATGACTCTCAGAAGCTCAAGAGTGGGGCTCAGCCGACTACAGCCTCTTAATATGGATCCAAATACAGCCATTCCTCTATTCATTAGTCAGCGAGGACAGAGAATAATGAGCAAATTACAGGAGGGATTGCAATAGACACAAGCGGCGCTTGTTAAATCGAAATTTTAGACACCAAATAAACAGCCTCGGACAACTGATATGCGTAAAAGATTTGCATATCATTATACATTTAAAAAAGTTGAAATTTTCAAACGTAAGGCACATCTTTAAAGATCATTATTGATTTTATTGATATTAAATAATTTAATATAATTAAATCATTTATTATGTGTGTGTGTATGTATGTATATATATATATATATATATATATATATATATATATATATATATTTCATGTTCATTTATTTTTTGTACATGTAAAATAAGTCTTTTTATTCTCAAATAATAAAATAAGTGATTTAAAAATTATTAAATTAAAAACTTTAGGCAACAAATAAACATCCTCAACTGATGTGTAAAATTTGAAGATGATTACTGATTTTAATTGATATTAAATAATTTAATATATTTTATTAATCTATTATATATATATATATATATATATATATATATATATATATGCATTTTTTTGTAAGTAGGCTACATGTGTAATAAATCTTTTTCAAATAACAGAATAATCAAATAACAGAATAATAAAATAAATAATTTAAATGATTATATTATTTGAAAGTTTAAATTAAATTACTTAAAAGCTGACTTACTTATATCCAACTATTTCATGACCATGACTTCTTTTGCAAGTACACGTATAATAAGTATTTTTCCTCAAATCGCAAAACTATGTTTTAAATAAAACTAATTTATTTCAATAATAAAAAATAAAAAAAAGATTTAAAACTAAATTCATTATTTCACGTCCATGTTTCGTGTGCTCTAGCACAATCGTAGCATGCGCACCTGTCGCAGTGTATGACTCCTGTATGGAGATCTCTCTGGTCAGGCCTGTTTTGGTGATAGAGGAGCAGGGGCTCAGGCCTTGGTAGAAACTCCCCAAGAACACAGAGAAACACAGAACCACCACCTGCACAAGAACATTACAAGCTTTATCTAAATAGCAATGCTTCTGTTTGTGTTTGCATTCGTCTTCCTCCCCCTCACTCTCCCACACACACACACACACACACATCAGGAAGCTCTCACCATGAGGCATGTGGAGGTCTGGGTGCCCGTCACCCGGCAGGACCGCGGGACCTTTCCTGCCACCACCGCCTGCAGTGAGTGCAGCTGCTGCAGCAGAGACCTGAGACACACACATTTACATAATCAATACTAATCAGTCTGCATATGATGTATAATTAATCACTGTAAAAATCATCCAGCAAAGGATACAAAGTGCGAAAATAAATTACTAGAAAATGATGTAATGATCACCTTAAGGTGTAGTAGTGTATATAAATGGAAAGGTGTGAGGGTCTTACTTGTTGGTGCACTCGAGTGTTTCAACTTTCCTGCGTAGCTCATTGTTCTCGCTGGAGCATGTCTCCACCCTGTGGACGGAGAGGATATTGCAATGTCACATGAGTTGCATCAAAGTCCCGTTCAAGGAAAGTCTGTAGGCCGCAACGCCTCCGGGCAGCTAATTCAGGCATCCAGACCAAGTCCTATCTACTTAAATAGGGGAATCCTGAAATCTCAAAAACTGCTAGCCAAACTCACAATTAAAAAACATTTCATATCAGCATTTCTTATAGCGTTAAAAAGCTTTCTTTTTAGCCTGGAGCAGCCAATGTGCATTGGCAAGTCCTAAGAGTGCATCTCAAAACACTGACTGTTTATACAGTATATCTAATGCCAGCTGCAGTGATGCCATGACTTTACCAATCAGCGATTGGCTCTTTTATGTAGAAGGCGGGACTTGTTCCGCAATAGTGCACTTTCTCCAGTTCATAGTAATATGAGTGCACCATCTTTTTATATCTTAAGTCCTTGGTCTCATGTAGCAACTCAAATATTTCACTTGTAAATCCCTGAAACGTGAAACTGGATTTGCAACCCAATTTACTTTTATTAATGAGAAGGGAAAAAAAGCACTGGTTTCAGAAGTGGAGCAAGATATTCTTTATATAAATGAATAGAAATTGGAATGTGCACAGATGAATCATTCACAATAATATGAACATTCATTATGCATTTAAAAAGTAGACAGTGTTGATTTCACGTTGACATCAGCCTTTTACGCTTGATCAACTTGATCTTTAAACCTCATCAGACTTACTTCTTTTCTAAAGCATCCATGTACTCTTTCTTTTTCCTGCGGCTCTCTTGTGCTGAAATCTGACAAAGGGAAATTCATGAGTGTTAGAGTCTCGGATATTAAATTTAGCACTTGTATGGATCGTCTTTACACACGGATGAGGTCTCACACCAACCTTGTTCTTGATCTTTCTGCGAATCTTCTTCAGCGCTTTCTCCTCGGCCTTGGACAGCGGCAGCTTGGTGGGCACCGGGTATCCTTCAGCAATGAGCGTGCGTTTCTCCTCCTCAGTGAGCAGGAGAGGACCTGAGCCCTGCAGTTTCTGTCAGAAGAGGCCAGAGGAGGTCGCTTGATCATCTTCTTTAATAAAATCTAACAATTAACAAGATTTGGTGGTACTCACATGGGGTGCCGTCAGCAGAGGAGAGTTGGAGAGGGAAGAAGGGGCTCGTGGCGCCACCTTGAGGACAGCGGGGGTCTGTGTGGGGCTGGCGGGGGCACAGGGGTGTACAGGGCTCTGACTTCCCTCAGAGTCACTGCCGTGAGAGCTGGGAGGAGTGGGCGGCATGTGCAGAGACTCCAGGCCTGGAGAAAAGCATTACAGATCGATTCTGATTGGTCAATCATAGCATTCTGTGGGCAAATATTTGTAATATACGAATTTTCTGCATAGCTGTGCTACATTCAGGTCTCCTGTATGACTCTGAAATCTTTTTGTATTCAAATAATAAGATAAACTATTTAAATTATTACGTGATTAAATTATCATTTAAATTAAAATATTTAAATGATTAAAATTAAATTACTTTATTTTAAAATAGATTTGATTTAAATACATTTTTTTCTGTAAGTACACACATAATATGTCTTGTTCTCAAATAACTAAAATTAAATTTATTTAAATTAAAATATTTAAATAATTCAAATAAAATTATTTAAAACTAAAATCAATATTTCATATCCATTAATTTGTTATTTCTATAAGTACATAGGAGTTTTAGATTTCAAATAACTAACAAATTATTTAAAAAATATTAAATGATTGCTAAAATAATTCAAATTAAAATATTTCAATTAGTGCAATTAAATTATTTGAAACTAAAATCAGTATTTCATGTTTATTGTTTTGGTAAGTACGTGTAATACATATTTTTTTCTTCTCAAATAAGTATATCATTTCAATGATTAAAATTAATGTATTTTATTTTAAAAAAAAAATAAAAAAAATAATTGGAAGTGCACAAGTGTGTGATAATGTACAGTCAGCAGGTCATTATTGAAAAATATCACCTTGTTTATGATAATGACCATGTACACTCTAAAAAATATGAGACCTGTCCAAATCAACATTTTCTAGAGACTGGTCATATCTAAATGTTTCAATATGTTATATGCAATTCAATTTCAAATGTTTCAATTGGCCTAATTAAATTTCCGTGAATTAAATTTGATAAATTGTGGCAACAGTCTGATAACATGGGCTCAATCAGAAATAATATGTTGAGCCAATTGAAAAATTCATTGTTGGTCCAATTAAATAATTTCTCACTGTCCCAAAAGAAAAAAGAAAAATGTGTGCAAAAAACATTAATACATTAAGCAAAATACAGAACACAGACAACAGGGTTGTCATTTTATCACATCACTTTATTAACAAATCAATTCCAACATGATATTTGGTGAAAATACCTTATTTTAAATAAGGAAAAACACTGAATACATTCAAGAAGTCTTCAGAAGTAACAGGATGTCTTGAAGTGGTGAAGGAAACTTTCAAAAGCAGCACTGCATAAATTAAAAACCTGCAAATAGAAATAAAAACTAACATTAATGACAAAGTTCACCCGCAACACATCTGGCAAGTGACAGAACAGAAGTTACGTAATTATAATAATGAGGATGAGACAGTCAGTCGATGCAGATTTTGCTTTATCTTTTATTTCGAGGTATGTAAATATATCCAGCTTTTCAGGACTGCTTAAAGCTACTGACACGAGCGATAAAAAAATAAACAGATGAATGTGAAAATCACAAGCTTGACGTGTGTGATTTTAAAAGATAAAAAGCCTTGAAAGAGTGTTCAGCGGTCGCATGGCACACACATCACACAAAATACATCTCAGAAGTCGATCAAACAGTATTTTAGACATACCATCAGATAATGATGTGGTATCCAGAAAAACACAATCATGAAACCAATGAATGCATGAACTCGCTACTGCTAAATGCCTTTTAAACTTCCTACAGGGTGCTAAAGCAAAAGTGTGGAGAATAATTTCAGTGCTCAATACTCACCATAACGTCTTGAAACTTGTGACGATGAATATCTGTATTCTCTCGGGAACGTTTGTTTCGGTCTTCAGCCCCGGCTGGTTCTGCTCCGCTCGCGAATCAATCCGCATTTGAATTCTCGCATACACATACAGTTTTTTTTGGATGTAGGACTTTTATTGAGCCAATATGTAATTGTCAGTTTCCACAATTTTTTTTCAGTGTACATTATATCTTGTATTAATAATGGACATGATACTATTAATAGTGATCTCTATTTTCAGTGCTATAACACAAAAATGTCTGAAACGGTGTCTTTACCTTTGGATGAGAGGTTTAAGAACTGATCGACCTCGTGTGGCTCCAGCTTAATCTGAGGGTTGAAACTCTCACTGCCCTCTTTCACCTGCAACAACACATAAATCAGCACTTCAGTCAAATCAAGCACTGACTATCTGGATGTTGTCATGCTCATGTTGAGCGGCTTAACCTGTGCGGCCTGAGGGAGGGTCCGAGACAGGGTGGGGTCGCTGGTGTCAGTCACAGGCTCAGACGCGGGACCCTCGGGGGTCAGGGTGAGGGTCAGGGTGGGCAGCAGGACGGGTGGGTCACACAGGAGGGGTTCCATCTTCAGCCCTTTATCTTCCTGCTCCATGGGCCAATCGTCATTGTCTGAATCACCTAATAAGACATTTACATGTGAAACTATTTGCATTTAAAGGGCGACTATTGAGCTTTTATTTGATTTGACCTGTTCTTTAGTGTACTGTTTAGCTGTTTGTCCATGTAAACAATCAGCAATTTCACAAAGTCCACTCTGAAGAGAGTTCATCTCTCAAACAGAAATGCCTAATTTCAGTCCTGCAATTATTTCTAAGACTTCATCATGCGGTTACTTCAGCACATGTATAAATGTGTGGTTTCATACACTGCACATTTATAAATTTTTATCCATGCATATTTGTGACCCTGGACCACAAAGCCAGTCACAAGTCGCACCGGTTTATTAGTGGCAATAGCCAACAATACATTATCAATTTTTCTTTTATGCCAAAAATCATGAGGATATTAAGTAAAGATCATGTTCCATGAAGATATTTTGTACATTTCCTACCGTAAATATATAAAACATTTATTTTTGTGAGTGAATGCAGCACAATCACGAACATAAATGGACAACTTTAAAGGTGATTTTCTCAATATTTAGATTTTTTTTGCACCCTCACATTCCAGATTTTCAAATAGTTGTATATTGGACAAATATTGTCCTATCCTAACAAACCATACATCAATGAAAAACGTAGCTTTCGGATTATGTATAAATCTCATTTCAAACAAACTGACCCATATGACTGGTTTTGTCATCCAGGGTCACATTTGTTATACACTGATTTTATTATTTTATTTTATTTTATTACTTATTACATGTGTGCTTAACCTAAAATTAAATAAATGGACATGAAATAGGGATTAAAACGTATTAATTTAATTTAATTTAAACAATAATTACATTTTTTTTAAAAAAATTAATAATTGAAATATTTTTAAACTATCTTTTACTAAATCACATAATTTTATCATTTCAATTTAAATAAAGCACCCCAAAAATAAAATTATGAACTTGTATATGAGCACTTTAAGACTAAATTAAGCTAGTTTCACATTCTGGCCAAAGCTTACCAGCATCACTGCCAGGTTCCCCGGGCAGATGGGAAAGGGGCGACTGTGGGCGCGAGTCTCCACACAGTGAGTAACTGTGTTCAGCTTGAATGTGTGGCGGCACTGGAGATGCAGGGGTCAGTTCCTCCTCTGTGTCCATGGCATCTCCACGGCCGGACAGGAACGGGTCGCTTAACAGCTGTCCCAGCAAAGCTTCTTGGGACAGATCATCTAGGAGCTCGGTGAAGTGCTGCACAAGAAGAACAATAATTGGAGTGCTCATTAAACCACAGCTTGTTAAACAGACCTTAATTGCAAATCATAAAACATCAGCAGGTCTCTTTGAAGATCAGATCCCATAGCCTGGAGGAACAGACAGAGGCGTTCAGTGGTGTTCTGAAACGAGGAGGCAAAGTCCTCACAGTTTCTTTTTTTATAAATCAAATGTAAATGAATGTCCCAGTTACACTTAACATTGCCACATTTTCGTGGTTAAATAAACATTACATTGAAAAAAAGAAAAGAAAAAAGAAACCAAATACATTTCTACATTTATTCCAAAGTAGCTAAATGCATTAACAATTTAAAGAATATATTTAATTTGTGAACTAATTTTACCGAGCTGATTGCTCACTTATTTTATTTTTGTAATTCCAAGCAGACGGCTCGTTCCGATGAAAAGGTTTGATTCGGGTCCAAAAAAGACATTATCTCCTTGGCATTCCTATCGGTGCATTCCAGCCCTTGTTACCACACCTCAGTATGGTACCCTACTCCTCAAACAGGTTTGGACAGGCTTAAACCCTTCCAGACATCCATTTTATCACATAAAATCACTTAAACGCAGGTTTCCTCCATATTCTAACAGCAACAGAACCTCTCAGATTTTCTCCTCAGGGGCTGTTTGAAGGAATGGTCTAAATTCAACACGTTCAGCATTTTTGACTCGCTGTGGATTACCACAACAAACAAAAAACATGTTTAATGCACTTACAATGAAACACTGGGATAAGCACAACACTTAAAAAGTTGTACAAGCGTGATAGAATTGCTTACAAATGGTGTCTGTGCAAAGCACAGCAATTCTATAGCAATAGAATTGGAAACAGCTCCATCACAACAGACTGGTCTCCATCTGCACAGATGAGTCAGAGTCCAGGCAGCTCATCCACAGGGAGAGGGTCAATGCAGCTCTGAGTTGCACACACTCAAACAACTGCTGTCTCCTCTATGTGCATCTGTTCATGTGAACAACCAGCAGGATCCATAGTACAGTCACGCATGGTGCAATATGCAGGTCTCTGAGTTCAGCCAACAAAGGCAGATTATAAGATCAAACAATGCTGCTTTGACTAGCACAAACTGAGCAGGATATGATGCTTGGTGCTGCTGACTGACAGTAATATAGCACACAACGTGTTGAAATTGCATACTATATAGTAGGTACATTTGGTTTGAAACTTGCTTAGTGACCATTTAAAAAAGTATGATCTATATAGTATGAATGAAATTTGAACGTACTACATCCACCATGTTGTCAATGTCACGTGACCTAGAGTTGCGTCGCTTCACCACCATTCACAAATCCTCTCCCGTGGCCTCATGGGATAGTAAAGTACCCATCAAATGTGCACTTCAGAATCTCGCCGCAAGTAGTAGGTCATCCGGGTACTTTTCGCCTACTGTTTTGCGAATACTATGTATACTATGCCATGCTGTTTTTCGCTTACTTGTATTAGCGAATTATTCAGTTTTTGGCAGTATCTGGTAGAAGCTGAAATGCATGTGTGTTGAAGTGCATACTTATTGATCTGCATAGTGGACATTTACAGTGTACTTGTCAAGGCCACCAAGCAGATAGATCAGTTTGGCTAACATTAACGATAAACAGAACGGCCTGTCAATATTATGTCATTTGAGGGGTCATGTTCATAGTGGGAGAAAACAAAACTGAGGATCTATTCCAGAAAAAAAAAAAACAGAGCTGCTTTGCAAAACTTGATGTCTACATATGCAACTTCCTTCTAACCCTAACTGAAAAAGAAGGCCATTAGTGATTATTTGGAATGCTCTTCATAGTAATAGGCAGTAACTTTGCACATCACACAATAAGTTCCCCCACACAAAGTGTATCCATGACTCTAATAAGCATACAAATATATGGCACACACGAACATTTTGAAAACCCCATTGAAAAACATTTTGCAACATTTTGAAAAACACTTCTGAGAGATTTCGGTCCCTCCATTGACAGCTACGCAACTCACACTTTGACGCTTCAAAAAGTTGATAAAGAGATCGTAAAAACTAATCCTTATGAATTGAGTGGTTTAGTCGAAATTTTCTGAAGAGCCTCGATCGATAATGAACAGATTTAATTTAGTCTTTTATTCAAAAGATGAAGAATTTAGAGTTTAAAAGAATACAGTTTAAAAGAATTACACTAAGACATTTTTAGCGGTCATAACTTCTGTAGAAAACTGGTCAAAGATCAAACTTTCTAGAGCGCATGTGTCGACCGCCTGCGTTCACGCACACTATCAAATAAACTCATAAAGAGCCTCCAGGAAACACGTTAGAGAAATGAGTTAAACAGAGGCAAACTGAGCAAACTAGGAAGGAAAGCGGTGCAGTTGGGGATCAAAATGGAGAGAAGCCAGCATATGGGATCAATTACAGACTGACTCAGATCCAGAGGTTAGCCAAGTCAAAGACAGACAAACAAAGAGAGAAAAGAAAACAGCTAAATGAATACACAAAGCGACATGAAGAAGTAAGAGAGAACAAGAGAAAGCATGGCAAACAGGATTGACAAAGCCATTCTGGAATGCCTTGTCCTACATTTTCCACTTTTGTTACTCAGCAGCAGCTCTGTCTGGACAGCCGACCTCGGTGAGAAAACGTCTGGACGTGCATGAGAAATGCATGCAGGTGTTCCAACAGAGCCTGCCACCCACCCCAAACACATTTTAAGTAGGCTATGTGTTCATATAAGCAGTCTCTAAAAATGTCTCTTGTGAACTTGCTTGAACTCCATATTTGGCAAAAAAACTGCTTTTCTGGAATGTCTTCTTCGGCCAAAAACATCTATACGGCAAGCACCGTGTAGAACGAAGCAGCAACGGAACGCCATTGAGCAGCAGTTGAGCAGAGGTGAAGTTATCAAGAGGTGACATAACATAGTTGTCATCTTCTATGTGCATTTGCAGCAGTCATTTCCATTTCACTGCAAAATTGATGAATTCTCTCATGGTGGGGTTATGACTGTACAGAGTCACCATATTATTATGCCATTCCTGCATCAGTCATGGGCGATATGCAATTACATCTGACACTCTTGAGTGTGTGATAAGATGATTATGATGATTGCTGAAAATTGCTGGGTGTCGACTGCTCTCTAAGAGGAATATAAGAGACCGCTCACTTGGAGGAGGACGGACGTGAGGTTTCCTAAGGTTCAAGGATAGAAATAATCACTTCTAAGTGCCTGTTTGGGATCAGTTCCTTCACCAGATGGCAATGGAAAAGAAGTGCACTGCATTCGGCACAGTCTATACTTCATTTAAATACCATTATCTCGGAAATAAATATGATTGTCCATTTTCATTTGGCCTGTCACAATTATTAATTAATCATCTAATCGCAATTATTTGAGATAACCGCAATAGTTTTGCAATCATTTGTGCAATCACATCTAAAATTTTGTGCACAATACACAGCTGTTTGAGTAAGACTTATGAATGCCTGCATCCAGTTGGGTGGATTCTGGGAGTGAAGGCTTCTTTGTCCGTAGTTTGGATGGGTGTAAAGTACATGTGGTTTCAGTTGGGGGCAGGGTTTCTGAGTTTTTGCCCAGCTGGAAAGTCGAATAGTTGTTGAAGCCGCTCCTCCAGTGATGACAGAGACGTTGGGGGTGGCGACAGTGGTCTGTAATTTTTTTCTCCTTAAGGGGGTCGTGAATATGTGCGCAGGAAGAGGAAGTTTACAAGCCAAATCTGGACGCAGATGACGCAACTCTAAGCAGCAAAACAGATGTGAGGAAAGCTGAACCTGCAGGAGACAAAGATCAGCGCTCGCAAGGCTGGACCTTGTCCATTACGCACAGTTGGACTTGACTCGCTGATATTAGCCACTAAAAATTGATTTACTTTGGACTGAAGCGCTTAGGACTTATCACAGGCTTGAGGAAATCCAGCTTGTTTGTCCTCTTAAACAAAACACTCCAGGGTGGTTGACGGATCTATTTAAATGCTTTGTACATTAAAACTGGTGGCCTTGTTTGACTGGATAACAAGGGTCTTTTTAACCCAAATTCTGAGTTAATATGTCTAACTGGACATTTGTTTAGAGTTTAATGACTGCTGCTGTGAGTCAAAACAGCTCAACTCCCAATAAACTACATCACTATGTAGGGCAAAGTTGAATGATAAAGTTACTTTGAGGAGAAACTGGTGTTCCTGTCTTAATCAGATCATAATTAATTAACTTGATAGAGTGAATTTCAAATGCCATGAATTATTGTGAGAGGAAAAGAGCAAAGAGCGTAAGGACAATAATCTAAAAAAGAAATAAAATATAATATGAAAGGTTTATGTACTCTTTAGCAGTTGCACATAAAGCTGATTATTCTTGATTGCTTTATATGATTAACAGATCTAATTTAGGCTTTTATTCACATATAAACATTGATCAGTGTACATAAACAAAAGCTCAACCGTACTTGCTTGATGCATGAGAACAAATGTCATTGGTTCTTGCGGAAGCTCAAACGTGCTGCGTAATACACGAGAATGAACCTCACTGGTTCTTTCATGACATGAGGATGAGTAAATAATAACAGAATTTTCATTTTTGGGTGAACTAACCCTTTAAAAGCAATGTATTGTATAAAGTGCTATGACTTTTCTGAGAAAAGTTGTGTATCTTATTCTAAAGTTCACATTGCAAATCTTGTTTGTGCCAAAGACAAATCCCACCAGAAGTCCATCACTTTTTCCATGATTCACTCCACCCTCTCTGAGTGTGTTTTGAATTCGCTTGGCTCTTGTTCAAGCTGCTTGTGCGCAACTGTTGGGGCCGAGCGTGAAATGCGTGCCATCGCAGCTGCGGCTTCAGATTATACCAGGGAAGAGGCCTCGATAGCGTCTGTGCTGTAAATTCAAAACAAGACCGGACACATCCTGCATATTCAGGGACGTCCCATCCTCCCTTCCCCCAGCAGAGAGTGATGCGCTGAAACTGCAGTGGTGTCGGCGACTTCTGGAACTCCAGGGGTCCAGGAAACGGCTCCTCTGTAATCAACATCTGGTCAATAGTGACCTTAAAGTGCACTGGATGTAAACAAGCAGTGACGGCGGAAAACAAAAATCCAATCTGGATTGATTGGAAAGACTTGATCACCCACTATTTGCTCTTTCAGAGGAGGAACAGTAAAACTGAATGGAGTGAAAGACTCCCTCTATGTCCAATACACAAGTAGCAATGACATAAATGAGAGACGCATACCACCGTACCATGGTATATACTACTTTTTTTTAACATTAATATTTTAGGTTTGAAATATATACATATAATATCAAGTCAGCAAATACAGACTGAAACGTTTTAGATTAATTTAATGTGAATCAGTTTTTTGTGTCAGACTTTTAAATTACATTAAAAATAATAAGAGATTGAAAAATGAAATGGTCAAGTACCTTTTATTTGTAACATTTTATTCACTTGATTATATAAAATAGGCTTTACTACAAGGATGGTTTATTAAAATAAATGTATTAAAATCGTATTAAACAACGGTTTAAATAACAATATGATAATATAAATTAAACTCTCAAATATAAACATATTATATATATATATATATATATATATATATATATATATATATACACACACACTAAAAATAATATACTTCAAAATATAAATGGACAATAACATTCAATTTTTTGCAAAACAAATTATAAAATAAGTGGGGGGAAAAAAAAACACTGCCTACAATGCCAAACTTGCAGCTCACTAACAAAATCAGTGGCTTTGTTCTCAAAAAATAGAGGTTCTCATGCAACATTATACTCCCAAAGCTAATAACCTTTCACGCATCCCAACACCTCCATTACAACTTCCCCACCACCAAAAATACATTGTTTGAATCAAAAAGAAAGATCGGCCTCCGAGGGGCACTTAGACAAGACCTAGTGAAACCACAATATCATGATGAAGAAAATGAATGAGTAATGAATATGTGTGCGCTCAGAGAAGGTTCAGGCTCAAGTTGCAGCTCATACAAACCATCCATTCAGAGCAAAAGAGCAAGAATGTGCATCGCAGAAGGATGCAGCTTGCAAGAAAGATGGGCGGCGGGCCTCACAGAAACCCTGCCCTCTCTGAGAACAGTCCCAGCCTGTGTCCACCCGGCCCACAGAGAGCAGAGAGACAGAGGGTTTCTCACTACAGACCGCCTGCCAGCAGACTCGTCCCCCTCCCGTCCCGCAAGACCGCTCCACTAAAGCTTGAGTCATCAGTAGCACGGCGCTGTAAAGAATACCACGTGACTCCTGAGTGACAAATGTTATCAAAATGTCAGAGAGCTCAGGGCTACAAGATCAGTCTGCCCTGACACACTATCCAATGTGCACACACATATTAAACACCAGGATGCTGTCAATAAACTGCCATGCCCTAAATCATCATACAGTCTATTTATGTGTATAAAAATTACACATTCAAATCTCACCGACACAATGCAGTTACTAAAGTGTCTTGAATGCATTATATACAAGTCGCTGTTTGGATTTAAATGCTTAAGAGTCTATGATTGGATGATTATTGCAGTGATTATTATGTTTCTAGCATGTTTTATTTTTGGCAACAGTTCTTCTAACCCTTACTGATGGATAGTTTAGCTTTTCGTTTCTTAAACAACCGTGTAGGAAGACACATCATGGCCATATTCCAGGATGACAATATCAAGATTCATCAGGCTCAAATTGTGAACGAATGGTTGGGAGGGAGCATGAAGAATCATTTTCACACATGAATTGGCCAGACCTTAAATTCATTGAAAGTCTTTGGGATGTGCTGGAAGAGACTTTACAGAGTGCTTGACTCTTGCATTGTCAATACAAGATCTTGAACTGAAATGGATGTACCTCTTGATGGAAATAACTGTTGTGATGTTAGACACAAGTTGACCACTGAAGCCTCTCAGTCTGTTCCAGTCACACGAGATCTTGAAAACACAATATCAGCAGCACAAACCAGATGTGAGGCCAGACTCTTGTGCTGGAGTTTACAATCAGACACCGCCTCTACGGTCGAGACAGACAACTTATTTTCTTAAGATATCTTCATCAGTCCAGTGTTTTACATCACTGATTGTGTGTGACCAAAGAGAGGGAATGTTGGCCTGTGCGTGTGTGTGTGTGTTTCAGATTATGAGTCATTTTATATCGTCATGTTATCCATGCAGGAAATTCAATGAAAACTATTTTTTATGTTAACATTAATGCAATACATCTATTAAAGGTACTTATTTTCATTCATAACATGAAGCTGTTTTTGCATTGATACCAGACTCATCTTTCTTTTGTTATGAATGAAAATAAGTACCTTTGATTCTCATAGGATGGGCTGGTATAACCAGTCCAACAAAATCACTAACAGTTGACACATTTCTATTGTACAACATAATTACCCAGTCCTATAGTTAGTTAACTGGCATTATGCTGTGCACAGATCTTAACCAACCTTAATGCAGATACTGGTATCATAGCTAATAGAAAAGAGTTTTCCAAAATTATATTTCAGTGTAGAAGAAATAGATAAGGCTGAATGAAAATTCTTTCTATGAAAGTTCTACTGAACTGATAGTGTTATCAGCTGATCATAACATTAAATGAGACAAATGCTATGCAAATAACCAAGAACTGGGTGATAACAATTGTCTTTAGTACTAATAAACAGGTTAGTGCACATGCTCTTGCTAAAGCATGCCTTTCCTCATATTTGCCATAAACCAAGAATGGCTTTCGAGTGGCTCAGGAAGTACATCTGGTTGCCACAAGGCCCCAGTCTCCAGGAGATAATGTGCTTTCCAGGCTAATCGTGTCAGTGTGATTATCAGCATTAAGAAATGCTGATCATGATGCTTGAACTGCTCCCCTCAGCATCTCCTTAACCCCTGTCTTAAGGGAGGAATGAGCCTGGGGTTATTTTTACTATTTTTAATCACCTGAGATATGACGTCTGAGTCTTTGCTTAAAGAGTAAGAGCAGGAAGGTACAAACACACATCCTCTATAAGTTCTTCCCATTTGCCAAAGAAGACATAATTGCAACTATCAGTAACAGAAGACAATAATTGGGCCTATTAAGTCATAAACTTAAGTCATAATGTTTGCATTCCTCAAATATTATATAGTCAGAAGATTGGCTTCAGATATGCATAAATTCAAATCTGAAAGTCACCCGGCACACCATAGCAATGCAGCTGACTCATAATGCAGAAGGACACGGCGCAGATGCAACATGCATAATGTTAACAGATGTATGCAACAGACCGAGTCCACAAAGTAAGCTTCAGGGGAGCCTAAAGCTCCAACTGAGAACAGTTTGCGTTGTTGTGTGGAATTCCATGTCAACAAACCCTGGGGAGCAAGAGTGAAAGTGAGGGGAACTGGCACATAGAGACCAATGAGGTGGGGGAGCATGTATGTGTTGGGGGGCAAGGTCTTAAACAAAGACCTCGTTCTGTTCTAAAGGTGAAGGAGAATGTAAACCATTCCTCAACCTTCACAAAGCATATACAGTTCTCATGGAAGTGTATGTTACCGCCCTGATCCTGTCAGTTTCTGAATCCCAGACACACCAAACTGTTGTACCTCCAACGCCTGCTTTGATGCTGTCTGGAAAAGAGTAACATGCCTCGTCTGGTAATGGGATCTCTGCTTAGAAACTGCTTGTAACTTACCACATTTGTGCAATTAACCTCCTTCGATGTGTTGTTCATATCATAAATTTAAGTAGTAGACATGAAATAGGCTATTTTCATAAAGTTGACATGTCCTGCGGTGTGACTTGCTTGCATTTTAAACAGCATTTTTAAAATTATTGTGAGTTCATAATAGTTAAAAGACTACATAAGACCAAAAAAGTACTTTCCCTTATGAATTCAGATACATTTTAAACTAAAAACTTAGTGTTGAATAAAAAAGTACATGCACCAACTACCAAATTCCCTTTGCAACTACCCACTGTGAACCCCCTAATTAGTCAGCAGTCTACCCATCAAGTCGAGGCCACTTTGAGCAGAAGTTGGAACACAAACCTATTATTACATAACCTGCAACAACACTTCAAAGATTCGAGGCCTACATTCTGAGTTTATCCATACGAGTTAAAACCATTACTTTGTGTTGCACTGCACTATGATACAGTCAACTCCACCATCTGAACTTTATCCCTTGGAGCCAAGTGGAACCCATGGCACATTAGTAATCGCACAGATCTCATTTAAAGTTTCTCAGTGAACGATCAAGTCAAATAAACACTATTTTTATAACTAAATGTTGTAAATTATAAGGTTTAGAGCCATTTAAATGCGTTCTGGATGATCTGACACTAGTTGCAACACATCAAAACATGCGAAGTGAAAGATGGCAATCATGCTACGGAACCATGAGAAGATCCCCACTTACAGTGCTGTATAAAATGTCGTTTTCCCCGGGTTCGGACAATTCGCTGAGATTTTTGTCCCATTGTAAAAACGGTTCCCCGATATCCATAATTTCCATGCCTCGATCTGCGTCTGTACTAAACCGTGACTGAGGCGCAGTCGCTTCAACGGCTCAACAAACGACTATTTGTCAGCGTTAGCGATAGTGTATCCGTCAAATGGCTCGTTCGACCGTGCTTCAAAGTGAATGTTTTACTGTCAACGGAAAGTTGATTACAAGTTTGTCGCCACTGTTCACTGAACTTTCCTCTCAGCTTCCTTGAGAAATGTCGCCCCTTCACAGGCGAGTAGGAATTTGGGGCGGGGAAATGATGGGAATGGCAAAATTTGTTTACAAAAGACCGTTTGTGGACTATACTTCTTTCAGGGAATGTTTCAGATGTTTTCAAACAAATAATAAAATATGGTTTTTAAAGGGCTTTGTATTTTGTTACGCTGTTTGAAAAAACTACGCATAAATTTGCCTTAAAATACTCAACTTTCCTATCTGAGGTCCCGCCCTTGGAATTCATGTGTCAACCAATGAGATGAGCTGTTATGTTTAAAGCTCTCCTCACGAAAATCACGGAAGACGAACAAACCGTCTGACCAATAGGAGAGCACTACTGTATGATTGACGTGAAATTGCTCCTATTAGGAATGACTCCGCATTATTTCTTTGACAAACCGTGTAAAGCCAAGAGTACCAAACTGTGTGCACACCGCCTCAACTCCTATTGCCGTCAATGGATTCGTACTGCGGGTAAATATTTTGAAATGTGAACTTACTCTTATTTTAAAGCGCACTAAAAAAAAAAAAAATCTCAATATCCTAGAGGCAAAGAAAAAATAGAACTAAATGACTACATTAAGTCAATGGGTAAAATTAGCCCAAACAAATATATATGACTGAAAAACAAAAGGAAGAAATGAAACTAATGTTCTCTCGGTTTCATAGAGTTAACTTTTTAAAAGTTTCTGAAACCAGAAGGTATTTTACATGTGCTGTACGTGTAGGACGAGAGTATTCACAACAAATCCTTGACAAACTAGTACTACATTTATTCATGAACATTAGCACGACAGTACAGTGTAACAAATTGGAAGTGATTTTGTTAAACATAATTTCAGATATTACGCTTTTTAGCATATGGTATGTTTCAGAAGTCAAAAAGGAAAATTAAGCAATTTTATTTATTTTACAAAGAGTCAAATCCAGTTCATGTGACTGGAACGTGTGTTTGTGTGTTTACATGTCAAAGTGCATCCTGCTAGCGCCCTCTGTCGGGAATAAGACAGCATGACAATCATAACAACAACATTACTTCATTTGCCTATGTATGACTGTTAAGGGCAGGCACAAATATACTCAAAGTTGATGTAAGAGCAGAATAAAGCTATACAAAATATCTTCTTTTGGTTCCTAAAGTCTGGGAAGGCGTCTTCACTACTGTTCTCGCAGATTCTCACTTAAAAACACAATATTATCTGTGGAAAAACAACAGACGAATGATGCTTGGTTAATTTTTGAATCATTAAAGCAAAACACAAAAAAAGAGACTGTGGTAAAGCACCAAAGTCTGACCTGCGATAATAGTTGTTGCCTGTCGCCTGACGTTGTTTTTATCCATGTACTCTCCATAATCGAGCTTTCCTTCCACAAGAATCCGAGACCTGAAAATAAGTTTGACCACAGGTATAATAACAGTATGTTTATATTCATAAATGCCTCAAAAACAAATAGGAAACACACCCTTTCTTTACATACTGATACGCCACATCTCTCAGGCCTGGTTTGAATACTGAAACTCTGTGCCATGTTGTTTTCTGGGTGACATCTCCTGCAAAAAAGAAAAAAAATTTAATTAGAACAATAACCTTTCTTATTAGTTTATTAAAGTCACCATGAAATCAAAATGGACAATTCTCATTTTTTTATGGAATCTTTTAGTATTTATTATAAATGATTTATCAGTGCACATCATTATTATTAAAAAAAAAATCATATTCCCTTGTAATCTTTAGTCAAAATAACTTCCTGCGACATCTTTTCTCTGATGACATGTTTAGCGGCGTGAGGGCGGGGCCACCTGTCAGTCACATGACATCAGCCAATAGCAAATCACATCCATCCAATCATTCCCTATAAACAAACTCAAGCCCCGCCCTACATTTGTTCTTGTTCCAGAAGCAGTTTCTCTCTTATATACATCACAACAGGGAAGAAAAGACATTGCCAACTTCTGTTTCATGCTGACTTTATAATCATTGACTGGTGAGTGAGGAAAACATCTACATTTTGTTTAAACAGACCACATATTTGCACTATGAAGACAATTTTCTCACATAAAGCATATCTGAAAACTAGAGTTAATTTGTTATCAACATTAAAACATTATCTCTTCATCTAACAACAAAAAAACTATTATATCTTCTAATAGATTAAACATTTTCATTTGTCTCATACAGTTATATACAGAATACAAACTGCAGTAAATGTAAATCTGGTCCGCTCCATAGACTAAAATTAAAATAAAGAAAGAATCAACAGAAATAAAAACGAGTACACAGATTCATCTGTCACCTGTATTTGTGGGTTCTCCCTCCCCGGACCGCCACATCTCGTTGGTTGCCATGGAGAAGATGGTGACGGGGTTTCTGCCCTCCACCTGTCTCATGACGGGGTCTTGCCCCACCCGCCCAAGAAGCTGCACTTTGTTAATAGCTGGTAAAAGACAAAGCAAAGACGAAAGACATTGACTTTCAGCAAAGAGAACCAAAATACCGAAATCCGAGTCATGTCTCATGTAATCGCTCAGTGTTTCAAACGCGGGAAAGACGTCAATAAAACAGCTTGAGAACAATGTAATGTTAAATTTACCTCAGAAAAGCCATTCAATGACCATAAACTCACTAGTCAGCTAGAAAAATTAACTCTAGAGAGGAGCTTTTTGCTAAATATACTATGCACTATATTACATATTGATTATATATTTTACTGTTTTTTGCTTATTATTTACTTGTGTTTGAATAAATCTGTCAATTTTATGACAGCCACAATTGTTGCCAAAACACAAAATTGACAGCCAAAAAACAAAATGTTTATATTTGTGTGTAACTGGAGTGTTTATATACAAATCAGTTAATTTTAATCTTCAATATTATAGTAATGTAAGTTCTTTTGAAGTGGATCAAAAGAGTTTATAAAAGTTGTCCAAAGACAAGAACGTGTATTGTATTGTTCAAAATTCATGTATAAATTTGATGAAAGGTTGATACACTTCAAATGTTGACTACTGTGTGTGCATGCATGCATGTATGTATGTATGCATGTATGTATGTATATATATTATGATATGATAATATATATATATATATAGAGAGAGAGAGAGAATAGTGAAATTTGTGTCAATATCCAGACATAGTATATATATATATATATATATATATATATCAGTTATATTTATTATAGTTAGTTAAATCTTTTTTTATTTATGCACTATTTTTTTCTGAACCCATTTGTCCACCTTTGCAGCCCCCAATTTGAAACCCCCTACTGTAGTAGACTGTATACAATGATTGACAGATACTCACATCTCTCCAAGATCAGACTTGTATCTGTGGTCCTGTGTCGGACAAACTGTTTAAGTATCTGTCAGGAAAGAGTAAAAATAATCAGCCTATAGTAATCCTCATTAGCAAACATGAACCCATCTACATCTTGCTTCATTACCTGTGCAGAGGCATTTCTCAACATCTTCTCTACTTGGTGGATGGTGCTATGATGTTTGCTGATAGGTCATACACCCTGTGAAAGAAAAATGGCGTTATCAGAGTAATAAAGGAATAGTGCACGTGAAATAAACTACGTAAAAGTAATGTTGAAAATAGATAATTTGCCTTATTCGCATTCCAGCTATAAAAATAGCAAGGTCATGATGTAGTTCAAGGTAAAACATTCTTTACAATATCCGCAATAATATTTTTTTTTTCATTATTAATTGTATAGTTTAATTATTTAAGATTTGTTCTGTATTCTACTTTCAGCAAATCCAATCAAGAAACACATGTTAATCTCCCGCCATTCACTTACACCAACTAGTCACGATTAGAAGACACATGTAATGGTGATTGTACGCTTTATACCTACTATGTATAATCTATATCGTCTTCGCTATTTATATGAAAGACAAGTGTAAAGATAAACTTCGACTTACAAGTTCAAAAGATCTTGATAATGCTTCAATAACCCCACGCTGTTTCCGGTGCGTCTTGGAAAACATTCCCCAGTACAATAACCGAAAACCGCCCGTTCCCGTTCTGTCCTCTCATCATATTCATCTCTTATTTATTATATTTTTATGTTCCTTCAACTGCGATTTGTTTTATTAAAATTAATTAATTTAAACACCCCAGGAACAAATTTGTCCCAAATAATTATTTTCCTCAAAAGTTATTGCATAGTTGTTGTTTTATTTTAATTGTTTTAACTGAACAGTTTGGACCATCAAATTGGCAACAACAATGTATATTTGCATTAGAACAGTAATATCAGGTGCATAACAAAATAAATACATAAAAAATATATTTATATATATATATTTCTCTATTATGGCAAAACGTTTTATTTTTCATAAATTTTAGGGGCTTTTGTATAAGAGAGAAAGTCGTGAAATACACAAAACGGTAAATATCACTTAATATTATAATTGTGTCATTGCTGTCTAACTGAAATTGTCAATTTTTGCAAACATTTTATTAATTGTTTATCTGAAGAAGAAAAAAAATGTTTAATTGTATTTATCATACATACAATGCTAGCAATGAAATTACTCAGCCATTTATTTTCCAAAAAATAAAATAAAAGAATCCATTTAAAAATGTTAATGATGTTTAATTTAAAAATGACATTCATGTAATGCATTTATATACACTGTTTCAGTTTATTTATTTATTTACTGTTTAAGTCTGCAAGGCTAAAAGTGCTCATAGTTGCAGAAACACACATCTTCATTCAACAATTTGGGTTTATAAAAATGAGACAGAGAAACAAATGTTTATTTAAAATATTTGTTATTTTTAATTTGAGGCCTTGGGGTACATAGAGTTCCTGAAGATTAGTACAGTCTTATAGAGAGTGCATCCAAACAACAACAAAATAAATAAACAAGTGCATTCATACCAGAGGCTTTACTTACAGTAAATGTATGAAGAAGATTCACATTTAGGTGATAATACTGTGAACAGTCTCGTATATTATAGTGGTCTGCCAAACCTGAATTTGTTCATTAAAAAGTGCCATTAGACATCCATCTTTTTATATTTATATATAATAAATAGTTCCATATATTAAATGATCTGTGATGTTCATGTACTATGTGTTGACTTCCCATTAAATCTTTGATATTTTACACATATTACAGTGATTATAATCCTGAGTGTAGACAAAGGCGATATGCTAAACAGAGTGGAATCCTGCAGTCTCTGTTCAACACACAGTAAGACACAATACACGACTTGAATTCAATCTTAAAGTGCAGCATATTCATTCAAAGGCATATTCGCATATCAGAACACCTGTGCATCTGTTTTTATGGAAGCTTGTTTCCGCCATGAAATAAAAAAATAAAAAAGGTAATTGCAACTTTTTATCTCACAATTCTGATTTTTTTCTCTTAATTGCAAGTTTATATTTTACAATTCTGAGAAAAAAAAATTCAGAATTGCGAGTCATAAACTCAGAATACGAGAAATAAAGCCAGAATTGCGAGATATAAACTCTGAATTGTGAGAAATAAAGCCAGAATTGCGAGATATAAACTCGGAATTGCAAAATATAAAATGACAATTATGAGATAAAAACTCGGAATTGCGAGAAAAAAGTCAAAATTCTGAGATATAAACTCGAATTGTGAGATATAAACTCTGAATTGTGAGAAAAAAGTCAGAATTGCGAGAAATAAACAGAATTGCGAGATATCAACTCAGAATTGCAAGATATAAAGTCAGAATTGCAAGATATAAAGTCAGAATTGCGAGAAATAAACAGAATTGCGAGATATCAACTCAGAATTACGAGATATAAAGTCAGAATTGTGAGAAATAAACTCAGAATTATGAGATAAAACATTGCAATGACCTTATTTATTTTTTTATTCTGTGGCGGAAAAAAACTTCCATTGTTTTTACAATGCAGAAATAAGAAATTCAATCTGAGAGGGACAGAAAGATAGAGACAGACGCACACTGGCAGCAGAGCTCAGGGTTTCTGGAGAACCAGACTGAGGAGCTGGGAAAGAAGGCTCTGGGCGGGCTGACTGATGGGGTAGTGATGGGGCAGTTTGTCCTCCAGCCCTGACATCTTCACGTAGTACCTATAAAAAAAGAGGATTTTTAAAATATGACAGCCCTGTCTTAGCCTTGAAAAAAATTGGACTTGACGAAGCTCATGAAGAACCTGAACTCCTCCTTGAATCCTGTCCTGATGTATTTGCTCAAGCAGGTGCTGTGCTGCAGACAGGCTAACAGAACATGGAATCGCTGGTACAGAAGAACCGCCTGAGACGGGCTGACCGGAAACTGCGGGCCTGAGAGAACCAGAACCACCTGCTGGGCCTGATATCCAACAAACGGGAGCTGCGATAGAGAAAACCAAACAGGACGATCACATTATGAAGCTCTAGAGGGAGGTACGTTCAAACATTCGTTCTGATATAGGCATGCTAATCATGAGGATTTATGCAAATGTGCATGAAAATGAAATGGTTATATACTTACTAAAAATGGATGAGGTTTAAGCAATTGAAACACCCAGCCAATGGTAAGGAAATGTCCCAGTGAAGGTGTGCGACTAGCCTTTGAAACACAATTGAGACAAATAAAGCAGAGTGATATCGAGTCTAGGAAAAATGACATTCTCACCCTTATTCAAATATTACTAAAAATTATAATATTGTTGTGCAACAGTTGTGCTTGGAGTCATTTGTTTTAAATTATACCATGGTCTGGGTGAATACTCGATTCTGATTTGCTGCAGGGTGTCCATTAAAAAGTTATAGAGGACACCTAGTAAATAAACCGTCAGGCGTAACCAGGGAAACCAAGTTATTGTTTGTAAAAACTTTAGATTTCGATTGTAAAACTAATTAAAATATAAACTAATGTTTTAAAAATGTGTTATTTGGCAAGTGACCATGGTATAAGCGGGTTAATGCCCTTCGAGGTATCCATTTTCAGGTATTAATGGACTTCGGCGGAGGCAACCGGTTCACACCTCGCCATCGTCCATTAATACCTGACAATGGACACCTCGTCGGGCATTAACCCTTACTTGTGATGACATAATTTTTGGCCAGGCTGTCACACAAAGAATTTATGGAGAAAAAAAGAAAGAAAAAGAAAATGTATGGACACGAACAAGAGCGAACCAACAAAATATTAATAACTGATTATGTTGTAGTCAATGTATGCTTTGAGCGTTTTGTTTTTCTATGCATTTTTTTGTTTTTGCATATTAAAATAAAACCTGTAGTTTGGCCTTTTTTGTCAAATAATTTTGTCAGATAAATACCTGTTCTTCCCTCATATTTAATATATATATATATATATATATATATATTCTCCTCATATTTTGATGGTTTAATCAAACTAGTAGGGTAATTAAAAACAAGTATCCCCTCCAGTTTTGATATGCTACTCACCTCCTGACAGAGAACAACAACCTCAAACAGCAATGCAGATGCCGCGTCCAGATAGTCCGCCTGCAGATGCTGCATCTGCGACACACAAAGACATTTCATTATCATAAATTAAATTTACTTATCATAAATTAATTGATTATTATTCATTTATATAATCAAAACATTTTTTTTGTCTGTTCCTCACACTGGGTAGCCAGGATGAGTAAATAATGAGAAAATATAAATTTTTTTCCATTGTGGACTGTCTTTTATACCTTAGTAATTGAAGATTTGGAGTCCTTGGTAGCGTCTGGCAGCTGAAGATCCGGATCACACACTAGAGCTAGCAGCATGTCCGCTGTAAGAGCCCCTCTGCATCAAACAACAGCCAAGTCTCATTTAAATAAGATTTAATGAGCAGAGCAGACTGATATTATTGCCAAGGTAGAATCACTTACTGTTTGGCCATCAGCATGCTGAGTCTTGTCGGTTCAATCTCTGTCTCCCTGAACATCAGGCTTAATATCTGAACCACTAAAGTGCAAAGCCTGCAGAACATTGACACGTCATCTTTATCTTAATGTCCTCAAAAGCAGTTGCGACTTCATGCGTTACAGTAAAACCTACAGCACCGATCATGAAAACGTGCTTGGTTCTAGGGTGTACTGTAAGTTACAAAATGCCAACCTGAGGTCATTACAAAGTTGTTTAAATTATAAACATGGATAGTTTAGCTTGTTATGAGACTGACTGGCATGTGCATGTGTCACATGACCAGTTTTATGTCTAGTTTTCTTATTACGAGGCTTACAGAAGTCTGTCAGCTGTGTGAACTCCTCCATGGTTGCCCTGAGAGCTTTCAGACAGAGTTTTCACCAGGAAAGGATAAAGGTCAGGTGACTGAGAAGCAAATAAGAGAGGAATTTTCATTTTTGGATGAACCGTTCCTTAGTGCATGTAAACACTAATGCACAGAACAGAAATTTACCCTCCAGAAGAGTTTCTTGATGGTGGGGTTGCGGTATGTGGCCGTGTGCAGCTCCTGCAGGAGTAAATACTGACTCTCCAGACTGATGCTCTCCTGTAACAGCTCTCCACTCAACTGACCGAACAAGTGGCACGTCCGCTCCCAGCTGGAAACACATTAGCAGACGCTTTCTTAGCCTGTGCATTTTACACTGCCTGCATGCATAAATGTGACCCTGGAGCACAAAACCAGTCACAAGTCGCACGGGTGTATTTGTGGCATTAGCCAACAATACATTGTATGGGTCAAAATTATCACTTTTTCTTTTAAGCCAAAAATCATAAGGATATTAAGTAAAGATCATGTTCCATGAAGATATTTTGTAAATTTCCTACCATAAATATATAAAATATGTATTTTTGTGAGTGAATGCAGCACAATCGCGAACATAAATGGACAACTTTAAAGGCGATTTTCTCAATATTTCAATTTTTTTGCACCCTCACATTCCAGATTTTCAAATAGTTGTATCTCGGACAAATATTGTCCAATCCTAACAAACAAACATTGAACTACATCAATGGAAAGCTTATTCATTCAGCTTTCAGATGATGTATACATCTCAATTTCAAAAAATTTACCCATGTGACTGGTTTTGTGGTCCAGGGTCACAAATATGTACGATTCAGTCAGATAGATACAGCATATAGCAGATATATAGCAGATATACCTGATCTTGTGATATTTCTGCTTCTGAGGAGAAGAGGAGGATATGCCACATCTCCGCCTGTAAACTGGGTCCAGCATAAAAGTTGATCTCTACAAAAAACAAGAAAACATCAACATTAAAAATTATTTTAAGTGCATTACTTACAATGCCCAACAGATGTGATTATATTCTGTGGAAAATGGCCATGGTACAAGATTGACTTGCATGTTGACCATTAAACACAAAAACCCAGAAGCTATGACATAGAAATGGACTAACACACACACACACACTTACTATGATATAGCTGCTCCAGGAGCTCTGTAGGTGAGGGAATATTCGGGACGATGGAGATACAGCATAAAGGTGCAACTCTTCCTCTATCTCATCTTCCTCCTCCTCCTTCTGCTTCTCTGTTATTGTTCTCCTCATCACTCTTGTCAGGACTGAACCTCTGTGACGGAATGCTACAGGGTCTTGAGCAGAGGTCCTTCGCTGGTCATTAGTGATGCTGGGGAGAGGAGCTGCACTGGGAGAGGTATTAAACACACTCAGACCCATTACATTTGGGTTTGGACAGGAAGCTGAACGTCTTTTCGGAACGACGCTGCCCTCTTCTTCCTCCAGCGCACCATCACTGTAACAAACAGAGATCTTTTTTTTGTTACGGCTAGTACATTTTTTTAAGATGATTAAGATGTGAAAATTATTACTATTATTGTTTTTTTAGATGAAAAAGCTGGGAAGCAGTTTTATTTTAAAATATGAATATTATATTAATAATATTATAAATAATAATTAGTATTAAATAAATAATATTCATATTTTAAAAAACCTTATAGTAGGTTATAGTTGGCTAAAAGTAAAACTAGAACTATAAACATCAAATAAAACACATTTTTACTTTAAATAAAATAAACATTAACTGAAATAAAATAACATGTATAAAAAAAAGCTTAAACCTATTTATTTCAGATAGTCGCTAGGAAACGTTTCTCATTTTCATTTAGTTTAACTTGTACATGTACTAAAATAACTCAAAACTAAAACTGAAATAAAAATGTATACATATATATATTTATATACTGTACATACAGTCATGGTCAAAATTGATGGCACCCCTGATAAATATGATAAAAAATGGCTGTAAAAAATTAATCTGCATTGTTTATCCTTTTGATCTTTCCTTCAAAAAATTCACAAAAATCTAACCTTTCATTGAAGTAAAAGAACTGAAAGTGGGGGTAAATCACATTATAAAATAAATGTTTTTCCCCAAAACACGCTGGCCATAATTGTTGGCACCCTGTTATTAAATACTTTCTGCAACCTCCTTTTGCCAAGATAACAGCTCTGAGTCTTCTCCTATAATGCCTGATGAGTTTGGAGAACACCTGACAAGAGATCAGAGACCATTCCTCCATACAGAATCTCTCCAGATCCTTCAGATTCACAAGTTCATGTTGGTGCTTCTTCTCTTCAGTTCACCCCACTCATTTTCTATATGGTTCAGTTTAGGGGACTGGGACAGTCATGGCAGAAGCTTCATTTTGTGCTCAGTTGCCCATTTTTGTGTTGATTTTGATGTTTGTTTTGGACCGTTGTCCTGATGGAAGATCCAACCACGGCCCATTATAAGATTTCTAGCAGAGGCCATCAGGTTTTGATTTTTTATCTGTTGGTATTTGCTAGAATCCATAATACCATCTATCTGAACAAGATGTCCAGGACCTCCAGCAAATAAATAGGCCCACAACATATAAGATCCAGCAGTATATTTAACCGTAGGCATGGGGTACTCTTCATCCCTGTTTGCACCAAACACATCAGCTGGGTTTGCTGCCAAAAAGCCCTTTTTTTGTTTCATCTGACCACAGAATCCGGTCCCTTTTGAAGATATATGAATATGCTAGAGTTTACTTTTGGAGGAGTGAGGAGGATTTTTCTTGAAACCCTCCCAAACAACATGTGGGGATGTAGGGGTTGTTTGATAATTTTTTTTAGGCTTTCTGACCCCCAAGACTCAACTAATCTCTGCAATTCTCCATCTGTGATCCTTGAAGAGTCTTTGGCCACTCAAACTTTCCTCCTCACCGTCCATTAATACAATATAGACACACGTCCTTATCCTGGCAGATTCATAACATCTTTAGTTGGTTATAACTTCTTAATTATTGTCCTGATGGTCAAAATGGGGATTTTCAATTCTTTAGCTATTGTCTTACAGCCACTTTCTATTTTGTGACGCTCAACAATCTTTTGCTGCACATCAGAACTATATTCTTTGGTTTTACTCATTGTGATGGATGATTAAGGGAATTTGGCCTTTGTGTTTCCTCATATTTAAACTCCTGTGAAACAAGAAGTCATAGCTGGACAGTTTCATGTTCCTAGTCACCCTGGTGTGCTTAAAAAGGTAAATATTAATGGGAATATACTTCAGAGATATTTTTCTCATAAAAAATTCTAGGGGTGCCAACAATTATGGCCAGCGTGTTTTGGAGAAAAACATTTATTTCATAATGTGATTTACCCCCCAATTTCAATTCTTTTACTTCAATGAAAGGTTAGATTTTTGCGAATTTTTTGAAGGAAAGATCAAAAGGATAAACAATGCAGATTTATTTTTTACAGCCATTTTTTATCATATTTATCAGGGGTGCCATCAATTTTGACCATGACTGTATATAAATATATTGATAAGTATATATATATAAACTAATAAAAGTGACAAAAAATTCACAAAAAAAATGAACTAAAATGAAAAGAGAAAATATAAAAACTAATTCAAAACTATTAATAAAAACTAAATTGTATCTCTGTGATGCTAACATAACACTGATGGGAAGGCATTTCAGGTTGTCAGATGTCGGATGGTAAAACCAATAAAATTTTATGATGTTTAAAGTTTTAAAATAATATTTTAAATACATTTAGTTAAGATTAAGATGGCGTAACATGTTCAAACATGTTCATGGCCTAACGTTCAAAATTTGAACTAGACATTTTTTTAATCATCTTGCATTTGTCACACAGATTTGTCTAATAACAAAAAAGCTGATATAAGATGGATCTTTTTATAATCAAAACAGATCTCTTCAAAGAGGTCCTCTGAACTGTATAATTTATTAGGGCCTTTGATAAAGTATAAAAGCAAACTAGCTGCACTGACAGACCATATCCATGAGGAGGCGCTGGCGAGTGACATGTTCAGTGGCACAGTATTGGAGAACTTCAAGGTTTGGATGCCAGACAAGGTCCTTCACGCCCCATCATCATCCTCCCATTTCAATTTCCTCTAATAGGATGCAGGATAAAAAGAAAATATTTCCATACGCCTCAACATTCTCACAATTTCCTAAGTGGAAAATGCCCACAAACTTTTTTTAGGTGCACTGACCTACTTTTCGTTCACATGCCGATGTCTGAAAAACGCTCACAGACCATCTCTGTACAGCCGCAATACCACCGATTCAATAAACCCTTCAAATGATGCTTAAACTGTGGAAAAGCTGGCTTTAAAAAACATTTATAGCACTTCCCATGTGGTTACGCGTGTGTCTCTTCAGACAATGGCAAGCGCTCACAAATTTGTGCTGAACGTGAGCTAATGGTCTCCCTTGGGTGGGATTCAACTCTGAGAGTCACATTACAGTGCAACTGAGAGAAATCACACATTCACACTGTTCTCAGAACAGTCTCAGAGAGGTTTGATGAACACAAGCACAGTAGCAGCGAGGGCTGGCTACTCCCAGTCTTTGTCAGAACGTCGTTAAGAACGTTAAGCTGACATGTTTTGCTGAGACAAACAAGGTCTTTTAATTGGATATTTATTGCCTCCTCATGGCAACAGTGTGAATGACGCCAGTGGCCTCCCCCTCTGCGTCTCCTGCTCAATGCTGTAAAGTCATGGACGTCAACAGGGTAAAACACATGAATACACATCATCACTGCAACTGATGTCAGTTTTGGAAACCACATTAAACTGGTTTTCAAATTGTAGGAGCTTTCGTTGTGAACATCAGTGTTGTTATCGTCAACTAAAACTAAACCTATTAAAAAGCATTTTTGTTATTTGAGAAGGCTGAAATAAAATAATATATTTAATGAAAAACTTAAACTAAACAGAAATTGAAAAAACATTGCCTTTGCAACTAACTGAAATAACTTTGAGCACTAAAAATACTAACTGAAAACTAAAACTGATATACAGTAGAAAAATCCCCAAAATAAGAAAATGACAAAAGACCATAACAAAATTACAAAAAAAAAAAGCTAATTCAAAGTATTAATTAAAACTATAATACTATATAAATACTACTAAAATAACACTTTTGAATATATTCAAACATTTTCACTTCATGAAACAGCAAACACAGAGCCTAATAGGCTGCTATTGGTTTCTAATTTCCTTTTTCTGCGTTCATTAAACATGCATATGTAATGCAACCTCTCTTCTTGCCCCATTTCCTCTTCAGAGGCTCACGTTGCAACAGGGAACAACATGCTCTGCAAATTGCAACAGAAAAGTTACCTTTAAAGCTACGGAAAAATAGTTCCAGAAGTTACAGTATGTTTTCATAGTACGTCTTGAAGTTCCCCTGTTATGCTATTTTAAAGGTTCCTAATTTTGTTTTGGAGTCTCCTACCATTAGTTTACATGCATCAAAGGTCAAAAACACTTACATTTTCTCATAATATACATTGCAGCATTAGCTCTTTTCTCACAGTGTCTGAAATGATTCAATAAAGGATTCGGCCTTTCTAAACCTCTCCTAAAGCCTACTCTGCTCTGATTGGTCAGACGGCCCAATCTGTTGTGTTTGGTCTACTCTGCTCTGATTGGTCAGACGGCCCAATCTGGGCTGCGTTCAGCCCCGACAAACCGTTGCACAACGTTTTTTTAAACAGAAACGGTGATGCGTTGAACACACTGTTCTGATGACGCAAGAGTTGCAACTATGGCAGCTGAGAAGGCCATTCTTTGTGTTCTTTGTGAAGAATTTTCTGAGCCTGATGAAGTCGGTATAAATATGTGTTTAATACTACAAAATATGCCCGATGTTACAGTTACTGCACTTGCCGCCCAGAACAAAAGAGAACATCCCAATCGAGTGAAGGGATTGCTGAAACTGAAATGGAAGCACACATCTTACCTAATTCAGACTAAAACACATCTATTTAGCCTCACATACTGACTTTATTTGTAGTTCATACTGTTTTAATACCCTGTATTTTCTTTCTCATTTTTAGGAAAATCGCTTAATTACCATTGTTTATTTCTATACCAAATGTCATACACTTGCAATGAAGCTAAAAATATAAACAACTACATCATTATGTTGATATCCTATATTTTTACAATAAAACTTACGACAAACATGTCTTCTAATATCCTCAGTTGCTGCATCGAACACATTTGTAAATTACTTTCCTTGAACCCATTGTGCAAGTTCACTTTAATACCGCGTGCTTTATATACATGTTGCTGCTGATTGGACTGCAGTTCTGACACACCCACCAAACAAGAGAAAACGTATCTCAAACACCGGTGCACGCCGTTTCCAGGAAACATGATGTTCAACCCGGAAACCGTTGCGCACCGTTTTGAACTTGAACGTGCCCCAGTCTGTTGTGATTGGTCTACTCTGCTGTGATTGGTCAGACGGCCCAGTCTGTTGTGATTGGTCTACTCTGCTGTGATTGGTCAGACGGCCCAGTCTGTTGTGATTGGTCTACTCTGCTGTGATTGGTCAGATGGCCCAGTCTGTTGTGATTGGTCTACTCTGCTCTGATTGGTCAGACGGCCCAGTCTGTTGTGATTGGTCTACTCTGCTGTGATTGGTCAGACGGCCCAGTCTGTTGTGATTGGTCTACTCTGCTGTGATTGGTCAGACGGCCCAGTCTGTTGTGATTGGTCTACTCTGCTCTGATTGGTCAGACGGCCCAGTCTGTTGTGATTGGTCTACTCTGCTGTGATTGGTCAGATGGCCCAGTCATTTGTAATTGGTCTACCACTTACAGCACGTGTCGGAAATGAAACGGGCATTACCATATCTGAATTTCAGCTCAACACCTTATTCACAGTTAATAAGAACAGTAACGATGGCGGTTTTCGCTTTTACCGTATCAATTTGCGCCTGATTCCTCATTCTTTGGAAGTGCAGTAAAGTGGATTTTCTTGAACAAAACAGAAAACAGCATCTTCTCGACATGTCAATAACACAAACCAAACTCTTCCGGGCCTCAGCTACAACTACCGTTTGAGAGCCGGTCAAACTAGACGTTGTTTGCCAGCAGCCAATCAAGACCATAGACTGGCATTATGCAAATGTGTGACAAACCTAGGTAGGTTCAAGCAGGAAGTATGCAAAAAAAGCATAATGGGCATAAAGCATCAGCTTATTATTCATTAATTTTCTGCTTTTTGATCCATTAAATTGCTCCAGTTAATGCTTTTTGTTGCATGTCACTGGATAAAACTCCAAGACATTTTTCCTTACATTAAACCATTCAGCTTTATGACCCTATGAAGCTTTAAATCAGTATACTATGTATTGCTTATACAGCGTCATTGATAGTTTAGCACAGACAAAAACTTAATCAATCTAGGTTCTAAGCAACAAAGCACAACACAGACGGTTCTTGTACGCCCCCTGAGATATAAAATGTGAATATCTCCACATTTATTATCACACCGGTTTGTTTAATAAGATCGCTGTGGCTCGAGTTGCTAAGCAAATTCCTCTTCAAAACGGAGTCTGTTCGTCCTGTGCATTGTAGAGTCGGAGCCAGTAAAAAGCTGTGTGGTGGAGATAAAGCACTTTGAATGGGTCATTGTGACGCTCACAAATACACAGCAGTTGTGTTGGTTGAAAGTGAGGCCGTTAACACTAAGAGGACTTTACCTCATTGATGTGGGAGAGATTCTCCAGCTGGAGGACTCAGACGGAGCCGATCGTGTCGACAGGAGAACATGACTCATTCCTGCAGGATCACAGGAAAACACTTATTTGGTTTCATTTTGACATTTAGCGAGTTGAAGTTTATCTGAGATGACAAACTGAATTCTTAATGAAATTATCTACTTAAAAAGATTCATTACGGTGCATAATTTTAAAACAACAAACAACGTCACATTAATTTTTTTTGTATGGATCTATAGATTTTTTTCCTAACTGCAATTCATACAGCAATTACTTTAAAATGCAGTAGTGGCCACCCACATGGAAATAACCTATATAAACATATATGTTTTAATATAGGTTTTGATATAGGTTTTTAATATATGTGACATATATAAAATTGGCCGTTTTCCTATATTATATGTACATATATGCACATATATGTACATATATGTGTACATATATATTTGTGCATACATGTACCTATATAGGTACATATATGCACGTATATATGTGTGCATATATGCACGTATATATGCACCTGTATGTTCACCTATATATGCACCTATATGTTAACCTATATGTTTACCTATATATTAGTAAAATTATTAAAATCCATAAAAGCCCAAAATGTAGAAATTTACATTATGTATTTACTTAAGAACAATCAAATAGTACAAGAACAAAAATAAGACAAAAAACTGAACAGAAAAAAAATATATATTTTTGATCTTCTCAGCTCTGTGAGCTTCGAATTGATAGATGTGCCTATCTGAGCTAGGCATCATGTATGACAGTTGCCAAAGTGAGATATGAGCTACAAAATGACCAGATCCTGCCATGAGCTATATAGGAGACATATCTTGTATGTACATATAGGGCTTATATGTGGATATAAAGAAGCAATACAGGAGACCTATATGGCCTGTATATGCACATATATGCACCTCAATTTTGCCTATATGTGGCATATATACGCATATATGCAGCATATATATTATCATATATGTGCATATATGCTGTATATAGGTTTCATATATGCGCATATATCCTCATATAGGTTCTTTCCATGTGGGCAAGTGTTATCCTGAGGGGATAATTGTTTTTAATGACCGTACAAGTTTGATTAAGCCATCAAAACATGAAAAAAATATTTTATATTTTGTAAATATTGTAAATTGAGGGAAGAACAAAATGCTAAACTTGGTATAAATACCCTATTATGCTATTTTAAAGGTTCCTAATTTTGTTTTGGAGTCTCCTACAATACGTTTACATGCATGCAAGGTAAAAAAAAACAAAAACACTTTCATTTTCTCATACATTGCAGCATCTCCTCATTTCTAATAGCGTATGAAAATGATTCGGTCAGATGAACCAGTCTGTTGTGATTGGTCGGCCGCTTACAACTTGTGTCGGAAACAAAACGCTTATTACCATATCTGAATTTCAGCTTGATACACAATGATGCCAACAGTAACAATGGCATCGGTTTTACCATATCAATTTGAGCGCAAGTCCTCATCCATTTGAAGTGCATGCAAAGTGGACTTGCTTTGGCAGGACACAAAAAAGCATTTTCTCGACATGTCAAAAACACAAACCAAACTCTTTCAGTCTCAGCTACAACTAGAGTGTTTAAGAGCCGGTCAAACTAGACACCGTTCACGGGCAACCAATGAAGACCATAGACTGGAATTATGCAAATTTGTTCAGGTATGTAACAGGAAGTAAGACTGGAATTACTGATGACTCATTTCAGGCAGTTCAGAATCATTTTTTTTCTTTTAGGAGACTTTGACATGCACTTTGATCTTTAAACTTTGCAGAGATTTTACATTGGCAAACAACTATATTACACACTGCATGAAAGGTAATATTTGGTAATAATCGGCACTTTAAGGTATTTATCTGACAAAATTATTTGGCAACAAAGTGAAACAAACTGAAAGTCAAATGTCATCACTCAAAAAAAAGTGTTTTTTTCATAAAAATGTGTTTAACTTAAAATAGACTTTTTATTTGACAGTTTTAAAGACGAATCTGCTTGAAGTGTGACTTTGTCTGTGAGGTTTAGAATATGTACGGTATGCTTAATTTTGTTGCTTTTTTTACAAATAAGAAAACCCAGTAAACCAATAATCATTAAAAAAAATGTATTGACCTGTTAAAATAATAGAACAAATTTCACAATGAGTGACTCCTCTTCATTCACAGATTAACTCAAATGATGTAAACTGCTGAGTGTCCTTGTCCACAGTGCTGTTTCTCTCAGATAACCTCATTCAGCTGTTTATCCTGAACTGGTTAAGCTACTGCCTATGTCCAGGCAGAGTAAATCTCAATGCCTGGACACAAGATGGACACAAAACTCACAGCTGACGCATACACAAGTCAATGTGGGTTACACGTGTGTCAGTACGGCTGCTTCATCAGGACAGGTGAAAGAGCTCATGGATTAACACACATACCTGCGCAGGTCAGGGACCTGACTAATGCGATTACAGGTTTATTAAACTGTCAAGGAGAAAATGGGCTGAATCCTGGGCTTCTAATAATAACTATGCACTCATGTTTGCGAACAGTTAATGAATTCCTGATTAATTATTAATTTTTTATTTAATTCAATTGTTTTTACCCTCCAGGGAATGCCGGGCACTCGAGTTGCGTCCTTGCGATGGAGATGGTGGGCATTCTGGCTTATTCTTGCTGGATCCTTTGGGTCTTTTGCTCTTTTTCCCAGTATTCTTTGCAGTATGAACAACACGAATATGCAGTGAACGCTCACGCTCCTCTCCACTGAGGAAATCAGGCAAATCGTTGATCTGTGAGGAAAGATAGAGATGTGTGTTGACATTGCGCTAACACAGATTAATTACATTAAGGTCCATTCACACCAAGAACGATAACTATATTAGCGATATTGTTCTGTTTATTAAGCAATTTTGTCGTCTGCCGCTTTAAATGCTCCAGCTCTTTAAAATCAGGTGGATTCTGATTGGCTGTCATTGTTTTTATCACTCATCAGCTGAAAAAAATCTGAAAGTGATTCCAACCATATAGTTCATGTGCCGTTATCGTTATAGTTGTGTTGTGAACTCTGTGATTCTTATATGTTTAGATTTTAAAACTAGGCTATATCTTTATCATTATCGTTATAGTCATCGTCCTTGCTGTGCACAGGCCCTTAGTGTGTAAGCCGCTTGAAGTGGGAATGAATGATTTTTTTAATTAGCCTACGACTAATCATCAATAATCAATTAGCAATCATTAATATGTATATTTTTATACAAATCTGTGCATTTATTGCATTCCCAGCCAGCAGCAAACTGGGGATAATTCTGTTATTCCTAAGAGGTCAATTGCCTTTCCATGTTAATTCTGCCATTGTGACATTTCCAAGCTTCATCCGTCTGTCTTTTACAGTCTCCCAGTGCTGAAACGTTCCATGACTAATGCTTTGAGCTGTGTAAGTGCATTACCTTACCAAACAAACCTTCTTTAAGCAGTTTAACATGACAGGATAAGTAAACGTCCTCACTATTATTAGCGTTGTCTTGTCATCGCTGCTTGGTAGACAGTCGTGCTTTATCTGTCATTTAGAACACATTGACTCAACGGTGAATGATGTATGATTTAAAACTGATCAATAAATAAGTTATTAAGTTATATTAATGGCAAAGTGATGTAATTTAAGTTGAATAAATATACAAAAAATAAGCCCACTTCCATGTAAAATGTTTCAAACAGGGTTCCCACATTTCTAGGCTGATTCATTTCCATGATTTTCCAATATTTTCCAGTCATTTGTAATGACTGGATAAGGAGATCGCTCCCACAAAGTGTAATTTCTAGCTTGGTGCTAGAAATGTTGCATAACTACACAAATGTATATTTCCATCCATGACCTTTTAAGATTTTATTCATTTTAATGAGTTCTCCAGGACTGGTAATCACACTGTTGAAATGTACCTGATATTTCCAGGCTTGTCAGAACTGTGTGAACCCTGTTCTGAAGAGTAACCAAGTTAAATTATGATAATGAATTTTGCAATGAAGATTTTTTGAATTTGTGCAGAATATCCTTTGAATATTTACCTACGCAACTTTTCTCTAATTGTGCAAATACACGAAGCAAGGTGGTTATATAGTGTCTATATTGCTTTCTTTTATAGTTAATATACTGTATTCTATTGTACTGTTAATGCACTACACTGTTATACTCTATTATGCTCTTGTGTTGTTTGAGTAAATGCATTAATAAATCTATATGCAATATCAATATTTGAAATAACAACATTAATACGTCTATATATCCAGTATATCTTGCTCTCACCAGCTCGATGCTCGTGACGTGTCTGAAGCTGAGCGCCTCTCGCAGCGCGCGCGGAGGATACTCGCTCAGATACACGCGCTCATCGGTCAAGATCACATGCATGAAAACCTTCTTCACCGACCCCGAGACCACCACACACGGCTCGTAGAACCGGATCCGCTCGTACACATCCCGGTTGGTGTTTCTCTTGAGGAAAGAGTCCAGTTTGCTGTTGTTCTGGCAGAGCAGCCCGTCCGCGCTGGTTCTGGCCATGGGAATGTCACCTTTAACACCACGCTCCCTCACTCCACGTCCCATATCCCGCGCATGCTGTCATATTAAATGAATTGCAGAAGTTATTAATACACCCATCCATCCATTCCCTGCCGTGTTGTCTGTAAGGTGTATTCTCGCTCTCTATGCCTTTGGAGCGGAGCAGCGCACTCATTGCGCATGCGCAGATGCCCTTATAAATAGTGCGGCATGGTTTGGCTCATTGTTATTATGAGGAATATATACTGCATACAAAAATAGCAAAAGATAAAATAAAAAAAAGGACAATTAAATGAATATAAAAAGTTATATTTGATTACATTGATAGAATGTATTTTAGCAAACTGCTAAACTAAACTTCTGCTTTTGTGTTCCAGGAGGGAAAAGGGGTTTGGAAAGACTTGTCGGTGAGTAAATAAGAATATTATTTTTTGACTGAACTATTTCGTTTATACCATATATTTTATAATAATGTTACTAGTTTGCAGGCTGGAATGATTGTGGAACAATTGCGCCACCTTGTGGACATAGAGGCATGTCAGTTTTGAGCAAATGTTTCTATTTCTTATTGATGTGGAGCATATATGAACCTGGGAGCTATTAATTGATCTGTTATGCCACACATTACAGCATTCTCATGAGTCGTCAATAGTGTTATAAGTGTTAATGTGCAAAAAAGACATTAGCTATAATTACGTGATGCAACTAACCCTAAAACAAACCCTAATCCTACCCTAACCATATAGTCAGTATATGTAGTTTATTATTATTACTCAGTCATACTTAAATGTATAATTATACTGTCACAGGGAAACATTAAAATAAAGTGTGACCGAATTTATGTCTTTTTTTTTCACTGAAAATTCACATTTATGTTTATTCTTAGGATCTAACTTTCTGGGTCCAGTCAAACTGGCCTACTCGTGCCGAAGCTTTCCAATTAGCCGACTATTTAGCCGAATTATTTAGCTCATCTTTTCCAGCTTTGGCATGTCCTCCTGTCTATTGCAGGTTAGGTTATATAGGAAGCAACACTGAAAGAAAAGATGATGAGTAACAGTAAATTCAGCAGTGACTGAATGTTCGGGCTTTTCCATGGATCTTGTTGCACTGAAAAGTAGATTTCTTTTTATTATTTAAAGTATGTAATAAACCTTCATGTATTAAAATGCTGACATGTTTAAAAATTCTATTGTTAATACTACATTTTAACTATGCAAAAGTTGTAGTTATTATAGTAAATACATGTAACATGTAACAAGGACACTGTAAAATAAAGTGTTATCAAAAAAATCTTTTTAATCACTCTATAAAATTGTATTTTTATGGTGAGACATTGTAGGCAATAAAAAAAGACAAGACATAGATAATATTTTGAATCCTTTTATTATTAATTGTTTTTTATTTAAACAAAATCAAGTTTTAAGTATCATATAAGTTTTATGAGATCCAAATGTCTGTCCGTAATCAGGACATCAATGCAACTCTCTTATACATCCATAATAAACATAAACATAAAAATATTAAAATTATGTTCTAATGTGACCTGACACGGCTGGATATTTACAGTTTAGTTAGTGAGTGCAAATAGTCTGAACCTTTGACACAAAAAGAAAAAGAACTAGCTGAAAATAAGACCTGGAGCGGATCACAGTACCAGTATGGAACATTCCTGTCCAAGAAACTACACAAAGGGCCAGCTTATAGTCGCTCAGAAATGTTCTTACTTATGCAACATACTAAATGTAACTACTACGCAGAGACCCACACATGGTCCAACGTCTAGAGATCTAGTGTTGTGGCTCTAGCTTGAGTCCATCATTTTCTCTTGCTTTTCTGAACCCCAGTCACCCTACAGGAGGCGTTTGCATGTCGAGGCCGTAATCTGTGGCCATGGTGACAGTTGTAAAAGTTGTGAATACTCAGAAATGTGCTGCTATGGCCACAGGCGCTGTGGAGTGGCACTGGGGTACGGCGGCAGAGCGGGCTGTTCGCTCGGGCTTTCTGTGGGCGGAGGGGTGGAGAGGCGGAGGTAGATGGGCGCGCTGGGTGCAGTCGGGACAGTGGGTGTGGGCACCCTCTGCAGGACCACATGAGGATACATCTGACTTTCTGTGCGGTAAAGCCCAGGAAGAGGAGCTTTCATGAGGTTTTCCTGACTCCTGGTTGCAAAACAAACACAGTTTGGGGTCAGAAAGGTTTTTTCATGATTGGATTAAATAGAATAGAATAGAATAGAATAAAATAGAATAGAATAGAATAGAATAGAATAGAATAGAATAGAATAGAATAGAATAGAATAGAATAGAACTTTTTGGTTTAGCTTTTTCATGATTGGACTATATAGAATAGAATAGAATAGAACTTGTTGGTTTAGCTTTTTCATGATTGGACTATATCGAATAGAATAGAATAGAATAGAATAGAATAGAATAGAATAGAATAGAATAGAACTTTTTGGTTTAGCTTTTTCATGATTGGACTATATCGAATAGAATAGAATAGAATAGAACTTGTTGGTTTAGCTTTTTCATGATTGGACTATATCGAATAGAATAGAATAGAATAGAACTTGTTGGTTTAGCTTTTTCATGATTGGACTATATCGAATAGAATAGAATAGAATAGAATAGAATAGAATAGAATAGAATAGAATATAACTTGTTGGTTTAGCTTTTTCATGATTGGACTATATCAAATAGAATAGAATAGAATAGAATAGAATAGAACTTGCTGGTTTAGCTTTTTCATGATTGGACTATATCAAATAGAATAGAATAGAATAGAATAGAATAGAATAGAATAGAATAGAATAGAACAGAACAGAACTTTTTGGTTTAGCTTTTTCATGATTGGACTATATAGAATAGAATAGAATATAACTTGTTGGTTTAGCTTTTTCATGATTGGACTATATATCAAATAGAATAGAATAGAATAGAATAGAATAGAATAGAATAGAACTGGTTGGTTTAGCTTTTTCATGATTGGACTATATCAAATAGAATAGAATAGAATAGAATAGAATAGAATAGAATAGAATAGAATAGAATAGAATAGAATAGAATAGAACAGAACTTGTTGCTGCCACTTTTTCATGATTGGACTAAATCAAACTCAGAATAGAATAGAATGCAACTTTTATTCAGCAAGAACACATTAAATTGATCAAATGTGACATTTATTATGTTCCAAAAAAACGTTTGAACTTTCTATTCAGCAAAGGAACTTAAAAAAAATGCATCACGGTTTCAACTAAAATATTAAACTGTTTTTAACACTGATAATAATAATCATTGTTTCTTGAGCAGCAAATCAGAATATTAGAATGATTTCTGAAAGATCATGTGACACTGAAGACTGGAGTAATTATGCTGAAAATTCAGCTTTGATCACAGGAATAAATTACATTTTTAAATATATTTAAATAGAAAAAAGCTATTTTTATCAAATGCAGCTTGGTCAGCGTAAGAGATTTCTAAATGATGGCAGAATTGTCATTTTTGGGTGATTTATTCTACTAATCTCACATAGAAACACATAGAAACACAACAATTCATCATTTCTCACCTCTGATACCCGCGGTTATCATAACCAGCCAGTCCCCCCATATAGACCGGGGTCTCAGGGGTGAGACGGGGGTCAAGTTGCTGGGAAAGATTGTAAATTTTAGGTGGAGGAAAAGCTTCCCAGTCTCCTTCATCTCTTTCCAGCCAGCACTCACTCCTCCAGGATGATTTGCCTCTCATCCTAGAAAAAATCATTAGCAAGAAAAACCATTAGCATTCTATTTTAGGATGGTTGTCTCTTCTTCGCCAGTGTGTATGAACGGTCATACCTGCCCCGTCCATCTGTCCGTTCTGCCCTCTCTTTGCTCATGCGCTCCTGCAGGCAGCAGATAATGAAGGACACGGACATGGCAAAGATGACGATGCTGCTCACTATCGATGCCAGCACGGCCACTCTCAGCCCGCGGTCCTCTGGTTTGGGAATGGCTACCACATTTACACAATAGTCTACATTGAAAATCTGGGATTGAATTAGCAGGAGTGTATTTCTTAACTCTTTTTATCTCTTTAAAACAGAAATGATGGCAGTGAACACAGACCCTCGCAGTCCGGCGGGTAGTTGCTCCACTGAGCGGTGTTGCTACGCAGGACACAGGTGATTTTCTCGCTGCCCACCAGCTGGTACCCCTCGAGGCACCAGAACGCCAGCACGGTCCCCAAAGACATCCCGGTGCCCTTCTCTACATAGAAAGAACCTCGCCGAGGGGGCAGCAGCGATGCGCAGCTCAGGTCTGCAAAAAAACAAGCAAACAGATGGTTAGAAATCACTTTTAAATGTGCAAAGACTTCAAGATACACTTAAATCAAACACAGAATAGAATAGAATAGAATAGAATAGAACAGAACAGAACAGAATAGAATAGAATAGAATAGAATAGAATAGAATAGAATGCAACTTGTTTCTATCATGATTGGACTAAATAGAATAGAATAGAATAGAATAGAATAGAATAGAATAGAATAGAACAGAATTGAATAGAATTGAATGCAACTTATTGGTTTCGCTTTTTCATAATTGGACTAAATAGAATAGAATAGAATAGAATAGAATAGAATAGAATGCAACTTGTTTCTATCATGATTGGACTAAATAGAATAGAATAGAATGCAACTTATTGGTTTCGCTTTTTCATAATTGGACTAAATAGAATAGAATAGAATAGAATAGAATAGAATAGAATAGAATAGAATAGAATAGAATAGAATGCAGCTTGTTGGTTTCGCTTTTGCATGATTGAACTAAATAGAATAGAATAGAATAGAATAGAATGCAACTTGTTGGTTTCAGTTTTGCATGATTGGACTAAATCAAGCACAGAATAGAATATCACTTTTTCACGTTTGGAAAAAATCAAGCACAGATAAGAATAAAATAGAATGCAACTTGTTGCTGTCACTTTTTCATGATTGGACTAAATCAAACAGAATCGAAAGCAACTTGTATCCATAATTTTTCATGCTTGGACTACGTCAAATAGAAGAGAATAGAATGCAACTTATTGCTACCACTTTTACACGATTGGAATAAATCAAGTCAAGCACAGAATAGATTAGAATAAAATGCAACTTGTTGCTGTCTCTTTCACGATTGGACTAAATCAAACACAGAATAGAATAGAATGCAACATGTTGCTATCATTTTTCATGCTTGACTAAATCAAATAGAATAGAATAGAATGTAACTTGTTGCTCACTTTTTTATGATTGGGCTTTAAGATTTTCACCAGGTGAATGATGAAAGAAGAAAAGACACCTAGCAACCACCCAGAACTCTCTAGCAACCACATTAATGAATGAATTAATACAGTGGATCTCAACCAGGGCCCGGGGCCCACTAGGGGGCCTCAGCAAATTACCAAGGGGGCCGCAGGATGACATAAATGTATTTAATTAAAAAATATATATATGTCATCAATATATTCAAATGCAAATCTAATCTAAATTCAAATGCTAAAAAAACAAACTATCAATTACTATAAAATCTATAACTAATATTTAAAAATCAATATCTTGTTTTTTTACATAAAGTACATACAGTTCACAAACTGAATCATGGTTAATTAATTTAATATAACAATTTCTGTTAATAAAAAAGTTAGAAAACAAGTGGCTTTGTTATAATTACAGAATAAATCAGAAGTTTATTTATATATTCATAGCTTATCCTACAAATAATAAATATATATTTTTGAATTCAATAAATAAATAAGTATAAATAATAAATATCAATAATCACAATATCAACGCTCATGTTTTCCATCAAATTGACTGCTTTAAGTCTGTCTGTGAGTGTATGTGTGCAAGAAACTTTCCCTGGGACTTAGTTAACAGTACTTAATTATCCTCAAGTGTTAAGATGAAAGCATTTTTTCTTCTCTCTCTCTATCAGTAGGCTACCCATGCCCTCACTCTATCCCATAATCCACCTCTCCTCCAGTCTCTCTGCATTCCCACAGAAGATTCAGCGTCTTCTGTCTTCTCCTACCGAGTCTTCATCAGAGCACTGTCCATCTCCATTGTCAATATACAGTAAAATTGAGCTCATATTGACTGTGCTGGAGTCAGTGTGATTAAGCTGGCAGGGTACACTTGATGGTGTTTATTGTTCACACCGGTTCGACTCCACAGAGTCCTGTGCTGGTCTCATTAAGCCCGGCTTAGCTGGCATGGCAATGCTGCTCACGCCAGAGCCCATTGCTAGCATTAAGCAATCCGACTCCATGGCAAAATAAATAAATAACTCAACTGTCACTTTTTTTTTCTCCCCTCCCTCCCGTCTCACTCTCAATCCCGTACTCACCAGAGAGGTTCTCTTAGAATAGAACATGATTAAATAAAGCATAGGGCCGTGCATTAAAAATTGATGACCCACAAGTCCCTGCAGCCGAAGGGAAGTGGAAACCTGACCACACGCTCCTGAAACTGCACAGACATTCATAGTTTGAGTGGATCAGTTTGTGACTACACGATCACGTGACTTCAAGAACAGTGTGGAACAACTTTTCCCGCTGTGCGTTTTTAACGTGCAATTCTAACTCCGCTGCCCTCACGGCATGCTATTTCTGTGTGAACTGGCTTTCTCTCTTTAACACATTAAGTAATCCCTTTAAAGAAGTGACGTGGAAGCCTCTGTGTTTGTGTTGCACGGGTGACGGAGTGAATGCAACAACTTTACTGATGTCCTTTTTATATTTTTCATATGCATGATGCATTACGGTTATTAATATCAATGCAATTATTTTTTCTCACAATTATCTTTTCAAGTGCGAATAAGGTTATTTTTGCATTATGTTAATAAGGAATTGTTGGGGAAATGTGTTAGTTGAAAATACTTTTTAAAAAACTGCCTGTTTGAGGACCATTAAGATTGTTTTGCACTGTGATATTTGTTGTCATATGACAATTTAATATCTTATTATTGTACCAATGAAGTATTTTGACTATAATACAGAAAATTACAATACATAAAATACTACTGTAATACTATTTTCAAAAACACACACTACCATATGCAAAGAAATGACATATTGTGTGTGTGTGTGTGGGGGGGGGGGGGGGTACATGTGCTAAATTGTCTTAGAAATAATGCCACAATGCAAAAATCTTAATGTCCTTAAAATAGCCTTTGCCTTTATACAAACTATATCTCTTTTTTTCTTTATCATTTCTATAGGACGAAATATGACCCGTGCATGTTCTTTTCCAAGAGAGATCTACTCAAGACTCCTTCAGGTTCGCAGTGCACTGAAAGCTGAAAGCAGGGCAAATTCTGTCATGGCCACGGTGGTGATAAACCCCCTCCATTTCACTTTCAAAGCTGGCAACCCTGTAACGGAACTGACAAACTGCCAAGGACTGTCCCACAGCTCGCCAATGCCACGTGGCAAAAAGCGTCCTTTGTTTCACCTGTGGAATAAACCTCAAGGTAACTGACCACCTCTGGATGGTTCAGGTATGTTGGTGTCTTTTCCTCCACAGATAAATGAAAGAATCACCCTCTGCAATCAAACTTATATATTACACATTACAGCTTGATAATGTCCTTTTTCTCTCCAGCTCATACCCCCACAAATCCGTCACACATATTGACTTTAGGTCAGAAGACATCAATAAACTATTTGCAAAGTATGCATGCCTGGAGAGCTTGCCAACATACTTTATATGTTCTCCAATCATATTAAAAATCTGAGTTATATACAGCTCAGGCTGATGTGATTTGCTCCGTTGATCCTCGAGCATTTCATCCGAGCCATTATGAAAGCTCTGTTTGTATGTAAACCCTTAAGATGATTTTGCTTTTTAAAACCTAAGTATACGTATTATATATTTGTGTGTTATTGCAGCTTTTACGCAGATGTGTACTGTAAATGCTGCACGGTGAGTATGCTCTTAATGAAAAAGTTCATATCGAAAATAACTTTTTTGCACAAAACTGCTCAGTTTTGCATAGCACTATACGCTTATACGATCACTATGAAAGAACACTGTTGTTGTACGCACCTGTGTAATTGTTGGTGGGAGCCTCAGTGCTGTTCATCTCCGTCTCAGTGGCAGGTGGAGTGGTTTGTTGAAAAACGGGACTGGCCGAAGACCCTTCATGTGGCGTAAAAGTCCGAGCCAAGCTCCACGTCATAGACCACAGCAGGAAACCCCAGGTGAGGAGGCTCTCTTTCAAAGCCATTGAAGTCTGGGGTTAAAAATGAGAGAGAGAGAGTGTGAATGTCAGTCGGTCATATCCGCCGGTCCTTGGTGACTCCAGAGGCTCTCCTGCGCTTCCGACAGCAGAGGCTGCTCGCTCCTCCAGAGGATCAGGCACAGAGAGAGAGGGAGGGAGGGAGTTACGCTGACTCCATGCAGTGCAGCTGTGTGTTTCTCCTCCGTAAGCCGCTTGTCACTGCGCTCGGCTGCTGATTATGATCCGCTTGCGTAATGCAACACACGGCAGAGCTGCAGTCGTTTATGTGCTCACACATCCTCATGTACATACCGTATGCATCGCTCTCTCTCTCTCTATCTCTCTCTCTCACGTGATTAGAAGACAATGGGTTTAAAGTGGTGGCATATTTACTAGTTTGTTTTAGTTCAATGAACTGAATTGAATCCTCCAAACTAAAATTCCAATTATATCATATTTTTCAAAAACACAAATGTTTTCCACATTTTCTACATTTTTATAATACTAGTATAAAGTAATGGAAATTAATTTAAAACATGACATGTTTTGAAGGAGCTGCACATCTGTACATCTGTCCAATTTATTTATATATATATATATATATATATATATATATATATATATATATATTAGGGCTGTCAAAAGATTAATCGCAATTAATCGCATCCAAAATAAAAGTTTGTTTTTAATAATATATGTGTGTGTACTGTGTATAATTAAATTTGTATATATAAATACACACACATGCATGTATATATTTAAGAAAAATGTGTTATTTATATATAAAAAAAATGATATTTATATATAATATAAACTATATAAATATATATACAGTATATGTATGCAAATATTTCTTAAATATATACATGCATGTGTGTGTATTTATATATACAAAATAATTATACACAGTACACACACATATATTATGTAAACACAAACTTTTATTTTGGATGCGATTAATCTCGATTAATCTTTTGACAGCTCTAATATATATATATATATATATTATATTTCTGTTCAAAAGTTTGGGGTCGATAAGATTGAAAGAAGTCTCTTGATGACCAAGGCTGCATTTATTTGATCAAAAATACAGTAAAAACAGCAATATTGTGAAATATTATTACAATTTAAATGAACTGTTTTCTATTGTAATATATTTTAAAATGTAATTAATTCCTGTGATCAAAGCTGAATTTTCAGCATCATTACTCCAGTCTTCAGTGTCACATGATCCTTCAGAAATCACTCTAATCTGCTGATTTTCTGCTCAAGAAACATTATCATCAACGCGCTGCTTAATTTTTTTTGTGGAAACCATGATACATTTTTTTTTTCATGATTCTTTGATGAATATAAAGTTCTGTTTTTATTTGAAATAGAAATATTTTGTAGCATTATACATTTATTTACTTTTGAGCAATTTATTGCATACACAGTATACTGTAAAAAAAAAGTTTTAATTAAATCAAGTATAATCAACTAGGATGTTCGGGCCAGCTGTCCAATCCCTTGCTACAGTTAGTTACTCGTGCCGTAGAACGTTGTATCAGGACAAAAAAAAACTCCACTGGACTCCAATGTCAAAGGATAACAAAACTGACCGTTTATTCAGGTCCCACAGTGAAATCTTCTTACAGGAGTAATAAAATAAATGTTTCTTAAACCAAAACTAATGCTGTCTGATATTCCTAAGACAATGTAACGTCCATAGGCTACGGTAAGAAAACTATATCGCTCAGGTCCTAGTTCACTGCTGGCTCCGAGCGTCCAAAGTCAGTTATGACGCTTCAACGGTATCGCGGGAAACCCAGCACAATTCTCTTAAAGGGGCGGTAGCCCTAAATTCAACCTAAACCCTGAGCTAAACAGAAAATGTTTTTTATTGTTTCCAAATCACAAAAACAGCATTTATAATTCAAATTATATCAATGATCGTTTTCTGTAAACCTCTTTAACATTACTAAGAAACATAACTGAGAAATAATAATATTTTAATAAAGTTATGTTCGACTACTATTAGCAATAAGCTATTAATGTAGTAATATAACCCTTATAAATCAAATATAAGGTTATTCCATATCCCAAATAATATGTACAGTGTTTTGGCTCCTATAAGGATGTTTAAGTCATTTCAACTTAGATTACATTAAACTGACTTAAAAATTAGCTGAATCTTGTATACTTATAAAAAAAAGTTGAATATTGCTTAACTTATTTTGAGGAGTTAAAGCAATGTAAAACCTTATGTTGTCATAACTTATTGATCATATAATTATTTTACAGTGTGTGTATATATATTTAAATATATATACCTCCCGCTACCTCCCATATGATATCTGATCTGATAATGATGGCATTTTTGGACTTCATAATTTTCATTTATGCCTTAAAGGGATAGTTCACTTTGAAATTAAATTTTGGTATGTTTTAGCTTACCTCAAGGGCATCCAAGATGTAGGTGTCTTTTTTTCCAGCGTAGTTTCAATTTTGATATTTTTAGGTCAAACTGTTCTTGTCTCTCAGTCATTTGATGCAGGTCTGTGGTCACTGTCTCAAAGAGCATGCACAGAGTCCAAATTAAAACAATTCCCCATCGTCCAAATTAAACAATTCCTCATCGTAAGTACACATTGATGGCCTAAGACACGAAACGAGCGGTTTGTGTGAGAAAACGAACAGTATTTATATCGTTTTTTAACTCTTGTACACAGCCACGTCCAAGTGATCTGAGGGCGCGCGCGCATCCTGGTGTGTGACGTGTGCGCAGACTGGTGCATAGATATATATACACTAGAATAGATTCTGCCTTGCCTATGGCATTCGTTCCAATGAACTGCCGTAGCCAAGGCGACATCTAGTGTATATATATCTATCCACCAGTCTGCGCACACGTCACACACCAGGATGCGCGCGCGCCCTCAGATCACTTGGACGTGGCTGTGTACAAGAGTTAAAAAACGATATAAATACTGTTCGTTTTCTCACACAAACCGCTCGTTTCGTGTCTTAGGCCATCAATGTGTACTTACGATGAGGAATTGTTTTAATTTGGACTCTGTGCATGCTCTTTGAGACAGTGACCGACCTGCATTATAGGACTGACAGACAAGAACGGTTTGACCTAAAAATATCAAAATTGAAACTACGCCGGAAAAAAAGACACCTACATCTTGGATGCCCTTGAGGTAAGCTAAAACATACCAAAATTTAATTTCAAAGTGAACTATCCCTTTAATCTCTCAGTTTCTAACCAAAGATATACTAGTTAACATGCAAACCCTTCGACCTCTGAATCCACCTTACACATGACAATGCTCTCTGCTGCTCTCCTGTCTGTAATGCAGAAGAGTGTGTAAGTCACTTCAGATGAATTCAGTTAATCTGGTATATTGAGTCTGTCAGAAAGTGTCTACTTTGTCTTACCTTATTCATTCATTCCTTCTTGCTGTTGTCCATTTTATTGTAAAGGTTATAAACACTGTTAGTGCAGCATGTCACTCACTCACAGCTGTACTAATATCCCCTTCAGAGCTGACAGTGGCCGTGATGTTGGTGACAGACTCCTCTTTCTCTAGCTGTGACCCTTCTGTACTGTGTGTGTTTTCCCAGAGAGAGAAACAATCAGACTCTCAACTCACGTCTTAATATCCCACACTCTTTGTGAGTTTCTGCTCTCAACATTAGACTTCTTCAGCATGAATAACAGATTATTCAACGAGTCCCTTGATTAATCAAACACCTCTGCCGGTCTTTTAAGCCTCTATAATGCTTTCTGATCCTCGCCCACATCATATAAACCTGATCTTAATGGCTCCTCTCACCCCATCAAGCCCTTATAACTCTGTCCAAGAGGAGGACAGCACTTAATCTTCAGCATTGTGTCTTGAAGAACATGGTCTTTTCACAGCCTCATGCAGGAGCAGCGCTTCTCCTGACTGCTTGTTCACAGTGTTTGAAGATTTAAGCGTTACTGACATTCATCCCCTGCTAAAACCCTAAATAGGTTTACATGTAACTTAGGCAACATTGATTAGGTTATGCAACACTCTGTTCATGCGTTTCCTCCCCACTGACTGTATGGAGAGCAGACGTTGATTTAAATGTAGACAAACGCAGAACCTGTAACGTGATCACACTCAAGAACCCTGAATAAAATAAGAGAATAAAAGTTAGGCTAATCAAACAAAAGCACACAAACAGCTCTGCCCTCCTGCCCGGCTCATTCGTTTTTATCAAACAAAGCTTTGGTTTAGCACAGCATTTTCTCAGATTAAGTTTTCGTGTTCAGAAAGAAATTACAAAGACTTAGACCGCATTATGCAACAGAAAAGCAGCAGATTTGTATTTGTTGTTGGGCTGTATTACGTTGCAGATATTCTCTTGTAACAACACTTCACAGTTTTCCACTAGGTGGCATGTCATGCACATAATGGGCATTTTAAAATGTATTGGACTGATTGAAGATTCTGTTTTAGTGCTTTTTTCATACAAAAACGGGCAGAAACACTGGTAGGCATTTGTATAGTTATTATGTACTGTATATAACAAAATAAATTCCCAACAATAAAGGTAATATACATTTTATAAATTATATTTATTTGTAATAAACGAACATTAAAGGTTACTAATAAATTATTATATTAATTATAATTGTGTAATTATTATTATATGGTATAGTTGAAATTAATGATAAATATATATATAATGAAATTATATATAATGTAATTAATGTAAATACATTTCATAATAAAATTATAATTTATATATGTATACTAATTAAATATTAAAATACTAAATAATATGAATTAATTAAGTTCAAATTGGACACAAAAGACTTACTGAATTTGTTTCACATTTTTTTCAATATTTTGAACGAAAGGCATTTTCCTAAATTGTGCCTTTACAAAATGTATTTATTTTATTTTTTCATTATTTCGTTTTTAATAGATGAGTTGGAGCTTATAAATAAGGCAGCCATTAAGTGTCCAACAACTTTAAAAAGCCTCTCATGATGCACATCACGAAGATTTGTTGACTGTATTATTATGCTAAAATATGGAAAACGGTCAGAATAAATAATGAGTATTGACCAGGAGTGCGCATACAGTCTGTGCATTATCCTGCATACATGAACTGTGCGCTACTAATCGTGAAATACAGGCTATGGGTTGAATCTGTGAACACTGGCTGCTGTCACGAGCTTTTGTGCTTCTGCTGTCCAGTGGTCTTTATTTTCTGACAGTCTTAACACCATGTTCTCTGATCCCTGTAGGGTTTATTCTAAGAAACTGACGGTGTTGCATGTAAACGGTTCAATTTGGCCCAGAGCTTCGCAACCCCACGACCCCACATCCATTCATAAACTCCACTCATTTAACTCTGATTGGTCCAGCTTCAAACTGGGAGGAGATATGGTTAGATTAAAGAAAAATTAGCTTTATCGTGCCGTCATACATTTCGTATTTATCCTTGGAAAGGTTTTTATAACGCACACAGAGAATAAGTTTATTAAGAGGACAGTTCATGATACTTGTACGCATTTTGCTGTGTTAAAAATAAGGAAGCATATGGCGAATCACAGATAGACGCATTTACAGGTGGAGACACAAAATAGGCTGTCGATGTGCTTTTCATCAATACACCCTGAAAGCTGTATAAGAGGGTCTGCACATCACTCTTAGATGGATTAGAGGGACAACATGACCAGGCATATTCAAACAGGAACCAAAGCGCACAATCCATGCAACTAGACCAACTTTTCTAAGAAGGCACGGAGCGCGTAAAACGCAAGAAAAAAGGGGAACAGCAATTTGCGCGGACAACAGCGACTTCACAATTACAATTATAATTTATATGAAAACTGAAAGAGGAGTAAAGTGACTGGTGAAGTGTTTCTTGAAGATCCCTGAACTTCTGCGAGCTGAATTGAGCAAAGCGTTCTCCCATGAGGCTGGAAGGCGCCAGAATGGACTTAATCAAAAAAATATGGACGGCTCGGAAACTCATTCTCGTGGTCATGATTCCTTTATCCCTGCTACCTCTGCCTCTCATCCATCCGTGCAGTGTAAGTAGATCTTCATCCAGTTCTACAATCACATGAGCTCGTGAGCAGTGCGCGGTGTCCGTGCGCTTTTACGCGCTAATGCGCGTTGGGTATTTGCACTAAATTATACATTTAACATGCATTTTGTTTAAGCATTAAAGCTTTTACGCGATATTTAGTTGATGTAGATTACTTTATTCCGCAGAACCCTTTTCATATAATTGCAGACGCATGGGAAATTTTGTCAGACTAAAAAAGAATTCTGTTTTAAAGGCAGGCAGACAGACAGTCTAAACCAAATAATGCATCAAACATGATCATGGATTATGGTCTCATGTGGGGTCCTTAGGGTTTCTCGAGGTGGCGCGGCGACCTCTCACCTGGTTGGTAGTTTTCCAGGTGCGCAATCAGACGTTCAGTTCCGCGATGGTTCAAGTCGTGTGCTGTTCTTTTGGCAATTGTTTGTTTGAAACTTCGGAATGATGTTGAAACAACATTTTACAGATGTTGTTTGTTTATGTAGCATGTGGAATCTTTGATTCAGTCCAAAATCAGCAAAGCCTGCAGAGAGGTGCATTTGTGCTAATCTCTCATGACCTGCCATATTGAATCCTACAAATATTAGCTTACTATTTGTTTGCAATCGTTTTAGCGCATTTCATATGTCCTGCATTTGTATTGTCATTCTCTTGCAAAATGGTTTTAGAGATTATGAGCATAAACCACTTTCAGATTTATAATTTTACAACTTTTAGATTTCAGGCATTTTTTACACGTTACATTTATGCGTTTTTTCTGTAGCGACAATACAATTCAAGATTTTGTTTGTGTGTAATTATACGTTCGGTTTGTGACGTCATATTAATTAAAATGTATAGGCCTATGCTTAAAATCATTTATCACAATCCATGGCCATTTAAAATAAATCAGTTACGCTAAAAAATATATATTTTTTACTTTGGTTTATACATGTAATTAGATGTAACCTAAAATCTTGATGTTGAATTAGACGATTCTAATCAGACACACAGTCAATATAGACAAACAGGGAAACAGCGCATTGATCAGGAAATAGCCTATCATTATTTGTTGCCTCGACAGCTTTTTTACAAAACATTTTTTAAGATTAGATCACTCACACAGGTTTTGTGTGCTTATCTCTGTCTGATAGCACTTTTCATTAAGAGTCAGAAATAACGGCTTGATCAGTTCACAATAGTTCACTAATCCCATCTCACCCGCTGACTCAAAGCAATTATTCACACAAAGCAATTGTGTAATGAATGTAATGCGTTCTGCCACAAAACAACAAAAGTTGAAAAGATGGACTTTATGTATAATCCTGTGTATACACTATTCATGCTAATTAGAGGAAATTTTCAGGTTTTTTAATCATCTGTAAGTGCCTGACACATCAGTGCCCCATTAGACCTTTTACCAGAAATCAATTCAGTCTGAATGGACTGATTTCTTGAGCAATGACGAGATTAGATCAGAACAAAAACAATGTGCCAATGTACGCTTAATCTGCTAGTGTGGCACATAACTGGAAGTTCTTTTGCAGTGTTGGGAGCTAATCAGAAAGCAGAAAGTTGGGAGTTTATGAACAAAGGCACACGCTGAGTGATAATCGGCTTTGGCAGAAATGTTGAGGGACAATAGAAAGGCCAAAAATGTGATGGTGCGATGTTTAGTGGCTAATGGAAACCAGAAGTTTGCTAGTCCGAGTCCCTTAAGGTACAAGCCATGAACCACTGTGCCCGTGCTAAATTAATACTTAAATGTGAAACATAGATTAATGTCCGATGATGGATGTTTTGAGATTGATGAAATGGTAACATAATAAGATCCCATTAGTTATCGTTAATCATGACAACTCTGATTAGTTTTAGCATGTTATTGAATATGGCATTGGTAACGTATTTGGTCTTGATGGATTATCTGCTACACTGATGCTGCTGCAGAGCAAGTATGGACTTACTACTGCTAATAGATACACAGACATGCTGCTGTCAGCATGTAAGATATGCTGCTGTTGCATAATTATACATAAATCCCATAGCAGATCTAGACAGGTGGAGCTGGGGGAGGTGGAGGGTTTCAGAGGAGCTCTAATATCACGCTGCAGGACTAGCTTACAGCAAACACTGAACCAGACTATTTATTTGTTGGGTAAGTATCCTCATTGGCTGTGCAGGATCAGCTTGTGCCATGCGGTAATGATGTGATTTTGAAGTATGTTTATTGTTCATTGTTAAAAATGGAACCTAATTGTGAAGTGTTACAGATGAAATATAATGATACAACACTAAGTAGGCAAATCAGATGCACATAAAATTGCTGATAAACTTGCTGATAACACATACAAAAAAACTTAAAAGATTTCTTGCTAAAAAAGGAAAGCCAGCAGACATGATCATTGGCTGATCATCACAAAATGGTCACATATCAATGCCTTTCTAAGTCCTCATCATTAGCGTAATGTATTTATTGTGCCTGGAATGTGTGAGCGTGTATTAAGTTTGCTCGGCTGGCCATAGGCGTGCTATGAAATCTGATTAATTATGAAATATGAGTCACCTGACAAGTGCTCTGTCAGCTTAAGCTCTGCATGCAGGCTTTACACAGACTCTGTATTTGGCTAATTATTTGTTGTTTGGTGGACCCACGTGAAATGCTTTGCAGCCAGGTCAAAATATTTGGCAAAGGAAACCGGATTTGGATTTTTGGTCTGATTTGCGTACTTACACACATGCTTTCCTGCTGTTTTGCTTGTAATTAAAGTCATAATTTGGTTGAAGAACTGGTTTATTCCTGCATTTTAGGGCTGGCTGCTACATGCAAATCCTCTCCTGTTTATTCATGTAGATATGCATGCAATCAGCTCTTTATCATATTTAAATATTTTTTTATCACTTATCAACACAAAATAGTTCATATTTGCTATATTAAATAGTCTGGTCCAGTGTTTGCTGTAAGCTAGTCCTCCAGAGCTCCTCTGAAACCCTCCACCTCCCCCAGCTCCACCTGCCTAAATCTGCTATGGGATTTATGTGTAATTATGCAACAGCAGCATATCTTACAAGCTGACAGCAGCATGTGTGTGTATCTATTAGCAGTGGCAAGTACATACATGCTCTGCAGCAGCATCAGTGTAGCAGATCTAGTCCGTCAAGACCAAATACATTGACATTGCCAAAATTCCATCCAGAAGCAATCAGTGTTTAGATCACATTGCATGTTCTTAATGATGATTTGATCCCTGTTCGGTCTCTTTTGCAGGAATCATCGTGTGCGTATGTCCTGATTGTGACAGCGATATATTGGGTATCTGAAGCTGTGCCGCTGGGAGCCGCTGCACTGGTGCCAGCCTTCCTGTACCCGCTGTTTGGGGTCCTAAAATCCAGTGAGGTAAGATGTTTTTCTGGGCCCTCTCTTATATTCAGTATAGGATGTTTTATGCAACATGCTCAGGCTGGAATACTGTAGGTTAAATATTTAACATACTTAAATGGCAGGACTTTGAGCTAGTTGATGTAATATACCACCCATTTTCTTGGGGAAATGCCTGACCTGGTTATATCCATCACATCTCTTATGACCATTTGAGCCTCTCTGTCACATTCCTCACAAGGTTCAATGGGGTTCTATATAGATAGGGTTTAGGGTTCTTGACTCAACTCTTTATGCCACAAATGAAATGTCTTAAATAATTGCATAATACTTTCATGTTTAATAGGTTATTTCACATTTTCCTGGTGATAAAAGTATGTTTACAAGCTGTTTAATTCATAAAATGTAATGCAAAATTAAAATTAAAAATTAAAACAAAAGTAAGTAATTAAAACTAAATACATAAAATGATGGAACACTTTAAATAGCTCTAAATGAAGCGCCTGACAGAACTCTTGAAGGTTCTATATAGAATCTTTTCTTCTAAGAGTGCAGGGTGCAAGGCTTCTATAGGTGATGTTTTATGAGTGAAAAATGTCATAGTGTTTTTGTTTCATCAAGCACAAGAGTTTGACGACTCTGATCATTCGTTTGTGTTCCTGTTATCGTGTCCGCAATAAACTGCCAAGAGATTATCTAAAACAAAATGCTACATCATGTGACTAAATCCCATTGGCAAACTTGACAAAGCAACCTGTTATCTTAAATACTTGTAATCATGTTTGTTAATATTCCCCTTTTTTACGCAATCTTTTTTTGCTCTAGTCTGCTGACTGCAGAGATTTTGGGTTGTCTGATGTTGGACTATTACCCTTCAAAAGTTTACACATAATTAATATTTTTAATACTTTCAAGAAATGTTTATTGAGCAGCAAATCAGCAGATTAGAATGATTTCTGAAGGATCATGTGACACTGAAGACTGGCGTAATGATGCTGAAAGGCTATAACTGCATATGGTGGGCATAGGTCAGAAATAAGTCAGAAGGGATGGCAGTAAAAGCTCAGTTACCATAAACAATATTCACACCAAATCTTCTTTCATACTGAAAATGTATTCATTCTTGTAAGAAATATTATTAAAGAGGTTCGGTTATGCCCTTTTATAAAGTCTTGATTTTGTTTTTGGGGTCTACTACAATAATGTTCAAAAAACACCTTATTTTTCACATGTTTGGCATTATTGCAGCAACTCTCTTCCTAGTATGGGAACTCTGTTAGAATCATAGTTTCTTGTTAGTATGACATATGGACTTAAATAGATCATGCTTTTTTGGCACAATAAGCAAGCTAACGTTCAGTTCATTCTATATATTTTATCCCATTTAAAAATATATATACGTACAGTATATATAAAAATGACAGGAGCAATCGGTTTCGGGAAACAGTCGTGACCAGCTAGTTAGTTTCAACAACGATGCATCGTACTATGGTTAAAGGCCAATTTATACTTCTGCGTAGCGCACCTCCTCAAAAATGTAACTACACGTCGTGACGAGGCGGACCGCAAGATCTGTGATTGGTTGGCTTGGTAGCATCGCGTTTCCTCCTACGCATTTCCGGCGTGTTCTTCTGCACCGCCCGCCATTTTTAAGTTCAGAAGTTCAGTGAAAGTTCAGTGAAGAACATGGAAATGGACCACGTGACCAAGCGATTGGTTGAAGAGGTGCGGAAATACAGCCATATGTATGACTCGTCTTCAGCAGAATACAAAGAATGCCAGATGGCAGCGAATTCATGGAGAGAGATTTCCTCCAACGTTCCTCAAAACAGCCGAGAGGAACCTAAATACAGTGGAACATTAAAACCCACCCCCACCATCTAGCGTTTCGGCGGTGTAACTCCAGAGCAACACAGACATAACCCAGAAGTATAAATGCTCACGAATGCGTAGCCTACGACATACACTATGGCGTACACTTGACGCAGAAGTATGAAGTGGCCTTAAGCCTTACAAAAGGCACGATGTGATCTGATTGGTCAGCTGGACCAGTCCACTGTGATTGGTCAACCACTTTGAGTGTGTTTGGGGAAATGTCCCGCCCCTTACCACGCCCCTTGAAACAGTGAGTTTCAACACACTACTAACTAACTCAACCGGGCCTCGCACCTTTATTCTGCATATGCCTTGAGCGGGAATTATTTAAATGAGGAATATTGTGACGTGTTCGTTTTCGGAAGAAAACTCAAGACTACAATGGAGGCGTTTCAGAGAGTTCAGATGCGCACTGATATAGAGAAGAACTGCCATTGGAGGGACCTTTTTCATGCTCAAATAGCAACATTACACACTAAAGAAATTTGAACATGTAAAAAAGCATAATAGGTTCTCTTTAAATCTGTGTGTGTGTGTGTACGCAGGTGGCCTCTGAATATTTTAAGGACACCACCCTGTTGCTTATGGGGGTCATATGTCTGGCCGCATCCATCGAGAAGTGGAACCTGCATAAACGCATCGCCCTCCGGATGGTCATGATCGCAGGGGCCAAACCTGGCATGTATGTATTTTAGCACCTTTAACATGCACTTACTGTTAGAAACTGACCCTGTGACCTGCATATGTTCTCTACGCTCTTTGTGTTGTAGGTTGGTGTTGGGGTTCATGTGCTGCACGGTTTTTCTCTCCATGTGGCTGAGCAACACGTCCACCACGGCCATGGTGATGCCGATCGCTGAAGCTGTTCTACAGCAACTGATCTGCACAGGAATCGCCGATAACATCGATGACTCGGCGACCGTAGACACCCAGGACGAGGAGAGCGGTGAGTCAAAGAGGCAATCTGAGAATACGTGCATGGTGGTTATGCATGAATTATGTTTTTTATTACTTTTGTCATATTTTTAAAATTTAATTCTTCTGTTCTTTCACAGACAAAGAGGAAAACCAAAAATCAAGCAATAATCACCTTCAGCTGCTGGACCGCAAAGACAAGTACTTAAGACAATAACTGTATTAAACTCCACCTGTATTAAACTTAAGCTTATTCTTTGTATTTTCTTTTTGATTGCAGTGAAAAACATGAAGTCTGTATGCTGAGTGAGGTAAGATCCAAAATGCTACTCAAGCGCCCATTAAAATGACCATCAAATTTGGAAAAATATGGCTGTCAGAAAGTAAAAAGAAAATAGGAAATAAAAGGGTGATTTTATTGGGGTTATTTAAAACTATTGAGGAAAAAAAACCTGTTAAATAATTAAATAAATACAGTATTGATTTCACAATTTTTTGTAATTATAATTTATGTGAATGTGAATATGCCACATAGAACATACCATTCACTGTCATTAAATTTGATATATTTTATTATAAAATTATAGAAATATATTTTTATTTTTCTAAAATGTTTTATTTCTAAATCACATTTGTCATTTAAACTATTTTTTTTTTTTTTAATTGCAATGTTAAACAAGGTTTAAAGTATTAAATCACTCAAATTATTTTATATTCAAAGTATATATGGGTCAATGACGTGACGGGTCATTTTTTTTGTCCAAAGGCCTTAATGATAATAAAAAAACAAATATATAACATCCAAAGTATGTAAGGTAGTACAACTTGATCTCTTTTACTGAATCCAAAAGGTTTTAATTATATTTTACTACATATAAAGGTATTTTAAAGATTTTGAAGTGTCAAAAGGTAATTCGGTAAAACCGATATAGTAAATATTTAAATGGAATAATATTGTTTTTAATAACTAAAGGAACTACAATAATACAAATATAAAGCAGATAAGGCTTTTTTTTTACATTTCCCCTTTTCTCCTTTCCCTGTGCAATGTTTTACTTGAATATATTGGAGTGTTTAGAGTAGTCCAATAAATGATTACATTTATGAGATCAGTGATAATTTTTTTAAATATTTCTTCTGTGGTACACACTATATACTATCTCAACATCAATGTCAAATCAGTTTTTAACTTTCAAATCAGTGGTTAAACCGAATGACTTTTTTGGTGACATTTTGTCCATCTTGTAAAAAATGACAAAAAACAGTGTTAATTGATTGTACAAACCACAAAATCTTATTGTTAACACCTAGGTAAAGTAAAAAAATGGTTTCAAATATAGTTATATCTCCATTCTATTTTTTTACACTTTTAAAAACCTTATTCGTCAATGACCCATACACATCGTCTCAAAAAAGTCTTAATTTAGGATTATTTTAAAGTACTGGTAAATATATATAGCATTATTTTTGTTAACATAAAATTAAGTTATTGATTAAGAATAGATTTTTGAAATGTGTTTTTTCATACTGTAGGAGCCGCATGGTCTAACATTTAAGCCTGGTTTTGGCTATTCTAATGAATCAAATGGATATCTGCCAGAGGTGAGACCTTCGCCTAGCTCACAATAACGGCAGAATCTGTTTCTTACATTTCTAAAATGATTGTAATTGTTCCTAAACAGGCTCCAATTAGCATTCCCGTGCCAAAGAAACCCAGAATCCGAAGGGATTCGCTGTACCCCACCAATAGAGACCACATGATCTGCAAGTGCCTGACTCTGAGCATCACGTACGCGGCCACCATCGGCGGTCTCATCACCCTAACCGGCACGTCCACCAACCTCATCTTTGCCGAACAATTCAACAAGTATGTTATCACTGTGCCCGATCCATTAGGAAAAAGGCACATTCACAAAATGTTGGGCAGTGCTGGGATTTGTTTAAGCACCTAATTCAATCCGCTCAATCTCATTTCCTGCACATTGTAAAGACGCTAAGTAGAGAAAAATAACCTTGTGCAACATTTCTTGGGCAAAGGTGACTTTATATTGTAACCTGTTTTTTCCCCCAGGAAGTCTGTTGCTGATGTAAAAATATATAGTAATGGCCAAAAGTGATGTTCGGAGGGGATATTTGTTTTTAATGACCCTATAAGCTCGCTTAAACCATCACAATATGAGGAAAATATTTTAGATACGAGGAACAGAACACTATACTTTGTTAAGGTATTTATATGACAAAATTATTTGGCCAAAAAAAGGCAAACTACAGCTACAGGTTTTATTTAACTATGCAAAATAAAAAGCTCACAGGGATAAGCATACATTGACTACGACACATTCAGTTATTAATATTTCATTGGTTCTTTCATGTGTTCACAATTTCTTTGTTTGACTGCCTGGCCAAAAATGATGTCCACACAATTTGTCATGTTTCATTGCATTATCACAAATAAAACAATTGATTCCAAGCACAAAAAGTCTTTAACACATTTTGAAAAATATTTGAATAAAGGGTAAAGATGTCGATTTTCCTAGGCTGGACATCACTTTTGGCCTCTACTGTAAATGACAGTGAAAAGAGGGCTTTCAGCGGGTCAGTGGGGTTTGTATTGACGCTCTTTTCAGGCAAATTGCCATATTGACAGTAACTATCACAAGTTCTGATATAATCTGCGTTCACTGGAGAATTGTTATTGCTGACTTGACATTTTGTCAGAAATAATCAATGTAAAGTGCTAACTAGCCTAAAGTGGGGCGGATAAAAATCTTGCACCTCATTGATTGGCTCTCAGTATCTTCTTGAGGATTCCAAATGCTGTGTAAACAGAACCTTGTCCTTTTCTTCCACATTGGAATGAAGACATTTGACCCCCGAACGCAGGGGAATGTTCTTTGGAAAAATTTGCACTCTGGTCTCAATAAGACTTACATTAGATGTATGTAGTGATTATATAACGCATTCAATTATCAACAATTTATATCAACACTATAAAACAAGTTTGTTGCAATAGCTATCACAACTTAAAATTTAGCGTTAGAGTTTGATAACTCAGATATTCAAGTTGTCACTTAGACAGCTTAAACTTAAAATTTAAGGCAGCACGCACACTTTACGTTGAAACTAGAATTAGTAAATATATTATGTGTTTGCAACACTGATCTTTGTTATGAAATGTCTTTTTCAGTCGTTACCCAGAAGCGAAAGTCATCAACTTCGGCACCTGGTTCATCTTCAGTTTGCCGATCGCTTTGATCATGCTGATACTCACCTGGATCTGGCTGCACTTTTTATTTCTGGGATGCAAGTAAGAATAAAAGAGAGACTTGTTTTATTATTATTTTGAAATTATTTCGTGAAACTTGCTGAACTCAGAAGCTGTTATCTCTTCACAGTTTCAGAGAGACTTGCTCTCTCAGCAAGAAACGCAAGACCAGGCGAGAAATCCTCTCCGAGAAACGCATTTATGAGGAGTACCAGAAACTCGGCCCCATTAGGTACATTGTAAAAAAATATTTTTTTAATATTTTTACAAGAAAATACTAAATTATTTGCCATTTTGTTGTAATTATTTGTCAAATTTACTAGCAATTTCTGAGTGAAAATGATTTAAAAGTAAATCCTACACCATTTGTTTTGTGTACTACTGACAGACAGACAGACAGACAGACAGATAGATAGATAGATAGATAGATAGATAGATAGATAGATAGATAGATAGATAGATAGATAGATAGATAGATAGATAGATAGATAGATAGATAGATAGATTCTGATTTCAAAAAGACTTGATTTTGATGTTGTGACTAATACAGTTTTTTCTCCTGATGCACAGCTATCCTGAAGTCGTGACAGGCATCTTTTTTGTTCTGATGACCGTACTTTGGTTCACCAGGGAGCCAGGATTTGTCCCCGGCTGGACATCACTTTTCGAGAAGTATGAGGACATCTTATGTTAACCCTTACACAGTCAAGAAATTGATTTCCATTTCTTTTTCTAGAAGAGCCATTGCTTTGATGCTAAATAAAGCCTCTAGATTCACTAAACGTCATTTATTTCGCAGGAAGGGCTACAGGACTGATGCCACGGTGTCGGTGTTGCTCGGCTTCCTCCTCTTCCTCATCCCTGCTCGAAAGCCTTGGCCATCTGCATTCTCCAGCGAGAGCAAAGGTCAGATCCCACGCTGCCCTCAGCAGGACCGCTCCACACTTCAATGTAGCCGCGAGTACTCGCTCAGCAGGCTGATGCCGTAATACACACCACCAGGGTCTAGTTGTACAACCAGTTCATTCAGGTTGAGGACATCAGAGCAAAGGTGAATGTTCTCGACGGCGCACCCTGTGGGCCGGGTTTGGTAACTGCTCTTGTCTCTGTTATCTGTGCAGATGATGATGATGATGATGATGACGACGAGGAGGAAAAGGACCCTCTGGCCCCGATGATCACATGGAAAGACTTCCAGAGACTGATGCCGTGGGAAATTGTTATTCTGGTTGGAGGAGGATATGCACTGGCTGCCGGATGCAAGGTGAGCGTGTCCGAAAGGTTGTATTTCAGGGGACTTTCTGAGTTTCTATACTGTAATGCAAAAAAGAATATGATAAATATAAATAATAAAAGTACAATTATGAAAGAATGTGAAAAATGCCATGTTAATTTTATATTAGATAATTGTTTTATTACTCTATTCCTTAATGAAACATATACATTTTTTAAAAGTTTTTAAATGTACTTTAATATTACATTATTTGTGTTATTTTGTTTTTAATATTACAGTGTAATATGACACAAAAAATATTTTATTTTATTTTATTACATTACGTTAAATTACATTGTAATATGAACAGTGTAAAACATTTCTTTGCAAGATTAACTAACATAGTTGCACTGGATAAAATTGTCAACTAAAAGTCCAAATAATCTTATATTAATATATTTTAATCAATAATATATAATATAATATTTTATATAATGTATTTTTATTAGGGCTGTCAAACGATTAATCGCATCCAAAATAAAAGTTTGTGTTTACATAATATATGTATATGTATATATGTAATATAATATTTCTTAAATATATACATGCATGTGTGTGTATTTATATATAGAAAATAATTATACTCCATACACACACATATATTATGTAAACACAAACTTTTATTTTGGATGCGATTAATCGTTTGACAGCCCTAATTTTTATATTTAAGATTCCATGTTGATTTGGATAAAAGTGTCCCCTAAGAGTAAAAATACTAAGAAGTAGCATTTCCCTTAAAATCGCACCTAAAAAATAAGAATAATGTATTAAATCATAATTTTACACATTACACTATTTTGTTAGAGAAGTGCTTTGTGACAACAGACAGAATCTTTTCTAGACACAAACATGCCTTATACATTAACTTGTAAATGAACCATGTGACTTCTCTCGGGCAGGTGTCTGGGCTCTCCATGTGGATTGGCCGGCAGCTGGAGCCAATGAGTGGTCTTCCTCCCTGGGCCGTCACGCTGCTGGCGTGTCTACTCGTGTCCGCCGTCACTGAGTTCGCCAGCAACCCCGCCACGCTCACAGTGTTTCTGCCCATCCTCTCCGCCTTGGTCAGAACACGCCTGAAAGACTAGTCTCGCACAAACAAATCAATCTGCATGAAAGCGTATTGTTTCACAGTGGTGTTCTGTCTCGAATGACCCTAATGACCGACCCTGTGTCTCCTGTCCCCTCACAGTCAGAGACGCTGCAGATCAACCCTCTACACACACTCATCCCTGCCACCATGTGCGTGTCCTTCGGCGTCATGCTGCCTGTTGGAAACCCGCCGAACGCCATTGTGTTCAGTTATGGACACGTGCAGATCAGTGACATGGTATGAAACAACATTATCCTGTTATATCACGTCTCACAGCTGTGCCAGGAACGCAATGTCGAAAGGCCACTAATCATTTGTTTTTCATAAGTGCCCACAAACTGAGGGCCATTCGGAGAAACAGGTGCCGTTTTCCGTACCATTTTAAACAATCTGTCAGACAAATACTGTGTTAAGTGTTGATAAGTTGAATTGTGCCATCTGAAGCAAAGTTATTTAACATTTCAATATATTTTAGGATAAAATTAGGGCTTCAGAAAAATAACAGGGCTGATGGTAAACAGGGATTGCAATTTTAAGATGGTCCACTACTGATTAATATAGCAAGACGGAATAAGAAAAAAAGGGGATAAAAAAGAGGAGACAATAGCTTTAAAAAAGTTTTTTGGACTTGTGAGAGTTCACTTTAAAAGGGGGAAAATGTTTCCATTTAAATTCTTTTTAATAAAACGTTATTTTAATGAATACTTTTATTTGACGTATTATGTTACTTATATAAATGCACATTCAAAATTTAAAAATAATATTAATAATTAATAAAAATAATCATTTTTGGTGGTGTTTTGAAAAAGTTTCCATTTTAAAAGCATCAGCATCAGCTAAAAGGAAAATATTTGATTACAATTATTTTTAATAACACATTATTTTAACTAAAATATATAAATGAATCATTTATATGATATTATATAAAAAAATAAACAGCTACAGGCTTCATAGTCAGATATTAATATCTGTTGGTTCTCTCGTTTTTTTTGGTGTTGCATGTGTTCATAATTTCTTTGAATTACAGCATGTTTCTTTGCGTTATCATAAATAAAATTGAAGTTGACTGCAAGCACAACTATGCAATTTGCTCACAAAATCATCAAATGATATTTGAATAAAGGATGATATCAACTTTCCTAAGCCGGGCAATAGTTTTGCCCACTGAGAACACAAACAGCAACTATTTTGTAGACTCTTATAACACCACTTACTAATACTATGGACATATAAATCAATTTAGTGTGGGAGGGACAACAAACGGCTCATTTACAGTATTAACAGTAATTATTGACTATTTGTTTTTGCCTAAATAAATGGGACAATGGGCATGTTCCCCTAGTGGAAGCTCATATACTGACAAAGTTGTTTTCTCCTTGTGATTCGCAGGTCAAGGCCGGGTTCGGAGTGAATCTGATAGGAGTTCTTGTGGTCATGTTGGCCATAATGACGTGGGGAGAGCCTCTCTTCCATCTGAGCGAGTTCCCCACCTGGGCGGTGATGCGCAACGTCACGGGCAGCTTGTAGCCGGAGGTGGGCGGCACAGGCGTGAGTGTTTGACACGTAGGGACTGAGGACACTGGATATACACTGAAGGAGGCATATAAATGTGATTAAGGCCTTATTTTTCCCCCCGTCCGTGGAGTAAGAGAGTATCCGTGACACCTCCGTCGGAGGATGCAGAGCTGCTCACTGTGACTGAATGAACGACACAAACAGGGGAAACTATTCTTACACTTCTATATCAATGTTGCCTTAAAGTATTAGGCGTAGATTAACATCTTTACAGCTGAATGCACAAGTTTATGTGCCTACAAAGCACAATCAGCAATGCTTGTGTGTGCCCACTGAATGTAACATGTCTGTATGCTTTATCTTCTGATGTCTAACAAATGTCGTGTTACATTTGCATTATTTACTTGAGAGGTTTGAGGGAGATTCTGCATCAGGCCTATTTGCAGTTGAAGTCGCTGCTGAAATCAAACATAGTATCTAAAATGCTCTTGCCAAAATGTTACATAGCTTATGTGGTCAGGTTACAGAAGATTTTTTCATATCCTTTGTTATTCAATAAATCTTTGTGCTTTTTGAAGGTGGACATTAAAGGGATAGTTCACCCAAAAATGACAATTCTGTCATCATATACTCACCCTCAAGCTGTTCTAAACCTGTACGAGTTTCTTTCTAATAATTTTGGTAATCAAACAGCTTCTGGTCCCCATTGACTTCCATAGTATTTTTTTTCTATGGAAGTCAATGGGGATCAGCAACTGTCTGCTTACCAACATTCTTCAAAATATCTTTTGTGTTCAACAGAACAAAGAAATTCATACAGGTTTGGGATAACTTGAGGGTGAGTAAATGATGAAAGAATTTTCATTTTTGGGTGAACTATCCCTTTAATCGTTGTACATACAGGAAACAAACTGTACAAACTTTGTTATTGTCGGCCACCCATTGTTGGCCTAGTCACCAGCAAATCGTTGTAATATGTTCTGTGATCTCTGAAACATAATAAAACACTGTATTTTTGGTTCATCTATTTATTTTGCATTTAAGGCATTACATTGAAGCTCCATACAGCACAGACTCGTTGAGATAAATAAGACAAAAACACAATGTTTTATATAGGCTAGGAAAACTTTTAGTGCATCACCGCCAGTGTTATCATTCCCTCCGATGCACAGCATTGCTGGCTACAATTTTGATGCTCCTTCAGTTGGTTCATAGCCGTCATTTTGTATTTTCTCCTTGTACTTCAAGAAGTCCCTCCGTTTGACGAAATACTTCACCTGCCGTTGAATTACAACAATCAGTTCATGTACATGCATTGTGAAATTCAACAGAAGACACTTTTGCCCTTGTGAAAAAGAAGTGTGCTTAATTGTATTGAATGTGCACTTGTAGTGTACTTCAAATCCTAAAAGTAGATATTTCTAAAAACTGAACTAATATTAATGAAATAAAAGGTCACTCTTAAAGAGTATATTTTCATAAGTGTTTCTTAAGACACTTAAATACTTGTAATAATATCAAATGAAATGTTTTACTTTAAATCATTGTTTTAATAATTTTTGTCATGTTTTAAAGTACACTTACTTTAATGTGTTGACTAAAATACTAAAGCACATGTACTTGATTATAATTTTAACCAGTGTGTCATTTGATGTTACATTTAAAGTTAATATATTTGAACTTTAACTTCATAATTAGAATTATTGACAGATGTACTGTCATTTATTACTCACCATCGTGTCGTTCCTAACCCATAAGACTCGTTCATCTTCGGAATACAAATGAAGATCTTATTGATGAAATCTGAGAGCTTTCTGTCTCTCCATTGACAGCTACGCAACTACCACTTTGACACATCAGAAACTTCATAAAGAGATCGTAAAACGAATCCATATGAATTAAGCGGTTTAGTCCAAATTTTCTGAAGAGACTCGATTGCTTTACATGATGAACAGATTGAATTTAGGCGTTTATTCACATATAAACATTCATCAACTCACACATCAGTTTTGGTAAAAAGAAGCTCAAGCATGATCGCTTGATGTGCGAGAACCAATGAGGTTCATTCTTGTGTTACGCAGCATGTTTGAGCTTCAGCAAGAACCAATGAGGTTCATTCTCGTGTTACGCAGCATGTTTGAGCTTCAGCAAGAACCAATGAGGTTCATTCTCGTGCGTCAAGCAGGTTCGTTTGAGCTTCGGTTTATGTTTCCTGATCAATGTTTATTATATGTGAATAAAAGCTTAAATTAAATCTGTTCATCATATTGCAATCGAGTCACTTCAGAAAATTTGTACTAAACTGCTAAATTCATATGGATTAGTTTTACTTAGTTTATCTTTTTGAAGCGTCAAAGTGGTAGTTGCGTAGCTGTCAACGGACAGACAGAAATCTCTCAGATTTCATTAAAAAGATCTTCATTTGTGTTCTGAAGATGAACGAAAGTCTAACGGGTCTGGAATGAGGGCGAGTAATTGACAGAATTTTTGTGCAAACTAACTACTTCAAAAGTATTACATTTATACGTTTGCAATAAAGAATATAATCAAGTATATTGTTTCCGAAAAGGTATGCTACAGTGTGTACTTCTTTTTCACAAGTGTGGCTACACTGAGAGGGAAATATTAATGTACTTAATGTTGTATGCTATAACAATGCAATAGCCTAACACGTGTAAATATAAAGGCAATGTAAAAAAATCAAATGTTTTAGTTTCATTCAAAAAAAAAAAAAATCTCAATATTCGTGACAGCTGCTGCAAATAAATTCAAATTAAACGCAGGTGTCATAGAGATTTGTATGTTTCTGCACTCAGAACTATTGAATCAGTACTATGGACAGACCCACTGGGCAGGACACTTGTCTTCAAACTCCTGCTGGTGTTTCTCACAGGCAGATGAGCTGTCTTTGTGGACATCTAGACACTTCCAGAGCTCATCTCTCGCGCTCCAGCAGGCCTTGCGTTCACTGGCGTTAGGAGCGCTCATCTCTCCTCAGTTATTCTGCAGGTTTGTCAACAACTTGTATCACTCGTATTGTTCAATATAAACGGTGCAAACAAATGTCATTAACATTAAGGACATGTTTAACCATCAGTGAACTGTCAGACAGTATGTTTTACCAGAGAACACAAATGAGAGATAATTGTGGCTGACAGTCACAGAGAAAAATTAACCGCTTACCAAATACGATTCATCACTTCAAAAGCTCTCTGTAATTAGTATTAACCTAATAAAAGTGTTAATCAGTCATATATCTGAAGTGCAGAGAGTCCCAAGGACGCGTTGAGGAAGTAATGCGACTCAACAACACTAAACATGTCGCTTTCTGATGACTCAAGCCATTGCGTAAAATGTAGTTCGGTCAGTGACAGCTAGATGGTGCACTTAAAACATTTTAGTCTCACTTCTAATGTATAAATGCATTTCCTCTTATGATACATTTGCCCATTGATATCTGTAATGTTGGCCCTCGTTACTGGCTCCAGAAAGTGATGCCACAATATGTTTTGTAGCTGTTCAAACTCAAGAGTTTGAGACCGTCAAATAAAATTTTGCCAAAATCTTCTGAGACTTTTCAGTTTTTCACGTCTTCGATTCAATCCCATCCGTCATAAGTCGGCACTAAAGAAAATCCTTTTAGCTGCTTTATTCAGAAGTTTCTCCTCATGTTTTGAAGTCCTCGTGCTCCTGATCCCAGTGACTCATCGTGGCCATTAACAAACAGGAATTAATTGTGTGTGGGAATGCTATTGAAAGTGAGCTCCTTTGTAGGGACAGAGAGTGTCCATTGTTCAGCACTGAATGTTAAAGAGAAAGAAGAGCACAAACATTTGAGGCCTAAGATAAACTCTGAACGATTGAAAAGATAGTTTTCCCCCCTCCATAATTACTTACTAACAACAGACCTTGAGATCCCATTCAGAAAGATGAAAATGAAATGTGATCTGATCTGATTTGTGTGAAAGCCCATTTCAACCACATATAATCATGCTTTTATAAAATCATAAATATGACAAGTCTATATCTAGTCCCAGACTAAAATGCATGTTTGAGCTGTTTTAACTGAGAGCAACCTGCACTGATATAACTTAAAATATGTCAGAGCCATTGTTTTGTCTCAAGATGCACACCAGTAATGTTTTTTTTTTTCTAAGGCACGTTTATTAAAGCTACTTAAATGTCCTAATTGAACTAACCCTGGCTTAATCTAAGCCCTGTCTGTGAAACCAGGCCAGTATCTCACTTTTTATCCCATAACTTCAACCTTTTGTCTCATAATTTCAACTTAATATATTAAATGAAGATTTACCATAGCTTTTTATTTTCTTCTTTAGTGTCAGAAATGGGCTTTTGTATTTTTGTTTTTTAAAAGGACAGTCATGTTTTCGTGTTTCCTCCCAACCTGAGCACTTTTGTGTTCCACTTTTTGTTAACTTTGAAGTGCTGATTCTTTCATCTCGGTCTGTGTTCTCGATTGTCAGTCGTGTGTGATTATGGGTCAGCGCTGGGCTGTTTGATTTCTTCCCCGTCTGTTTTCTCTCTCAGTTGCTAAGGAACTGAGATGTGGCATAAGTTGCTGTCATGCTTCTGAGTTTCAGCACCTATTAGCGATCAAAGTGGTTTCAGTAATCTGCAGTGTTTTAATAGTTTAATAAGCACACCATGGGGACCGGCGAACCAAATCGTCTAATTAGCATTCCATAAAGACCCAAGTCAGGACAGCGTAAAAGCATGATAAATGACTTGCGGCTCGCTTTGAAAAACGCTGCAGCTCGCGAAGATCACAGCAGTAGATCTCATTACTTACTGTATTACATGTCAAAACATTAATTAATAACAGATTAATCCTTCACGCCACTGGCATGCCAACAAGAAAAAGCACATCAAATCCATTAACATAAGTGCATCTGTGCATTATTTGTGCTCCAAAGCAAACTAAAACCAGTTTGAAAGTTAAAAGTATGTAGTTTAAATACTTTGGAAGTTCTGAGTGGTTTTGAGATTTGATAGAGTCAAGCCAATATAATTATACATAAAAAACATAAAAAATATACACTGCTTGTTGTCTTTTTTGATTTCCATTTTTACCTTCACCTAAAGCACTGTTCTCTGGATTCCGAAGGCAAAGGGATTATGAGTAATTCAACTGATGTTGGAGCTTTTGTGTGTGTGTGTGTGTGTTTCTTTTCTTGTGCGATTAGAAGTCACACACCGCTGTCCTCTTTTCAGCATGTGTGCATGTGTGATTTTTCATCTCTCTGAGGGGGACAGAGAGACAGTGGTCCGTGTTCAGATGAAAAGGCCCCAGCGCTCTTCCTTTGGGCCCCTCTCTCTCTTTTGGACTCAAGGAGCCCTGATGTCACATTTCAGAGACTTAGTTCAATGCCATGTTGTGTTGTGAAGGGATGGAGGGAGCTTTATGAATGGCTTTCATCACACCCCAGGGATGCTCATCAACACACTGTTCCTGGAGAATAAACCTTCACGGGACTCACTAGTGTATATAGAGTGCAGGAATGGTGCTATTTGTCCAGTGTTTACTCGTTTTATGTTTGTGCATTGGTTGGAAAAAGTGCACAAACCATTCATCTTATTAAGGAGAAAAGTGCTATTCCTTTCTAAGCAATCAGACTTTATGATTCTTGCCTTGTGGATGTTGAAACTTGTGAAAAATCCCATAGACCACAATCACCATAGTAACCACTTAGAAATGCCTTAGCAACCACCAAACCACCCCAGTTAACACACAGCAACCTAGTAACCACTTAGTAATGCATATCAATCACCAATACACCATAGGATCCACCTAGCAACTCCATAAAAAGCACCCTGGCAACCATTTAGTAGTGCCTTAGCATTGGTCAAAACACCTTGGTAATTACAAAGCAACCACAAAGCACCCTACTAAAGCATCCTGGTAGCCAGCTTGTGATGCCTTAGCTACCACTAAAGTACCTCAGTAAACACACAGCAACCACAAAGCACCCTGGTGAACACATAGCAACACCCTAGCAACCTACTAAAGCATCCTGGTAGTCAGCTTGTGATGCCTTAGCAACCACTAAAGTACCTCAGTAAACACACAGCAACCACAAAGCACCCTAGTGAACACATAGCAACACCCTAGCAACCTACTAAAGCATCCTGGTAGTCAGCTTGTGATGCCTTAGCAACCACTAAAGCATTTCAGTAAACACACAGCAACCACAAAGCACCCTAGTGACCACATAGCAACGCCTTAGCAACCACCAAAGCACCCTAGTAAACACACAGCAACCACAAATCACCCTCAAGCACCTCAATACTAGGTGACAACCACCTAGTATTGAAACCACTTATAAACGCCCTAGCAACCACAAAAACACCCTGACAACCACCAAGTAATGCCTTCGCAAACACAAATACAATCTAGTAACCACAAAGCACCCTAGTAACCACCTAGCAATATTCAGAAACCACAAAATACACCCTAGTAACCACTTAGCAACCACCTAGAAATGTCGCAGTAACCACAAAAAAAAAGCCTGCTAACCAACTGGAAATGCAACAAGTTGTAGCCTACATGGGCAAACTCCATTCTAAATCTAGTAGTGTGCCATTTTTTTAAAGTGATTTTTATGGTTGTAAAACGCAAAACTGAGAAGTCTGTTCATAATATGTAGCTATTGAACCCCCCGCAGATAAATAAGCCAGGGATTTGCATTCGAACGCCCCCTGTAGTGATCTGCATTGATTTGCAGCGCGTGGCAGGGTGCCAGGAATATAGCTAGAGCTGCACAGCTGGTTGTCGATATTGTTGATATTAGAGCCACATCCAACCAGTGCAACTGCACAGAGAAACGCAAAAACCCAACCAAGGCTGAAGAAGCCCCTAGGTCACGTGATGCGAATGAGCGGCTCTTTCTCTAATAGCGGAGATGCTTATCTAGAGTAATTCAATCCTCATGTGTGAAGGGAGGGGACCCTGTGAGGTTGTTGTTACGCCATTTACGGCACCTTCAGTTGTAAACCGATCTGCCTCTTTCACTAAAGCAGATCATGGATTCTAGCCGCATCTGACAGAAACTAAAGATGCTGTTGATTCAAAGTTGTCTGGGCGTTTCGAGTCAGTGGAACTAATCTGGACGTCGTGATTGGCTGAAATCTCAACACGCCTTCTTCCTCTTCACTTTTACGACCGATACAATCCCCAGTGCCGTGTTGCCTCAGTGTGACCCCTAACTCTCTCCTTCTTTCACAGTCTCTCTTTTGGTGGCTTTTGTCCACCTCCCAGTGTATTATTGTCATCCAAACGTTCCCAATTAACAATGCAGCTCCTTTTTCTGAAAAGATGAGACCTGGATCTCCATCAGGGTCACTGTTTTTCTTACGACCCCTGAATGGCAGAGCATTGAAGAATAAAGGAGGTGCACTGTTCATCAGTCAAAAACAACGCGGCATTGATTGTTGACATAATCGAAAACAATCTCTTTGTGATTGAAATGATTGCAAAGGTGCATCGTGCGTATTTCGACCACTGAACCCACGGGAAGCGTGTTTCTAGCACACCATCAACAGGTTTTGTTGAGTCTAAACTGAGCGGTGTGTAGACGTGTACAATGCGCTTCTCTGAATGCTGAAGGAGCTGTATCAAGCTCGCCCTTATAAAAGCCGTCCAGCAAGTGAAGTAGGTGCCCTGAATAAATTATGCAAATTTAGCAGAAAGGATAACAACAGGGAGTGCAGAAACAGTGTGATTCTGTGAGATTTAGAACAGGCACAAGATGTAACCACATGCTTTTCAGAGTGCAAGAATCAATCATTTTTGTGATACAGAGACAATATAAGATCGAGCAACTGTGTGAATTGAATATAAAATGTAAATATAAATGTATGTTGATCCTTAGATTCTGAATTGGGTGCATTTAGGGCATTCTTGTTATACAGTTATTTTTATACTCTTTAACTTTAAATTGCATTCATTTTGATATTTTTTTTAAATTGAGAACATTGGAATACGCAATGAATTGGTCACCAAGTTAGCACACATTTATTATGTTTTCTATAAAAACCATTTGACTGGAGCATGGAGTATTTCTGCATATATTACCAGTTTTATATTAGAGGTTAATGCAGCGCCTGTGGGGACATTGTAAAAATAGTAACATCTACTTAAACCAAAGTGCAATGAATTAAAAAGAAGACCTAACAATGTTCACTTTAAAAGAAAATTGATTGACTTTCAAAGTGTAGCCTAATATTTAATACATAATATTCAGACATTAAAAGCATACAGCATAACATGAATAACCCATTCCGTCTTGCTTTTCTTTTGTTCAAAACAGTCCAAATATGTCAACAGGCAGCTTTCAGCATAAAAGTCCTTTCCAATCATTGATAATGCAATGCATGCTCATACAGAAACCAACAAACACACACATTGCATGTTGTTTAAATCTCACAAAGCTCTCTGCGTATTATAAAAGGTCGGTGAACTTTACATTTAATTCAATGTTGCGTGTCACTAGCACTGTTTCTTGACCATGCACGTCCAGTTAGTCGGACCGTAAACCTTCGATTGATTATGCGCGAGACTGTGGGCGGCGCGTGAACGCAGCGTCTCTCCCCTCGCGCGCTATGATCATACAGTGAATGAAGCTCTAGCGTGGGAAAGACGAACGGGATACGAGAAACGCTGACATGGATCCAGTGTAACATCACTGCAATAGCTGTTATTGCGTTATCAATAGACCAGCGTTCACTCTTCATTTAACTCGAGTCTGAAGATGATGCGTCTGATCACAGCCACATCACATCTGTTCATCGCACAGCTGTGGCTCATCTGTCACACAGGTAACAAGTCAATACAGTCATGAGTGGATGCGTCCTCATAGATGTGTGTTTGGGCATGAATGCACTGATGCGTAAAGTTGCATGTATCCAAGAGATTTAATTCCACAGGTTGTTGGTGCATTTATGAATTTATTATTGATTAATGGATTATTTTTTGATGAAAGTAGTCATTTCAGTCCTATAATATAAAAAGTATAGCAATAACTGTGTTCTGCAAACATCAAGATGTTCTGTTGAGTGAACGGATCAAAGGTTTATGGATCAGTTTTAGATGAGATAATCATTTAAAATGTTTAGGCTATGTGTGTGTGTGTGCTAACAAGGTTTTAATAGTTCATTTTTGTCATACAGAACAATCCAATATCAGATTTTTGAAGATGCCAGAGTGTGTAAGAGTTTATTAATAAATATGAAGTGTGTAGGTTCATTATGCAGGCTGTGAATTGCCTAGATGTTTTTATTTTATTTTCATGCAGTTCAATTAGATTTGTTTATGGATGCTGTGCTTAATATTTAGTTCAGTTTCAAGGACCTTTCAGCCGCAGGACAGACTTTGGCTCGTTGCTCTTGGCACACGATCACCAATATGATGGTCTTTTAATCTCTCTGTCTCTGTTCACCCTGCTGAATTAAATGTAATTTGACATGGTGGAGAAATATAAAGCAATGTGCTTTTGACTGGATGTGTCTTGAGCCATCTGCATCTCTGATGCCCACACTCACTCACTCACTCACTCACTCACTCACTCACTCACTCACTCACTCATCTCTTTTCCTCAGAGTTGATCTCAGTGCTGTGACAATACACAATTGTCCTGCTATATCAGTCTAAAATGATGTAACTGCTGATTTTGCTGAGAAGCGTTAGTTATTTCTTGTTCAGGAGTTACACAGGCAGCTGTGCTGTCACTTTATGTGTGTGTCGGAGATTTGCAGAGTGCTGGCGCATGTTACACCCTGTTGTTGGATGTGATGGCAGGGGAAGCCCGTTTTGTGCTGCTTTTGTCTCAGTGACGCTCATTCACCATTAATGCCAGCAGCAGGAAGAGAGAGGAGAGAGAGAGATTCTGAGAATCTGATTGATCGATTCACACCATGGGTCACCCTGCCATGTCCGAACAAAATAGCGCTGGTCGGAAAAATGCAGTTTAGTTTCTCTTGATCAAATGACTGACAGTGAAAGATTGATTTTCATTGATTCACCCCCACAATCCAAAGGCATTTCATTAGACATTATCTGACAGTGACAGGCATTACCAATCAATTGTCACACTTTGTGACAACACAGACTATTATATTTAATATAACATTTTATATTTGATTTTGTTCACATTCGTTATCAATCATAAAATGTGTGATCTGTAATATCTCATTGTTAGTTTGCATCCGTTGAACCCATCTCTGTTTCTTTTATATGTATAAAGAGTTATTGGAGATGCTTCATAAAAAGCCACTGTTCAGACCTTCATGGACTTTGCTTTAGTGGTATTTGGCACCAGAAGCCTGAACTTTTCCAAGGTTACACGATACCAAAGAAGGTTCAGAGAGGACATATTTAATACCTGCACAATACACATTTGTACATGATTTTTGGTTCTGTTTCAATACAGGATATTGTCTCCATCAATTGGTTCTCAACTGGAGGACATATTTTAACCATAAAATATATCGTCACCTTCCTAAAATAATTGCCTTTGGTTCTGTTTCAATACAAGATATTGTCTCCATTAATTGGTTCTCAACTGGAGGACATATTTTAACCATAAAATATATCTTCACCTTCCTAAAATAATTGCCTTAGTCATTTGATCATCAAAATGACTTGGGCAATTATTTTAGGAAGGTGACGATATGCAAATTTTGTCCCTGTCCCTGTCCCTGTCACACATGCACTATAGTAATTACAGTAAATTTATGCAGAATTAAAAGCAACTAACCCTAATTATGTAGTAAATACATGTTCATTAATATTACTCCATACTTAAAAGGACTCCTTAAAATAAAGTGTAACCCAAATTTTACTTGTAAAATGCAACAACTTATGAAATCATGCATAGCTAGAATTGCTAAATAAATAGGCTTGTCAGTGTTTAAAAGAAGCAGAAAACATTTTTGGTGTTAATGTCACAGGCTATGCATCCAATCCAATGGCATTTTAGAAAAATCTGTCTTTCATTTGGTAGAAGCTCGTCAAATTTTACAGATGCTGGACGGGTTGAATGACATGCATAAAAGAAACGTAAAAGAAAATACAACCCACAGGTTCGCTCACAATGGAGATAAATATGGTTTGCCAACCATAATATGTTTTATTAATTACTGGTGATGACTAGAGCATGAAACCGTTTAGAAAATGTAGGAGAAATGTAGGAGACATTTAGAAACGAATGTTCCTTTTCAGCCTACAGTATGTCATGTTAATCATTTTGCATGTTGTTAAGCCTGTGGATTTCCTGAAGCCAAACCCGCTGAGAACGACTGCTCTGTATAACCTTTATCATCAATAAATAAATCCATGTTAAATCCACATAAATAATTGATGATATGGCCTATTTAAAACTCAGCAGTTGTACCCTATTTAAGCATAAAAACAACTCCTCTGAGTTTTGTTTATTGGGACATGTAGGGATTGCCTTGATTGTGTGATGTTAAATCGTGTCCTTCGGATTTCTGCAACTTCTGTGAATCAACCTTAAACTCAAAGAGCGAACTGTGCATCAGTGTCCAGTCGGGTAATGAGTGTCACCAGCGCAGGCTTGTGTCTGTGGGTGTCAACACTAGAAGCAGCTCCAGTTGACTTCCAACGCCCGTCTGTGTCTAACACAGCCTGAGGCAAGATTGCTTGTACCGTTATGTCATCCCAAAAATGGAGACTTACATAATCAGCAATCGAGGCGTGCTAGATATTAAATGCACATTGATTTTAATCAACCTGAAATGTTTTGTGCTGAACCTGATGCTAACCGCTTAGGAAAGAACATTTTTAAAGCTCAAGTGCTTTGTTGATAGTCGTATCAATGCTGTATCTCACTTAAACCTGCGTTAAAACAACATGCTAGCTGTTTGTTTTTGGCCTAAAACATTCCCCAGAGGAAAGCTATTCAGCGTTGGGGAAATACAATCTCCTCGCATTCAGAATAAATCTGGACAGGCACTGAGACGGCCAGCCGTCTTAATTTCACTTCATTTCCGTTGCATTTTCCAGTGGTCGTATTGGTTTCCAATGTGTGCGATTAGATTAAAGTCGTCTGGATATTTACACGATCGCAGAGTATCGTTTTCCACCGACTGAGGTTGGTGTTTGTGCATGTGGAAGTGGAGTTAAAGAGCTTTAGATGTAAATGAATTGCCTGCTCATCTCATGTGGCACTGAAAAACAAAAATGGACGTACCCTGAAAAAATATTTTTTATTCTTTAATTATTTGTGAACCTCTCTAGCAGTTTCTAAGAATCGGCAAGAAACACATTGAATTGAACGTGTGATTTAAAAAAAAAAAAAAATTGTGTGTGTGTGTGTGTTTAAAGTGTAATTTTCACTTAGAAATTGCTAGTAAATTTCACAAATTATTTACAATTCTACAGTGTATGAGACCATCTTCTGAGATATGATTGCTTTTATTTAACATTTATTAATGAGATTTATGGCAAAATGTCACACCTGTCACAGGCTACATGCTTAACTTAAGCAGATTTCTTTCTTTCTTTTCCCTCCATAGTAGTGTTGAAATTCTGAGAGGAGATTCATTTTTAAAGCCTGTTTCTTGATTCTCTCTGTCAACGCTCACTGCCGTTCTACGGATTTTCTTCTTATCTATAGTGTAAATATTTAGAGAGGAGGCATAGAACTGGAGAAAGCGTGAAAATGAGGCTGAACGCTGAAGAAAAAGAAAGCGGTTTTCCTCTTGACCTCAGGATGTGGAGCTGGAGCTCCAGTAAAGCACCGGCAGTGTGCTGAACTCATAAATGCCAGTACTCTGGCTTTGGCTCGGTCCAGCGGACGGACAGTGAGGCGAGGAAGGAAAGCTTTTCCCCGGTTAAAGAAAGATGGAGTATTTGGTTACCTTTCCAAATTGGGTCTGACCTGGTGTCTGTGCCGATAGGGAGGAAGTCCTAATGGCTGAACGCCACCGGAGGTTCTGTCTGTTGTCAAGGAGTTTCCTCTGGTATGTCCTAAGGCTGAATGGAGAGCGTCTCCTGCTCGGATGTGCCCAGATGAAAAGCATCATGGATATTATGTATTGTCAGACACAGCGCTTGTTCACTATGCTGTCAAATAGATTTACTGAGTTGTACCAATGGATCACAACAGTTAATATTGTCCCACAGCAATATTTATGTCCTAGAAAGATGCAGTTATTTATGTTTTGCTACCACCACTACAAATGGACAATAGTAGTAATAGTGTAGATGATTTGAATAAATAAATCCCTAACCCCGAATTAAAGGTTTTTGGGTGCAAAACTACCCGTACCAACAGACTTAGCATTAGTGAGGTTGAATAGTTTTGACTATTTTTTTTTTTCTTCTATTCTCTTCTACCAATTGGTGTGCTAACCAGCAAGTAAAGCGAGTCACGTAATCGGATTACTTTTTTTCAAGTAACTAGTAAAGTAACACATTACTTCTAAAGCGACTTTTAAAATTTAATACATTTTTATTTTTCAGAATAACCATTTACGTTCTCTTCAAAAACCCTTATAGTGCTCAACTGTCCTAAAAATGCATTCTTTAGATTAATTTCTAGTTATACAAGGTGAAAAGTAGTTTATTTTTTCATCCTTGCTCAACAGGGAAATCTCAGAACAGGGCCAAGGATGTACGAGTGTTAATTGTTTACAAAAGTATATATATAAAAATGAAATATATAATTTTTATATATTTAAAAATTATATTTAATTTTATATTTTTAATAAATTATATTTACCCCCCCCCCCCCCCCCTCCCCCCGGTGTCCTTCAAAAACATCTCAGACCTCAGTTTATCTTATAGAGAACTATGCAGTGATAAAGGCATTTGCTAAAAGTTGGATTAGTGAGTTTCTGTGAATCTTGGAGGCAGGGCAGCGTATATGAGAACTGGGCCGGGGTGTCGGGGAAGGTATAAACCCCCAGCTGTTCTCTGGCATTACTACCTTCAGCTACAGTCAGTGCGTTCTCACGCAGACCACATGACACTTTCCCTCTGACCCCTGCAGCAACAGCTGGCACAGGCTGCTGCACACGCTTCCCCGGATGAGGATTCCCTCTCTTTAGAAGTATCTCTAATGCAGGCTTTCTCAAACTCTGTCCTGGAGGGCCACTGCCCTGCACAGTTTAGCTCCACCCCTGATCAAACACACCTGAGCAAGCTAATCAATGTCTTCAGGATCACTAGAAACTCACAGCTAGGTGAGTTTGATCAGGGTTGGAGCTAAACTGTGCAGGACAGTGGCCCTCCAGGACAGAGTTTGAGGAACCCTGCTCTAATGCATCAAAAACATCAACTGAAAATTGGCTTTGAAACAATATTCACTCAGAAGTTGCCTATATTTAACAAATAATCGCAAAGAAATGGCAAGAAACAAACTCAAACATGAAATTTGAAAAACATGAAAAACTTATTTTTTTAATTTTTTTTGTTGGAGCACCTAAAGGGACATGGTAAGGGGGAAAATGAGATGAGGAAAAAATATGTCAATGCTTTTTGCGTTCTCTTGCAAATGTTTTGCGTTCCCCCGAGAAACTTTGCATTCGTTTGCAAAACTTTTGAGTTCTTTGAGTTTCTCGAGGGAACGCAAAAGTTTTGCGAAGCAAATGCAAAGTTTCTCAGGGGGAACGCAAAACTTTTGCAAGAGAACACAAAAGCATTGAAATATATTTTTTCCTCCCATCTCATTTATCTCATGTCCCTTTTAGGGGCTCCGTAGGTTTTGGACCCCATTGACTTTCATTGTATGAAAATAAATCTTCTTTTGTATTCCACCGAAGAAACAAAGTCATACAGGTTTGGATGTCAGGGTGTGCAAATGATGACAAAATTAACATTTTTGGGTGAACTAGCCCTTTAAACTCTTGTCTAGGCAAGTATAGATGGATTATATTTCAGGATGTCATATTTCCAGCCCTAAAGTTGCTGCCATTATAGTGAAGTTTTACATTTTCTTTAATTATTTCCCAACGGGCTGTTTTCCAATCCTTGACCTTAGGGATCTGAATATAATCCATGCCCTTGGAAACACATGTCATAATTCAATTAGCTGTCCATTTTAACAGTTTCGTTCCCCTGTGCGCCCTCTTAATGTCAAACAGGTGTTCTCCATCATGTGAGCGCAGCGACGGACACAAAACAGTTCACAGGCTGCGTTTCATCAAGACGAGGGGAGGGAACTCTGCGTCGGAAGTTATTTAGTGACACGGCGAGGAAGGGGGACTCAGATTTAAGGCCCCGTGTTTTGTTCATGATTTAGAAACATGACGTGCTGGCCGGCTTCCCCGAGATTTTTCTAATCCTCTTATTTATTTGAATTAGAGAGGTTTGCAGAGGGCAGAGGATGGTTACGATCCCTCCCCCATCCATTGCCTATGCCGTACTGGGCACATGGATATACCGTCTGCATACTGAGAGCCTTTCCCAGTCAAAGCCACCATCCGAGTGCGACGGCTGTGACCGTGTGACTGCAGTCAGGCTGTAGTAAACAACTTCTGCCTGCCAGATAGTTTTCATTCAAGAAACTTTGCACTTGAATGTGAAACTTTGCACTTAAAGTGTGCTCACGACATTGGGTAGTTTCAGAGTACTGAACTCATCATTTACCTTAACTCACCCTCAAGTTGTTCTCAAGTAAACCTGCTTGATGGTCTTTCTTGCGCTTAACACAAAAGCAGATATTTTGAAGAATGCTGCTGGTTCCCATTGGCTTCCATAGTAAATAAAAATACTGTTGAAGTCACAAGGCTTGTTTTAAAATATCTAAATATCTAATCATTTTGTGTATCTGTAAAATCCAAGAAAATCCCCATTTCTTGTAATTTTGTTCTGTGAGAGAGCAGTGAGAATGTGAAATTTAATAGGGGTCCAGCGAAGGGCTTTATTGTCGATAGACTCATTAACATTAAACTGTGAGCAATTTTAATCTAATTTGCCCTAGGCTTTTCTTTCAGTGCCTGTGAAATGGACCCGAGCCAGAGAATCTCCGGGGCTTTATTGAGGCGCAGGTTGCTGCTCTTCCTCAGAGTATGATACTGTGTTCCTGTGAAACGGGCCTGGATTTTATGGGATGAGCTGAGCAAAAGAGCTTTTTCCACTCGCAGCTTCATCACCCTGCCAACTGGGATTTACTCCACAGAACCGTCAAACACAAAGCCTATTTTTAAGAAAGAAATGTCCTAAACAAATGTGTGTTTTACCATGTTTTACCACAAGAATACTGAATGTAAATACTAAATAATGTGGTATGGTGCAATGATGTTTGCTAACTAACAGTGACTTTTTTACACATTTGTTCTTGACACTGATCTTCAACCCTGAAATATTCAACCCTGTTATATTTTTGAACGGCACAAAACAAACATTTGTATTATATAAAATATGATAACAAATAATATAGGATAATATTTTTTAAATGTATGATATCACACATACACACACACATACTGTGTGTGCGTGTGTGTGCGTGTATAAACAATTAAAAATAAATTAATAATTAAATAAATTAATAAATAAATATTAGAATTATTGTTTAATATAATAAAATCATTATTTTTATTTTTTAAATAAATAATTGTGTAGATTATTATTATTATTTTAAATATAATATTGTATATAAAAATATTAGTAAATAAAAGTTTGCAAATATATAATGTGTGTGTACATAGTCAGTACATAGTATACATGCATACATACACATGCACATTCATATACACACAGACACTTATACAGTGTATATATAGAGCATAGAGTATATATTATATATCACATCTTACTTTTATGTTATGTTTATTTGACCTCACTAAAAATATATTGAAAAAGTGATACTGTTTCCTAAGAAATATCCTTATATGGACAGCAGAGGCACTTATGTTTGTGAACATCACTTGTGTCTGAGTATTCTTTGTAATAATGGCCTGTTCTGTGGCAAAAGTCTTCAAAGGATCTATTGTAGGCACGGTTCTCAGTCACCATTCACTGAGTAATGGGCTCTGGGAGGCAGGGATGGCTGCGGCAGGGCCGGCCGTATTACATGTGAGAGCTGTCAGGTCAGGGGGTACGACTGGTAAAATGCTAAAATGCTCTTTAACTGACTTTTACATGCTTCATCAGTTTTCATCATCTTCAATTCCCTTGGAAGGACAGTTTACACTGAAGCTTGACTTGTGTTCAGTGTAGCCTTTTTTTTGGATAAACTATTCCTTTGTGTACTGTCAAAGTATATGAAGATGTTGATTGTTAGAGGTTAGGGTTATAAACTGGACACACCTGTGTGTGTATGAGGTCATGTGTCCTTTCATTTCCACTTTCCCTTGTACACACTGACATTTGTCTTTTGATGTGTCTGGGCAGGTGTCCTCACAGCCTCACATGTGTTCCAGCACACACATACATATGACACCATATAGCACACACATCAGACAGTAGTGTCACTCAGTCTAAAATAATGACCTTTCCCTCATCACACTTTCATTTAGAGATATTCACACCACAGTCACTGGAGAGAGCAATGAAAGAGGGTGAAATAGGAAGGGCCGCTTCAGTCTGATGACCTCATTTTAAAAGCATAACCTACTGTAATACCCTAACAACTGCCCAGAACACTCTTGCAACCACATAGCAATGCAATTTATACCATGCAGAACACCTTAGCAGCAACATAGCAACCCCCTAACAACCACATAGCAATGCACTATACAGGTATATGCCACTTAGAACACCTTAGTAACTACATAGCAGCACCCTGGCAAACATCCACAACACTCTAAAAATCACATAGTGTTCTGAGTTTTCACTATAAACCACCTAGAACACCTTACCAACAACATAGCAACACCTTAGCAATCACATATAAATACTATATGTGGTACTTAAAACACCTTAGCGACTACATAACAACCACCTAGAAACATTTACAACACCCTAGAAATCATAAAGCAATTCACAATAGCAATGCACTATGTACACACCTCCTTAGCAGCAACATAGCAACACCCTAGCAACCACATAGCAATGCACTATATATGCCATTTGGAACTCCTTAGTGTCTGCATAACAATGGCTTAGTAAACACCCACAACACCCTAGAAATTACTAAGCAATACACTATATAGCAATGCATTATATACACGACTTAGCAACACCCTAGCATCCACATCATGCAACCTAGCCTCATTGTGGCAACTTTTGCATTGGCGAAACCCCAAAAAACAAGAAAATAGTTTGCACTTGTATAATGGATTACAACACTGTTGATTCCAAAGATTGTTGTTTTATTTTTGCGGTTTCTATGAAATTAAAGACTGTAAGTGTACAGGACACAGGCTTTACGCCTCATGCATTTGTGCTCCTCTGAATTACTGGTGCATTGACTCCAACTCTCCTCATCTTTCCCATTCCAGATCTGGCCACGCCGTACCTAAGAGGGCAGCGCAAACTCACCGAGGACGTTGACTGGTCTTACACAGGTAGGTAGACAACGAACAAATGCCCTTATTGTGTGCTTTTTACCAGACTTCAGTGTGGCATGCCACTGGCTTAAAGCCTTAAAAACCTTTTCTCCTTTGAGCGAGAGATAGGGATAAGGTAGCAGTAGATGGAAGTGAATAATGACGGATCAATGTCCGCTCTCCATTAGAAAGACGGCAGTGAGTCGACCTTCTGAATGAGAGGTACCAGCACACACTGCCACTGACCCGCCTGTGCAGGAGATTAGCTGGAAAGTCTTAGACACTTTAAGATACTAAAGTCTTTAAAAAAAGAGTAGGTGACATTCAGGATTGTGTGAGGCCCTTGACTTGTGGCTTTTAAATCGAGCCGGAGGCCGCTTTAAAAATGGTAGAAAAACTATGGAAGCTTGTTTCCGGTAATTGCGAATAATCTCATAATTGCGAGTTATAAACTTAGAATTAAAAATTGGACTTTGTAACTTGCAATTGCGAGTTTATATCTCGCAATTCTGACTTCTTTTCACAGAATTGTGAGATATAAACTTTCAATTGCGAGTTACAAAGTCCAAAAAAGGTCTGAATTACGAGTTTATATCATGCAATTCTGACTTTATAACACACAATTGCGACTATATCACGTAATTCTGAATTTATAACACGCAATTCTGACTTTATAACACACAATTGCAACTTTATATCACGCAATTCTGATGTTATAAAACGCAATTGCAACTTTATATCACGCAATTCTGCCATTATAACACACAATTGCAACTTTTTATCACGCAATTCTGATGTTATAACACGCAATTGCGACTATATCACGCAATTCTGACGTTATAACGCAATTGCGACTATCACACAATTCTGACTTTATAACACACAATTGCGAGTTTATATCATCTAATTCTGACTTTATAACTGGCAAGTGCGACTTCATATTACACAATTTTGACTTTATATTATACAAGTGCAAGTTTATATCACAATTCTGACTTTATAACTGGCAAGTGTGACTTCATATCATGCAATTCTGACTTTATAACGCACAATTGCTACTTTATATCATGCAATTCTGACGTTATAACACATAATTGCGACTTTATATCACACAATCCTGACGTTATAACACGCAATTGCGACTATCACACAATTCCTACTTTATAACACACAATTGCAAGTTTATATCATGTAATTCTGACTTTATAACACACAATTGCGAGTTTATATCACAATTCTGACTTTATAACTGGCAAGTGTGACTTCATATCACGCAATTCTGACTTTATAACGCACAATTGTGACTTTATATCATGCAATTGCTACTTTATATCATGCAATTCTGACTTTATAACATACATTTCCAACATTATATCACGCAATTGTGACGTCATATCACACAAATCTGACTTTATAACTAACAATTGTGAGTTTATATCAAGCAATTCTGAGAAAAAAATTGTCAAGATTGCAAACTTGCTATTGCGAGAAAAAAAGTCTGAATTGTTAGATAAAAAGTCACAATTATCTTTTTTGTTTTTTATTCAGTGGCGGAAACAAGCTTCAATAAGGGCCAAAACTGAGTCACATTGAACAAATATTGTTTGAATGACTGAAGTAGAGTAGGATACTGACTGTGTGTGTGTGTGTGTGTGTGTGTGTGTCTGTTCACTGAGTCGAAACTAAATGAATTAACATGTGAAAGAACACGCTTGATTGTGAGGCCCTGCACAAACCTGTGAAGAAATGGAACGATACACGTTTCTCTGTTTAACTCTAATTGTTTCACGTAAAACCCTCTCTCCTCAAACAAAAGTTGTCAAGCTTGAATGCTAATTTCTTCATAGACTCTTGGAACTTCAGCTGACAGTCACACAGTGACTCTAATACTTCAGATTTCCTCCTGATGTGTGGGAAATGTCTATTTTTTTATTTTTTATTATGCACTATTTGTGCATTTATGTGAACAGATATCAAGGTCTTACAATCTGGTCACACAATTAAATGAGCAATATCCCATGTCAATTTTCACAGGAGTGCTTTAAAACGTTAACACCTTTTCTTCACTACTAATCCGTATTAGCATCCTTTACTGTGGGAACATTCAGGCAAATGCAATGGACCAGATACCTTTTATTGTGAAAATGACAGAAAAGCATTCTGAATTAGCTTTCAATGTTTTTAAATATCATGGGAAAAGCAAATCCTGGACTGCTTTGCGATGGAAACCAACAGGCGAATACTGAATATTCACTATATCATATAATAGTGTGCTTATGTAGAGCGTTCCAAATTAGACGCTTATTAGGTTCCATTTCAGTCAGGATGCAGCTGTGTATGTAGGCAGTGCTGTCGACTTAGTTTTGGGACAGTTCTTGAATCTGCTCATGATCATTGGTTACTGTAGCATGCCCGTCCCCTGTTGACCCTGTTTTCCGAACCCCAGGGGTGTGTGTGATTCCTGCCTCTGGCATCGGTCCCTCTCCCGTCTCCATCTGCTGCGGGGGCTGCAGCTTTTTCCTCTAATCTACATGCTCTGATAACCTGCGGATAGAGCGTTTAAAAACGAGACTCCCGCCTACGTCCTCTGAAGCACCTCTGCTACAGCTCGTGATCTCAGTTTTATTCATGAAGCGCATGAAGGACGTAACGTATACAAATTACATATGTTTTTCCTACAGCAAATGTTGACGTGTAAATTACTGATCGATCGCAAAAGAGACATTGCTTTATGGTGTACACAAGCTGCAACACAAGTTGCCATGGAAACGACACTACTAGTTACTCACACCCAAGCTACATTAATTTTTAAACCATCCACTTGTTCCTGACACTGGGATCCTTCTGAAGTGCATCTGTGTACTGTAAGTGTAGACAGCATCAGTCATTATAATGTGTTCTAGTTGCTTTTGATGCGACACAACGCTCATATCCAGTGTAGGCAAATGTCAACCGTTAAACGACTGAACACCAGTGGGCGGTCATATGCAAATATATTTGCCTGTGACATCACACATAATTTGAATATGTACTGTATACATTCATATAAAATTTTATTTGTAATATAAACATTTTTCATTTATAGTCTTTTAAAAAGGCATCGGAAATAATAAATGAAATGTAGTGTTGTCAAAAATACAGATTTATATACATATAGATACTGAAATATCTGAAATGCTTCCAATATTAATTTTCCACCAAATAGATACCTGATATACCAGCTGCGCTTTCTCGCTCTCTAATCTCTCCGACAGCGAGTTGACACACAAACCCGCCTCCACTCACTCACTCTTTTCATTTGCTCCAGATGAATAGTGTTGGTGTCACAGGGCTTGAATTTCGGCGTGGGATTTCACGTATTGTGCATAATTTTACTCATTCCTGCAGATTTTGTGGTCACACCCAAATGCACGCACATAAAGCCGCCTCTGTATTAAATTGAGTCATTTTTCACTGCTTGTGTTTAATCAGTCAAATACACACAAAATAATGTCAAAAAGCCGGTCATGGCGTGTATTCACTTAAACACAGTCAGTTTTATTTTAAGTGAACGTAAACAGTTGAGAAAGAAAACACGTTTAACAGTATAATGGATCTGTGCATCAGGTCTTAAAGTGACAGCAGCCTAATATACCTATTGCCAAATTATGAAAAAAAATAAAAATAAAATAAAAAAATATATAATTTTGATTACATATATTTGATAATTAGCATTGATATTATTTTATATTTGCATTAATTTATTATATTTATACAATTAATTCGATTAATATTACTTATAATTGTATAAAATCAAATGTAATATGAATAGTATAAATAATTATATTTCTAATTATAATGTATTAATCAGTTGTTAACCATCAGACAAGGTGTGTTTTTTGTGAAAGGCTGCTCCTTTTTTAATTTGTAGTGGATCCACAGACATTCACAACGGTTGTGTGTTCTACTTCTGCCCTTTCCTGACCTTCCTTAGTGGAAATTGAGAGGAAACTGTTGTGGATAATTGGCTGGTGTAATCAGACTGAATGTTGGGATGGATGAGGGTGTCATTATGGAGGTGGAGGATTCCACAATAACCATTCCCATATGCGATTGTTCATTCCCATGCGTCATGAAACGGCAGATTGCTTCAAAGGCCAAAGCGCATCTTACCTGTTATTGCAACAGAAATATTGGAAATGTCAGAGCAGCCCAGAGGTCTCAGAATCCTTTAAATGACTTATGTGGCTCTGCATTTATGCCACATCTCTACCGGTTACCATAGCAGCAGCCGTTCTCTTTGATTACAGCGTATCCACGTCGCGGCGTATGTGTGTGTCTGCCGGGCCAGATGCTGCACCACTGTAACCTGACAGACTCGTAGTTCATTTTGCCAGCAGACGCTGTTTTCCTGTTGAATGTGGACGCCATCAATCAGGCTAATAGCAGACGTTTGTCTCGCATGTCGATATTAAGCACCTCGAGGATGTGGTTCTGTCCTCTCAGCCTAATCCTTAATAGCCTTTTAGAGACATATTAATTATGTTGTAGCTTTAGTGGGTGAAGAATTAACGGCCAGCTCGGGAGGTGAAGGTGAAATCACTGGGAAAATATACACTGTAATTGTCCTGCCAGGGAACATTAAAGCTGCTAATTCAGATCTTACGTTTCATCATGTAGTTAAAGAGGCGTCCTCGGGGACAATTTTAATCAGATGTGTTTATGTTTGTGTGTGTGTGTGCGTGCGGTTTATTGCTCGTGCTTGTTCAGTGATGTGTGACCCATTGCCATCTGCTCCGTGAGTTTATCATCTGGCGAAGTCAGTGTGATATGCCATAGTGTTCAGTATATGTGTTCAACACCACTGCAAGTGGCATTATTTTGCTCTGATCAGCACTGACTCTTCATATGCCATACCATGTGCCTCAGTTTGCTGCCATATGCCATTATTTGATATTTTTGGCCTTTTATTTATAGTTTACAATAGATAGAACAGAACATTATACTCAGAAGAGGATCTGGAAAATGCTGAAACAGAAATTTGACCCACGATATGTTACTGAACACTAGGCCACAGCTTTGGCATATGCTTTAATAAACTACATCTAATAAATATTAAGATATTAAATGGAACTTTTAGACTCTTTATAAGGACTAAAAGCTTTGCATTTTCCATGCTTAACATTTTAACAAGGATAGTTGAAAAGCAATGTTGTTATGGAGAAACTTATATATATTATGCACCGAAATGAAAATTCTGAATGCACTTAAGACATGTTTAACTGTTGTAGCTCATCCACGTAATTTTTTTTATCTGCTGCTCTTTAAAAACTGCTTTTGTTTAGCATTTTAGCAGTTCTTGGATTATACATGAAGTTATGAGCTCATTAACTGAGACTATATTTTTCTTTTTAATGAATAAAATGAATATTGGCACATTGCGTGACTATTTAAATGAACAAATAAAGGTGATTCAAATGGTCAAAGACAGAAACGTTGGCTGGTTATTGCACCTTTGCCTTATGGATCCTTATAAATTGACCTAAAAATGAATCTAAATGTTTTGTTGCATTAATTAAGACTGATTTGTTGCAAGATTATTCCCTTGTTCATTTGTCACACCCTTACTCTTTACAGGGGCCCTAAACCAGAAGCATTGGACAAAGAAATATCCAGTCTGTGGCAATGCCAGACAGTCTCCCATTGACATCAGTGAGGAGTTCACTCAGGTTAGGATGCAGTACCAGAACCTGCAGCTGGAGAACTGGGAACAGCCCACCGCCGACTCCACCACCATCACCAATGATGGCAAAACAGGTCTGCACACACTGGGTTTCTGGTGTTTACAAGACGTTTGTTCAGTTGGGGATAAAACCGCTTTTTAAACAGCACTCAGTGAAATTATACTGACAGGTGAACTCCCCAGAGCGATGTCCTCCGATGAATGCAATTACGACTTGAGATTAATCGCTGACGGACTAATGGAGCTGCTGAAGAATAAAATCTCCTGAAATGACAATCGTATTTCTTTTTCTTACCTGTGAATGGCAGCTGGGTGGCTTTGGATGGTCTGTGCTTTTACAGGAGCACAGAAGAAAAGCTCGCACTGAACCTTTTGTTCTGATTTGACACTGTGAGAATGACAGATTCTTCCAGCACAAAAGGCTCAGCTTAAAATGAATCTTTTATCAAGGCGAAGAGATGAAAGCTGAAGTATGAGCAATTAGAACACATTTGCACATGGCTTGCGTATATGGACTCACGGTCATTGAGTTTGTGTGTGTGTGTATCGTGTTTCTCAGTGGTAATCAGTCTGAACGGTCAGTACTTCATAAGTGGAGGTGGGCTCAGATCCAGGTTTAAAGTGGGCAGGATCACGTTCCATTGGGGCCGATGTAACGCCACTGCAGACGGCTCTGAACACAGCCTCAACGGCAACAGCTTCCCTCTGGAGGTAAACTTCACCACACGTATAAATCACAGTGAATCTGTAAGATTGAGGATAACGTGGAAGTGCATTCATTTCATTTCCCACTAATCATACCATGATAAAATAAAAGTCAAATATGAACTCATGTTGACTATAAATGAAATATATGGAAGTGAGTGTCTCTCTCTCTCTCTCTCTCTCTCTCTCTCTCTCTCTCTCTCTCTCTCTCTCTCTCTCTCTCTCTCTCTCTCTCTCTCTCTCTCTCTCTCTCTCTCTCTCTCTCAGATGCAGATATATTGTTTTGATGAAGAGGAGTTTGAATCCATAGACGAGGCGATAAGTAGCGGAGGAAAGATAGCTGCTGTAGCTGTCTTTTTTGAGGTGATATTTTCATCCTGCGAACATCATACACGCTTATACACACTGTATATTAACCTGTATAACATCTGTAACCTTTTTATTATAATGACTTTAAAGTTTGATCTGTTCCTTAGGCCAGCATTGAAGACAACCAGGATTATGTGGCCATCATTGACGGGGTGAACAGCGTGAGCCGATTTGGTACATCCTTTTTTTTCACATATCATTTTCGTTATTTCAAATTCATCTGCAATCATCTGCAATAACATGCTTCTATCTGACATTAAGGTAAAAGCAGCCCTCTGGAAGCGTTTTCTTTGCGGCCTCTGCTTCCACAGTCCCCCGAAAAATACTTCATGTACAATGGCTCACTCACCGCGCCACCCTGCTCAGAGAACGTGGAGTGGATCGTGTTTAAAAACACAGTGGCCATCTCAGAAACCCAGGTCAGGACATCTCCGATTATTTTCTGTGCAAGTGCAACACATAATTTGGCTAAATATAGCCAGAAGAGTCTTGAAGATCAGGCTAGTGAGAAGTTTGGGGTCACTATTGCAGCCAATGGCTCTTTTGTGTTTGTGTGTGAGAGACCGAGAGAAAGAAAGCGCGAGAGAGAGAGAGAGAGAGAGAGAGCGCGAAACCCCTCGCCTAAAAATGGAGCGTGGTGAATACATCCCTGACAGCCCCTTTAAGCTATTCTTGAGCAAACGGAGGCGTGTGCATTAATATTTCAGCTGGCCGCCGCCTGACGTGTGGATCAGAGATAAGCCCTCGGTGGAGGGGATGCAACTTTGCCCCTCTTATCCAGATGCACTTTAAAGCTCAGTTTTAAGATGGAGTTTTTTTTTGTCATGCGGTTGTGTAGCTATTTTTTCTTCGCTCTCATGCCTGATCCACTTTAAACACAGCCTGTTTCTTGGGCATGAAAATTTGATGGGGCGAAACAAAGGCACGCTTAAGTATAGCTGATGAATCTTTAGCACTGGTTCAGCATTTGCATAAATTCACTCGTGCATATAAAGCTATTCACCCTCATTCATCTTGATTCCAATTTAAATACAGTCAATATAAAGAAAAGAAAAAAATGATTTGGTTGTGCAAGCTAATTCGGATACTTGCGCTGTCATTTTTGTTGTATCATTGCTCTCTGAATTACTTAATTCTGATTGGTCTGTTCTGTTGCATCTCTCTATTTGTTGTTTAATGCTCTTCTTGCACAATTTAGTTAGTTTTAGTTAGTTTAAGTTAGTTATTTAGTTTTAGTAAGTTAGTTAGTTTTATTTAATTAGTTTTAGCTAGTTGGTTATTTAGTTAGTTTTAGTAAGTTGGTTAGTATCCATTACTAACTTTTGAGATTATATATAGTCAGCCAGTCATCATCTAAAAATAAGTGTTTATTTGGTCATAAGGACTGCTGACTGTTCATTGTTTCGTATGTATTTAATTGTCTTCTTAATTTATTCATATGTTTGTTGATTGTATATATTTTCCAATATCTTATGTATTTGTGTATTTTTATTTAATGTTATTTCAAAAGTATTTTACCAAATACTACATTTTACATTATTATTATTATTATTATTATTATTAATACAAAGTTCTGTCATGAAACTCTAGATGTTGTAGGCTGATCGGTCCTTAAAGGGGGGGTGAAATGCTCATTTTCACTTAATCTCCTGTTAATCTTGAGTACCTATAGAGTAGTATTGCATCCTTCATATCTCCAAAAAGTCTTTAGTTTTATTATATTTATAAAAGAAAGATAAGCTGTACCGAGTCTTTCCGGAAAAAACCGAGCGTCTGGAGGCGGGCCGTGTGGGCGAAGCCAGAGCCATAGAGAGAATCCGTCGATCTGGGCTTTGTTTATAAAACATTCATCGTTGCATCCACTGTTCCTAACGCTGGGTTCTTTGGGAAGCTGAACATGGTAAGCTTTCCCTCACATCCAAAAACACACTTTGGAGACACTATGCAGCGCTGCCGATGATTTCCTGTTGAAGCGCGTTGATGTGCGCGGTCTCGCTCTCCTCTGGTCGACGTGTGCGCGGGCGAGCTTTTCCGGGAGAAATGCTCATATAAGGAGTTCCACTCTGGTCTACGTCATTAGATCCACGGTCGAAAAAAAACCAGCCGAAACTTGTACCAACCCGGAAGTAAGATTTTCGGCACAGAAATTCTCCGTTATTCGTCCAAAATATTTTTTAAAAACTTTGGCCATGTTAAGCATGAGAATCCATCTCTTTAACACTGTAAACAACTCTGAATACATGAAACACCATTGTACCCCCCCTTTAAAGCAACACTAGGGAACATTTTTTACCTTAAAGGAGAACTCCGGTCAATTTTAACATTGAGCTCATTTTTTTGTACATTTGGAGTGCTGTCAATACAGAGAACAACGACAAAAATCGGTGTTGCCTACACCGAATATTATTCTATTTTTAAAATTTGCACCCTGTTGACTTCAATGGGGCAAGTACTAAACCTGCTTTTAGCCTCTTAACATCCTTGATGTGTCATTACAAGTGCACAGAAAATGTGAGTGATTCCTTCTGAGTGAACACAGGTGAATCTGACTGCAGTAGATGTGAAAGAAATGTATAAAAATGATGTTATTTAAGCCAGCGCAAATACCTTTGTTTACATCCTGTTTTCGGGTGAAGTCCAAAGTAGTCGATTGCCGAGTTCACGCGCGTGATCATAGGTACTAAACCTATGCGCGTGAACTCGGCAATCGACTACTTTGGACTTCACCCGAAAACAGGATGTAAACAAAGGTATTTGCGCTGGCTTAAATTACATCATTTTTATACATTTCTTTCACATCTACTGCAGTCAGATCCACTCGTGTTCACTCAGAAGGAATCACTCACATTTTCTGTGCACTTGTAATGACACATCAAGGATGTTAAAGGAGAACTCCGGTCAATTTTAACATTGAGCTCATTTTTTTGTACATTTGGAGTGCTGTCAGTACAGAGAACAACGACAAAAATCGGTGTTGCCTACACCGAGTTATTCTATTTTTAAAATTTGCACCCTGTTGACTTCAATGGGGCAAGTACTAAACCTGCTTTTAGCCTCTTAACATCCTTGATGTGTCATTACAAGTGCACAGAAAATGTGAGTGATTCCTTCTGAGTGAACACGAGTGAATCTGACTGCAGTAGATGTGAAAGATATGTATAAAAATGATGTTATTTAAGCCAGCGCAAATACCTTTGTTTACATCCTGTTTTTCGGTTGAAGTCCAAAGTAGTCGATTGCAGAGTTCACACGCATAGGTTTAATACCTATGATCACGCGCGTGAACTCTGCAATCGACTACTGTGGACTTCAGCCGAAAACAGGATGTAAACAAAGGTATTTGCGCTGGCTTAAATAACATCATTTTTATATATCTTTCACATCTACTGCAGTCAGACTCACTCGTGTTCACTCAGAAGGAATCACTCACATTTTCTGTGCACTTGTAATGACACATCAAGGATGTTAAGAGGCTAAAAGCAGGTTTAGTACTTGCCCCATTGAAGTCAACAGGGTGCAAATTTTAAAAATAGAATAACTCGGTGTAGGCAACACCGATTTTTGTCGTTGTTCTCTGTATTGACAGCACTCCAAATGTACAAAAAAATGAGCTCAATGTTAAAATTGACCGGAGTTCTCCTTTAAAATTATGTTTCCAAAATCGTATCAGTGGTTCATCAAGTCGTAACAGGGTGAAAGGCACTTCTGGATTCGCTTTGCAGCCCTATATCTGCTATAACCACACTATGCAAGTTCGCCAAACCGGGTCGCGTTTCTGAAGTTCGAATGAGACATAAGAAAACTACAAATTTGACTTGCTTTACGTCAAGCGTTACAATAGTCATTATTTAGTTTTTCTTTGTTTCTGATGTCGCAATACATCATACTTTCATGAAATCATGCAACATACTCTACCTTGTCTGTGGACATCGTCCATTCCAAAGCCGGTGCTGGATAAACAGCGTGTGACGGTAGGTTGCGGGCGGCGAAATTATTTACGACAGCGGTAATGGACAATTCCGCTTCCAACCTGTAGGGCGACCGAAGAGGAAAAGTTCCTTAGTGTTGCTTTAACTCAACATTCTTGTAATCACATCATTCTCTATAGGGCACAGCTGATTGGTTCCTGCTGTATCAGTAGCCAATGAGCTCGCTGCTCAACCTTCAAATACTGTTCAGCATTTTCTGTAGCAGATGCAACATGCTTTCAGAAACCCTCCACCTTCCCCAGCTCCACCTGTGTAGATCTGCTATGGGTAATTCATGTATGCTATATTGTGCATCAGCAGCATGTCTTACTTGCTCACAGCAGCGTGTCATGTGTGTATTAGTCCTGTACTTGCTCTGCAACAGCGGCAGAAGCGTAGCAGATCTATTCTACCAAGACTAAACATATCAACATTGTCATATTCATTACCATGCCAAACACTCATGACACTCATGAGTTGTCATGACAGAATTACTATTATTACTAACTGTAAGCAAGGTCTTGTAATCTTTTCTTATTATTGTCTCATTATTCGTGCATTTTTGTATATTTGTAGCTGGAGGTCTTCTGTGAGGTGATGACCATACAGCAGGCCGGATACGTCATGTTGACCGACTACCTGCAAAATAACTACAGAGAACAACAACAGCAGTTCACAGGACAAGTGTTTTCATCCTACACAGGCACAGAGGAAGTCCCTACACCCAGTATGTATAACACACACTCACACAGCGCAGCCTAACAAAGACACTCAGAAACAAGTATGTGCCTGTGATACATAAAGTAAGGATCAGAGAGGAGAGAGGTCATCTCTCAAGGTCAAATCGAGTGTTCGCATGCATCTCCTCCTCCTCTGACCGTGGACACACATGCTTTTTGCGCTTTTTAAAAACCCTGCAGTGAATGTGTGTGTTGCCTGGAAACCACACTTTGGAGCTTTTCCAAGAAAACAAATGCACCAATTCTGTTTCAAACAGAGTTGATTTAGAAGCAATTTTGTAAGTTACTGATATTTGACTAAAGTTACGGTTCCTTATTAGAACGAAAGCATGATCCAATAACATAATATTCTCTCAGAATTGAATGTTCTGTCATTAATTACTCATCCTCGTGTCGTTCCAAACCCATAAGACTTTTGTTCATCTTTGGAATATGTGAATGAAAGCCTAAATTCAATCTGTTCATCATATAAAGCAATCATGTCTCCTCAGAAAAATTGGACTAAACGCTTAATTCTTATGGACTAATACACTAAATACACTTTATGAACTTTTTGAAGCGTCAAAGTGTCAGTTGCATTGCTGTCAACGGAGGGACAGAAAGCTCTCAGATTTAATCAAAAAGATCTTCATTTGTGTTCCAAAGATGAACAAAAGTCTTACGAGTTTGGAACGACACGAGGGTAATAATGACAGAATTTTCATTTTTGCATGAACTAACCCTTAAATCATCTCAGTTCGGTTTAGTGTTGATTGAGTTCAGTTCAGCAATAACTGTGAAAAGTTAATCAATTATGAAATGAAGTTTCAAACTGTTCAAACAGTTGTAATTATTCAGCTCAAGTCAGTTCAATGTAATTTCAAGCTGTTCTGTGTTTAGTGTGCAGCTCTGAACCGCAGAACGTGCAGGCAGACTCTGAGAACTACACCGGCATCGTGGTGACGTGGGAGAGGCCACGGGCCGTCTATGACACCGCTATCGAGCGCTACTCCGTCACCTACCAAAGACTCCAGGGCAAAGACCCACCCAAACAACAGTATCTGACAGACGGAGACCAGGATGTGGTGAGTACTTTTAGCCCATCCACGTGAGGCATTTAATATGACTGTGTTGACTGAAGCACAGATATTTCAGTCAACATTGTTACATGATAGCTGATAGTTCATGGTTAGACTAGTACTGATGGTTAAAAACAGGTGTTATGAAATTGTATTCTCTTTTTTTTTTCAGGGGGCCATTATTCATAATCTGCTAGCGAACAGTAGCTATGTTGTCCAAGTGGTGGCGCTGTGCACGAATGGCTTGACTGGAAAAATGAGTGACCAGGTTATTGTGGACATGCCTCTTGAAGACCCTGGTAATGCTGAATCAAACCAAAAATTGGAGAATCTCACAAAAAATAAAAAATAAATGTCTGGATCAAATTTCACACCAATATCAAAAGTAAATTTATATATATATATTGGAGGGTAGTGCTTAATTTCCAGGAAATTTTTATTAAATAATTTTATTTTGTACAAAAAAATCTAAAATATAAAAATGTGTTGTTTTGGGATGAAATATAACCCAGATATTGCTTTGTGTTATTCACCCTATTATACAGTATTATTATTATTATTATTGAATTAATTCACTGATATTTTCTTTAACCCTACAGTAAATGAGCCTGATCCCTTTGGTGATTTAACAGAATCAGAGGAATATAATGAGGTGCATTTTTTTCTGAATGTAGATTCTAAAACTATTCATAAATGATTGCATCATGAGCATCTTTATGGTTTTTATGAGCTTGATGTATTTTGTTTTCAGGGAACATCTCCCCCTCCTTCTAAGTCTCCGCCCAGCCGGACCCTCATCCGTGATTCCGGAAGCTCCATCTCCATCACCACAGTGACAGACCAACCAGGCTTCCTTTTTCCCGTTGTCAGGACAACCCCCATTACAGTCAGAGGTAAAATTACAGAGGAGTCTTCGCTGTCATGGTCTCCTGACCAAAATAAGACCGGAAAAGAAACCAAGCGGCCACTGAGCAAACTCATCCCAGAGGAGAGCGGCCACCTTCCTCACAGCGACATGGTGGTCACAGACATCTACTATGAGGACGTCCTCAACACCAGCACCACAAAAGCCACACCAGATCTGAACAACCTTCTCACTGCACCGCCAGATGCACAGGACCAAGAGACCTCAGTCAGGACAACCAAATCTTCATCAACTTCTGCATTTGGACGACTGGTGCCTAAACAGCCAGTGAAGACGACCACCATCACCCCTGCAGTGAATGCAACTTCAACAGCTAATGCAAGCACTACGACTACTGGATCATCTATGAAGATCATTTCTCAGACCACTCAACCCCTGTTTAACGGTAAGACAATCTTGATCAGGGTCTTTGTCTAGACAAAACCTTTCGCTAAATGCTAACTTGCTTGCAGGAAAGTGATGGAAACGCTGGTTATGTAAAATCAAACAATAGTAGCTGAGTAGTTCGATGATTGCATCCTTAAAGAGCAGTGTTTCCCAACAGTTTTCATCTTAAAGGGATAGTTCACTTACCATATCATTTACTCACCCTCAAGATGTTCTTTCCTCTTTTGAACATAAAGGAAGATATTTTGGTAATATATTTTCCCCATTGACTTCCATTGTATATAAAAAACTATGGCAATCAATGGGACCAGAAACTGTTTGGTTTCCAACATTCTTCAAAATATATGCTTTTGTGTTCAGCACAAGGAATAAATGAATACAGGTTCTTGGGTGAGTACATTTTTGGGTGAACTATCCCTTTAAGTACTCCTTCATAAACCGCATCCTTGTGAAAAAGAAGTAGATGATAGCATACTTTAAAAAAAGAGAACTTATTAGAGAAATAATATGCTTTCAAATATATATACTTAAATGTGAACTGAATATAATGTATTAATTGCATGTCATTCGCATATATAGTTTTAATAATACGAAATGCAATTAACTGAATTATATATAATTACTTATAATTAATTATAAGTTCTTTACATGGGATTTTAGTATGTTAGTCAACATATCAAAATAAGTGCTTATTTAAAGCATAACAAAGGATTATTAAATTATAATGATTTAAAATGTATTTTAAAGTTAAAAGAAAATTATTTGACATTACAAAGTGCACTTTTTAGATGTGTTTCTTAACACACTTTGAAAGTACATTGAAAGTGTACTCTTTAAGTGCACTTAAGTGGCCTTTTATCTCATTATTATTATTATATTATATTAGTTAGTTATACAAGTATTGTATATTATACAAGTACTGTTCACAAGTTTTGACAGTTCCAGAGAAACTTTCTTTAGGATCTAGTGGTGAATTTGTTTAAAAATGAAACCCAGACGAGAATTTCACAAAAGGAATTTAATACAAAAGAAGCTCAATAAGTATGAAATATCACCCACAAGTGAATACATTGTCATTTGTACAAATGTTAATGAAAAGTTACAACTTATAGGTAACAAACACATACAGGTTTAATAAACCAAAACTGTCTTTCTAAATCTGTGACTCCTGGTTGGGGTGACTGTTAATAAGTAGTCAAACTTCCAGAAACGTGATGGTGTTACAGTCAATTGTTACTGCCATTTTGTGCCACAAATATTCTGGAAAAGCTTAAATGCACCTGCTGGACTCTCTCTTCTCGGCTGGTTGGCTCACTCTTCAAATGTTGAACGCGGTGGCGGTTGCTCTCTTGCTCTTGTGCATTCATCCTTTGCCTTCTTTCTCTTGCGCATGGTGATGGCGCCCCCTTTGCTGTGGCTTTAGGTATTTCAAGATATGCTAGACCAGTTTGATTGGTTTTGTTTCTTCCAATCCAAGCACTTCTTTCCTCCGCCGTAAATGTTTTTTTAGCGGAGAGTTGAAGTCTTAACTCTTTAGACGTGTTTGTTACAGCCACATCGCTCAGTAATCAAAGGGTATCGACGGCTCGAGATGCCACAAATCTCAATGTGTACTCCACCCGCTACCCAACCATCTTTTTGGATGAGGGATCTGCTCAAGTGCCTTCTTCAGACGGGCAGGGAGAGTTCAGCGGATCAGGGTCCGCGATCTTCCTGGAGGAGCTCGACCGGGAATGGGAGCTCGGCCAAACCCGATCGGCTCCCAAAGACTCAGATCTGAGCAAAACTGGAGATGAAAATAATGAGGGACTGTCCTCTACTTTCTACTTTGAGAGCGAGCGAGAGGATGCCACCACCGAAGAACCAGAAAACCAGGCTTTTCTCTCATGGGTGACCTGGTCAGCTGAATCTGACACTGGCTCAGGTCAAGGAGGGTCAGTGCCCTCTCAAATCGATGATATTCCCATACAACTCATAATTCCTGAACTCACTATCCGAGAGTCAGAGGAAGACCAGAATACAGGTAAAACTCGTACATGGTGTCAAAACATTTGGAGAACAAAACACATGACTGGCCAAAGCAACCAGTAGGCGGGCATTATGCAAATATGTAACATGATGGTGTAACTAAGTCACAGAAATAATGGCAGGATCAGGCAAGTGTTTTCTGTTGGAAAGATGAACTCCTTTTGGCTTTGTAACTCCGCAGATCGTTTACATGCACAAACTGCTATATCAGACACTAAAGGGAAGGTCAAATAATAGGTGCCCTTTAAGATGAGAAAATATTGCAGTTAATGTGTTTTTTTTGTTATTGAGGTGAAGCACATGAAATGCTTTTATGAATAGGATAATTTCATTCTCCATGAGCTAGCAGTTGGATTATTTGACACAGATTTTTTAGCTCCTTGAATATGTTTAATATTATGTCATGTATTTTACCATGAGATCGCTCATTAATGGATTTATTAAGGACTGTTTTGCTCCTGTTTCCATCGTCAGAGGCGAGTAACAGCAGTCCGGAGTCTCGTGTCGGGATGGTGGAAGGAACAGAGAAAGAGAAAAGGACCGTTGTTCCTCTGGCTGTGATATCCACACTCACTACCCTGTGTTTGCTGGTGCTGGTGGGCATTCTCATCTACTGGAGGTATTAACTCTTCAAACACACGTCAGTGTGGGAACGTTTGCTTTGAGATTGCATACACTAGATTCTCCTTCTCTAAAATCTCACAAACTCACAAAAACATGTCCAGGTGACATTTCACCCATTTTAAAGGTGCAGTAAGTGATTTCTGAGAAACACTATTGATATTTGAAATCAACCCAAACAAACACACCCCTCCCTTCATTGCTCCACCCCCAAAATGCACGAACATGCAATACAAGAGTGGATTTATCTTTATCATAGCTGAAGCGAAGCAAAATAATTATTTGCAAAGAATCAAGTGAAGATGACGAAGGAACGTACACAAGAGTATATACAAGCAAGAGTTTGTTGTTAGCCGCCAGCATCACACCAGTTTCAGACAAACAACGACACTTAAAACTGTCCTGTCACTAAAGGTAAAATTACAACAACAGCATATCTTGGTTCTCTGAAACATAGTAAAACCAATGTTACTCACGAATGGAGCAGAAACAACGCAACTTCCCACTTGCGTCTCTCCAGCGCTGGAAAGCTTTTCTAATATTAAGGCAGGTCCTAAAGCTCTTGCCTGATCATTACCCTTCTTTTTCCAGTGATATTCCTCTGACCTTTTCTCTTTTGTAATGTCTCTCAGCCATCTCTCTGTCTACAGTATTTCTTCAACCTCCCTCTTGTTTACTCTCTCTCCTCCCCCATCATAAATGTATACGCCCCCTGCTGCTGATTGGCTACAAGAGTGTAATGGCTTGGTCCGATCCTTTTTCAACAGTGTTTCTCAGAAATCACTTACTGCACCTTTAAGGATTTTTTTGGGAGCATTAATATCTTTTGCATTGCGATGTTATTTTCATGACAATTCTCATTACTGTATTGCATCCATACATTTTACTTTTGAGTTTTTTTGTAATACTCATTATTTTCATTAAATTCTCTTCATTTTACCTGTAATAAAGTACAAAAATTGTTGTAATATTTGCATCTGTATAGGAGATGCTTTCAAACGGCACATTTTTATGTAGAGGACAACAATTCAGCCCGTGCCATATCAGCCCCATCAACCCCTCTTCTTCTACCTACAGGTAACAAACTTACTCTCCCATTCAGACAGATTATTATTATTACATATTATTATATTTTTTCTTTCATGTCTTAGCAGCTATTTATTTATATATTTAAACAAACAGTTATTTGTTATTGTTTAAAGGAACTGTATGTAAGATTGTGGCCAAAACTGGTACTGCAATCACTTTCAAATTACTGTAGAGCGGTATATCCCCTCCCCCTCCCCCCTGACTCGAGGTTGCCAGATAGGCTGGCGTTTTTTATCCGACACATTTGTAGCTGCAGCTGTGGTAACTAGAGCAGAGCTGGCAACCCAGATTCTGAAACACTACTGACTTCGTGATTGGTAGATAGGTGGAGGGTGGGGCTTCAGGCCAAAACACAACATGACAACATCAACATCAGTTGAGGGCTGCAACTTCACTTTTAAATGACAATATCCTGGCCGGACTACTGTTGTCAATGATATAAGTATTTGAAATGAACATGATTTCTTAATGTTTAGTGACATATCAGGGCCATTTTATGATTAATTGAAATACATTTCTTACATACAGCTCCTTTAAGTTATTTATTTAAAACTAAATAAATAAATATTATTTATTAAATACAATTATTTACAATTACTTCTATAATAAATAAACTAATTTACGTATTTATTAAGTAATTGTATTTTTAATAAATAATTGTATTTATTTATTATTCATATTTATTTGTTTGTATATATTTAATCGTATTTATTTTAATTAACAAATTAATTTTATTAGCTATTAGTTATTCATTGAAAAATAAATAATTTATTTATCAAAAAGCACAACTACTTACAATCATTTTTAAAATAAACTAACTTAAGTAATTGTCATTTTTAAACATTTTATTTATTGAAGTTATTTATCGAATAAATACAAATAAATAAATAAGTAAAATGATTTATTTATTAAAAATACAATTACTTACAATTACTTTTATAAGAAATAAACTAAGTAATTGTAATGTTTTTAAATATATAATTGTATTTGTTATTAACATTTATTTATTTATTTGTATTTGTTTAATTGCATTTATTTAAACAAACAAACAGTTATTTATTATTTCTTAGAGTTTTATTGAAAAATACAAATAAACAGAAAAAAAAATAATTGTGTTTTTTTAAAATAAATAATTGTATTTATTATTAATAATTTGATATGTATTTATGTATTTCTAAATAAGTGTTTTCTTTTTGATACCAGAGGATAATGAAGCTCTCCCTGTTAAAGATTTTGTGAAACATGTTGCTGATCTTCATGCAAATCACATGTTCTCCAAAAAATTTGAGGTACTTGGGATTTTCATCACTCCTTCTAAATACGTAACCTTAAACACTGCATCCTATAATGCCATGTAAAAATATAAAACAGTGAATTCATGTATATAAGTGCTATGGGGCAGCATGTACAGAGGTGATGTGGGAACACTGTTCACTGTGGCTCCACTGACTGCATGGACACCCACACAGAGCGACAGCCCTGTCTAAACCCGTCTGTAGCATGAAAACACATGCAAACGTGCCTCATGTACCTGTACCTGCCTCTCTGTTTGTCCTGGACTTTCATTGTGCTCTTCTGCATTCTCACCCCCTCCCTTATTAGATCTTGAAAGAGTCTTACGAGGTAAGACACATCTCCCTTGTTTAGTGTTACTTATTCTTTTACATTGTTGTTATTCTTCTGTTCATTGTATTGGCGTGTCAGTGTTGCTCTTTGCATGGTTAGTGTGCATGATAAAGTCAAAAAGTTTGGTAACGGTTATGATCTGAGTTATGCTTGAAACGTTTCTTCCAGGAGATTCAGGGCTGTACGGCGGACATCAGCATCACTGCGGACAGCTCCATCCACCCAGACAATAAGAGCAAGAACAGATACATTAATATCCTGGCCTGTATATCACTCATCCATACTAATATAAGAGATGTACATGCATTTATAAAAAACTAAAAACATGACTAACAGCCTTCTCTTTTGTACTCTCAGATGATCACAGTCGAGTTAAACTCTCTCAAAACTCGGACAAAGATGGAAAGACAGGGGACTACATTAATGCCAACTATGTGGATGTAAGTGTACACTATATTTGATATATATTATTTTTTTAAATAATTTTTAGTCAACAATCACACAGAATGATGATTTAGGGAATTCACTCCCGTATTTTAATGCGGTTGTCACTGCTGAAAGTTTACAGGGTTTATGTTGCCTATATAAACGTACAATTTTGAGGGTAAAAAAAAAAAAGTCCAATTGTGAGATTAAAAAGTCACATTTATCGTATTTAATTTTTATTCCGTGGCGGAAACAAGCTTCCATATATATTCAAAAATGGCCAAATATTTGGCATATTAATCGGTCTATCACTACTAGTGTTGGTATGCTCACGGTCTGTTTGTGAATGATTCTCTTTAGGGCTACAATCAGCCGAAAGCGTATATTGCTGCCCAGGGGCCACTGAAAGGCAGTCTGGAGGACTTCTGGAGGATGATATGGGAGCAAAACGTTGGTGTGATTGTCATGATCACTAACCTGGTGGAGAAGGGCCGGGTAATGCTTTTCATCACTTGATTTGATGGTTTTGGGTGACAAAATATGCAAACTTTGATATAAAGTAATGATAAAGTGGTGTAATGAGATAACCACACCAATGTTATTTAAATCTCATGAGGCGGGTGTGTGTGTCAAACAGAGAAAGTGTGATCAATATTGGCCCCTTGAGAATCAGGAAGACTATGGATGCTTCCTAGTCACGATGAAGAGCACCAAAACTCTTGCCTACTACACGCAGAGGACATTCACCTTGAGGAACGTTAACGTCAAGAAGGTCTGTAGCTACGCCTTACATCACCGTCACCAGAAAACCTTGAGGATATTCTCCGTTCTCAACACTTTTCGTTGTCGTTTTCCACCACCAGGGCTCACAGAAGGGTCGCAGTCAGGAGAGGACGGTGCTTCACTTTCATTACACTCAGTGGCCCGACATGGGCGTCCCAGAATACACTCTTCCCCTGCTGTCTTTTGTGCGGGCGTCCTCACAGGCCAGGACAGCTGATATGGGGCCTGTAGTGGTGCATTGCAGGTAGACACCAGTAGTTATTAAGCATGAAGTTATTATGGTGTGAAGTTACTATGGTCATCAATCTGACTGCACAGACAGTATTGGATATAACCATAATTAATAAATTCCACAAAATACACACTGTTATTGAACTGAACTGACTTGAGCTGAATAATGACACTATAGAGTATATATAAACAATTAATTTTAAGTTTATTGCAAAATATGCACATATATTCAATTATTTAAGTATTCTGAGAGCGTAGGGAGACTCTGTTTTGTCATTTGCTGTGCTTCATGGGAGTGGGCGGGACTAACGAGCTTGTTTAGACTCTGATTGGTGGAATTTTTGTAAAGCATCATGGGTAATGTAGTTTTTCACCATGAATAAAAACATGATTATTTTTAAAACTAAGTTGAAATAATGTGGATTGACAGCTTCAACAGAAGCAAATACCATTGATTAACAACCTCGTAGCTCACAGTAGGTCTGTCTTTAAAGGTTTATGAGTTGTGGTTAAAAATTAATTTCAATGGAGAAATTGAATGGAGTTTTTACTTCTGGAACTGACTATTGCACTTCATTATCTTCTGTAGAGCTGCTTTATAGTTGAACTGAGTTCGTTTCATAACTTTGCAACACTGACATTGTTATTGAGCTGAATAATGGCACTATTGTCTTCTTAAGAGCTGCTTTACAGCTGAAATTGTATTTGCTTTGTAAATGAAGATCTTTGCAACATTAATTCTGGTATTTCTTGTTTTAAACTGTGAAGCCGCTTTGATCTGTATTCTATAAAGCACTATATAAATAAATGTGACTTGACTTGGAGTGAGAGTTTATAAATGGAGGCGGACGGGACAGCAACATTTTAAGATGTGTTTGAATGTGTGCACTTGTGATCTGCAGTGCCGGTGTGGGACGAACAGGAACATACATTGTGATCGACAGCATGTTGAAGCAGATAAAGGAGGAAAGTACAGTGAACATAATGGGATTCCTCAAACACATTCGTACCCAGAGGAACTACCTGGTACAGACAGAGGTATGACATCCTACCATACTTCAAACCATACTTCAGGTTATGTCATGTCACATGCAACATGACACATCCATCATATTGTGTGTGTGTGTGAGCAGGAGCAATACGTCTTCATCCATGATGTTTTAGTGGAGGCCATCAGGGGTAAAGAGACACTGGTCTCATCTAGTCACATTCACACATATGTGTCTGATCTCCTCATACCGGGACCTACGGGAAAGACCCGTCTGGAGAAACAGTTAAAGGTGAGACCCTTGGTTTATTAAGCCCCTCTTAATCATTATTACTCTGAGCAATTCATCAGTCTTCCCTGTTGTTCCTGTAGCTGGTCAGTCAGAGTTGTGCAAAACAGAGTGACTACACAGTGGCTTTGAAGGAGTGCAATGCATCTAAAAACAGGACGTCTTGTCTTATGCCTGGTGAGTATGTGCAATATAAACATTCATTCATTCATTCATTCATTTGTTTATTTATTTAAATACTGAATATTTAAAATATGTATTGTATTACATTATTTATTTATTAAAAATGATACTTTTATTAATAAATAATTAATATATCATTTATTTATAAACATATATAAATATAATCTATAAAAATGAAAGTGATTTTTAAAAAATCTGTATATTTATTTATTATATTTATTCATTTTAAATATTTATTTAAAACATGTAATTACATTTATTTTACGTATTTATTTATTTATTTATTATTATTATTTACTTTATTTATGAATATATCATATTTATGTATATGTTATAGGTAGTTATTTTTTAGTTTTATTTATTTATTCATTTATTCATGCATTCATTTACTTTAAATATTGATTTAAAAAAAATATTATTATTATTATTAAAAAAAGATTTAATCACATATATCTTATTTATACATTTATTTACTTATTTAAAATATTGATTTATAAAAAATATTCATTATATTATTGATGTATTATTAATATATACTTTATTAATATATAATTTGTTTATAATTTATAGGTATTTGTTTGTTTATTTATTTACTTTTTTTATAGATTTTTTAATTATATATATATATGTATGTATATATATATATATATATATATATATGTGTATATGTGTGTGTGTATATATGTGTGTGTGTATATATATATATATATATATATATATATATATATATATATATATATATATATATATATATATATATATATATATATTATTGGCACAAAAAAAACAGGTTACCCTTTCACTTTTTAATAAATAAATAAATAAAATAAATAAATTAATAAAAATACCATATATATATATATATATATATATATATATATATATATATATATATATATATATATATATATATATTTATATGGTATTTTTATTAATTTATTTATTTTATTTATTTATTTATTTATTAAAAAGTGAAAGGGTAACCTGTTTTTTTTGTGCCAATAATTATATTCAGATTATTTTTTTTATTTTTTTAAAGATCACTGTTCTTCTGAAATCGAAAGTAATATCTTAATTTAGCAATGCAATAAGAATTGCTTTGCAAACATTTCATTAGTAACCTTATCAATTCCTTATGATTACTTTCTTTTTTTTTCCAGAATTTGTTCAAGACCCTTTTTTCAAATGTGTTTTTAAAGATGTCTATTATCAGTGAGCTCATTCAGTGACTTTAGTTTTGTGAAGTGTAATGGTTAATCTTTATCTTCTCATCTGTGCTTCAGTGGAGAGGTCAAGGGTCAGTCTGTCTACAGGACCTGGAGAATCATCAGACTACATCAATGCCTCGTATTTATTGGTAAGATTCTGGGTCTGATGCTCCTGTTTAGATACCTTGGTGATATGGTGTGATTTGATGAGTCTGTGCCGTTTACAGGGGTACCATCAGAGCCGTGAGTTCATCGCTACCCAGAATCCTCTGCCAAACACCATACAGGACTTCTGGAGGATGATCTGGGATCACAATGCACAGATCATAGTTTCCCTGCCTGATACACTGAACTTGGTGAGTTACACACACATTTATACACTTTTGTAGTTCTACACACATCCCTATTTATTATAAGGCATCTCATTTCCTGACCGTCACAGACCAGAGAGGGAGAGTGTGTGTACTGGCCCACTAAAGAACAACCAATCAGCTGTGAGACCTTCACTGTGACCTTCAGAGGTGAGGACAGCGTGTGCCTGTCCAACGAAGATTCGCTAGTGGTGCAGGATTTCATTTTGGAGGCCCTAAAGGTGAAAATCTTATTTAATTTATGAAGCCAGAACTCACCCCAAAATCAACACATAAATATTAATATTTTGCATAAAGAAAATTAATTTAATTGCATATTTTAGTGTAATTTATTATTTTCGTGACACATTTCGTGATGCATCCCAATTGTCATTAGCAAAATGCAAAAAAATCAATGAATATGTATATGGCAGTATTTGTTGTGCTGCCTTTGATTACATTTTATTTTAAGGTGATGTAATTACTTACTCAAAAAAGTACTGAGTAATATGAATTAACTACATGTACTTACTATAGAGTTATGGTTAGGGTTGGAGTTTTGTTTAAAGGGGGGGTACAATGGTGTTTCATGTATTCAGAGTTGTTTACAGTGTTAAAGAGATGGATTCTCATGCTTAACATGGCCAAAGTTTTTAAAAAATATTTTGGACGAATAACGGAGAATTTCTGTGCCGAAAATCTTACTTCCGGGTTGGTACAAGTTTCGGCTGGTTTTTTTTCGACCGTGGATCTAATGACGTAGACCAGAGTGGAACTCCTTATATGAGCATTTCTCCCGGAAAAGCTCGCCCGCGCACACGTCGACCAGAGGAGAGCGAGACCGCGCACATCAACGCGCTTCAACAGGAAATCATCGGCAGCGCTGCATAGTGTCTCCAAAGTGTGTTTTTGGATGTGAGGGAAAGCTTACCATGTTCAGCTTCCCAAAGAACCCAGCGTTAGGAACAGTGGATGCAACGATGAATGTTTTATAAACAAAGCCCAGATCGACGGATTCTCTCTATGGCTCTGGCTTCGCCCACACGGCCCGCCTCCAGACGCTCTGTTTTTTCCGGAAAGACTCGGTACAGCTTATCTTTCTTTTATAAATATAATAAAACTAAAGACTTTTTGGAGATATGAAGGATGCAATACTACTCTATAGGTACTCAAGATTAACAGGAGATTGAGTGAAAATGAGCATTTCACCCCCCCTTTAAGGTTAGTTACTTGTAATTATGCATAATTTACTGTTATTACTATAGTAAGTACATGTAGTTAATTACAGTACTTTTTTGAGTAAGTATATGTACATCACCTTAAAATAAAGTGTTAACTAAAAAAAAACATTTTATTTAAAATATATTACAGTAATAAGAATCGAATGAGATCGATGTGAAATGTAAGAAACTCAAAACATCTGGAAAATTTACAATAATGACAATATATAAGAGAATTAAAGAAAATTAATTTATTGGCACATTTTACTTAATTTTTTTCATTGTGACATTTGTTTTCATGACATTTAAGCTCATTGTACAATCCAATTATCATTACCGAAATGCAAATAAATAAATAATTGGTAGTAGTTGTTGTACTGCCTTTTAAATAAAATTGTAAATAAAAACTTTTTATTCTAGTAATTTCTACTGTATTATAGTAATGAGAATCTAATGGGAGTCACTAATGAGAATGGTGTGAAATGTAAGGAGAAACTCAGGTTTAAAAAATCTCGACACATTACAGTAATGACAAATGATAATATTGTATATAATTAATTTAAAATGACATTACGTTACAGTATACAGCAATATTATAATGTAAAATAATATCACAAAAAAAGGCTTTATGCAAAATGTATTATTTTTCTGTTGATTTCGATGTATTTGTGAGATTATTCAACTAAAAAAAAAAAAGAAAAAAAAAAGCATTTAATATTTTCAGTATTTCCAAGAAAGTTGCATTTAAGACTGTGGATTAACAGAACTGTTTTGTGTGGCCATCTGTGACAGGACGATTATGTGCTGGAGGTGCGTCAGTACCAGACGCCCCGCTGGCCGAACCCAGACAGTCCCATCAGCAACTCCTTTGAGCTCATCAACATCATCAGAGAAGAAAGCTCGCGTCGAGAGGGACCCGTCATCATCCATGATGGGTAGAGTGGCATTTTATTTGCAGAAATGCATATCGGGTTATATCAGTCAGTGATATGTTATTTCTCACGGCGTCTGCTGTGCAGGTCTGGAGGGTCGAGTGCTGGTTTGTTTTGTACCCTGACCACCCTGGTCAACCAGCTGGAAGAGGAGAACAGTGTGGACGTCTATCAGACCGCCAGAATGATGAACCTCATGAGGCCGGGGGTCTTCGAGGATATTGTAAGAGGACTGTAATATTAGTAAAATGATTTTCTTGTTTTGTTTGCAAGTACACATACAGTATCTACACATTCTTAAGTCAAGATACATTTACTTGAGAAGCTAAATTTTTTTTTTTCCTGAAAAATGTATCAAAAGTGAACATAGGTTTTTGCATAAAACAAGAAAAAAATATCTGCCAATGAGGTGAGAAGAAAAATCTTGTTTTCCCTTTGAATTATGTGTTTTTTTCTGACCCCATTGGCAAATATTTTATAATATTTTAAAAAAAATTATATTACAAATAGTTTATATCAGAATTCTGAGGGAAAAAAGTCAGAATTGTGAAATAATATAATCTTGGAATTACGAGGAAAAAAGTCAGAATTGTGAGACATAAACTCGGAATTGTGAGAAATAAAGTCAGAGTTGTGAGATATAAACCCAGAATTGCGAGGAAAATATAATTGTGAGATATAAACCCGGAATTGTGAGAAATAAAGTAAGAATTGTGAGATATAAACCTGGAATTGTGAGGAAAAAATTATTGTGAGATATAAACTCAGATTTGCGAGAAAAATAAAGTCAGAATTGCAATATATAAACTCGGAATTGCAAGAGAAAAGTCGAAATTGCGAGAAATAAAGTCGGAATTGCGAGAAATAAAGTCGGAATTGCGAGAAATAAAGTCGGAATTGCGTGAAATAAAGTCGAAATTGCGAGAAATAAAGTCGGAATTGCGAGAAATAAAGTCGGAATTGCGAGAAATAAAGTCGGAATTGCAAAAGAAAAGTCGGAATTGCAAGAGAAAAGTCGGAATTGCGAGAAATAAAGTCGGAATTGCAAAAGAAAAGTCGGAATTGCAAGAAATAAAGTCGGAATTGCGAGAAATAAAGTCGGAATTGCGAGAAATAAAGTCGGAATTGCGAGAAATAAAGTCGGAATTGCGAGAAATAAAGTCAGAATTGCAATATATAAACTCGGAATTGCAAGAGAAAAGTCGGAATTGCGAGAAATAAAGTCAGAATTGCGAGAAATAAAGTTAGAATTGCAATATATAAACTCGGAATTGCGAGAAATAAAGTCGGAATTGCGAGAAATAAAGTCAGAATTGTGAGAAAAAAGTCAGAATTGCGAGATATAAACTCGGAATTGCAAAGAAAAAATTCTTTGAGTTCTGTGGTGGAAACAAGCTTCCATAAATCAAGAAAAAAATACTAAGTAACAAAATAATTTTTGCAATTTATACTTTGATAAGATCTGAATAATAAAATGTGCATGCTTGACATCTTCCTGTGTGTGCAGGAGCAGTATCAGTTCCTCTACAAAGCGATCCTGAGTTTGGTGAGCACTAAGGAGGATGAGAGGGCTCTTCACTACTCGGAAAACAACGGCACGGTCCCCGCCAACCCATCGGAGAGCCTGGAGTCTCTCATGTAGCTATACAGACCCTTCACACAAGGAGAATTGTACATTGAATCAAGAGAAAGTAGTTTTGATCGAAACCCTCCCAAAGTCTCTACACGGACTATATGGGTACAGGATATACTGTAATTTGGTCTTTTATTGTGCCTTTTTGTTACCTTTGTACTTTGATATAATATTATTGTTGTAACTAATGCCAAAATTTCTACTCTTTGGAAAAAACAGTGACTTCTGTATTGCTGGTGGTGTCTTAGGTTTAGTTGGACATAACTGTTGATGAAATATTTATAAGTAGCAGGGCAAAAGATTTCATACGGTATCTATTTTGGGGGAAAAAAAAATCTTTAGATAGAAAAAAAGCGTTCTTGAATGTAGCCTCCTAGAACAGAAGAGAGACGTGTGATTCTAATATATAAAACATCAGTCTCACCGACAGACCAAAATACATTTATATGACTAGTTTCTTTTTTTTTTTACTATGTTTGCTTTTGTTATTGTAGCAATTGAAGGCTTCATTTTTTTATTATAGAAATTGAATGATTTTTCAAATTAACTAGTTGATATGTGTTGTAACAGACATTTTCATACATTTGCTCATTTCTCTTAACGCATCCTTTTAGATCTTAATCAGCAGCGAATCTCACCATTCAGTTATTTATCTCCATATTTATCAATCTTTATTTAAACTGTCTAATCTTTTAGGCCTTTGGTCAAAAACTAACACAAGACGCACTTGGATAAAATAAAGAAAGCACAATACAAATAAACAAAACAATTTCTTTTACATTCTCAAAGGCATTTCAGAGTGTCCTTCATTTTTCCATTGGGCATCCAGACTGCATAACCACAAAATGTAGGTGGTAGTTGACACACACACACACACACACACACACACACACACACACACACACACACACACACACACACACACACATAAACATTTTGTTACAATTGCTCTTTCCCCGTTTTTTAATGGTATTGATGATATGTTGTTTAGAAGTGATAGATGCTTTCGAAACACGCTTCGTGAACCTTCGAAGCTTTTGTGAATCATTTGTTTCGAATCAGCGATTCGGAGCGCGTATCAAACAAACTGCCAGTCTCGTGATTTCAGTAAACGAGGCTTCGTAACTGTTTAATTTAGGGGCTGTCTATATATGATTTTTACTTGATCTCGGATCAGTTTAATAAATTGTAGACATTTAATGACACATTTGTATAATACAAATAAGTTAAAAGTCTCTTAGTTTTCGCTGCATTTACACTGGTCTGACCAGCAGGGGTCACCAGCGTCAAGCGCTTCGAAACAGTGAATCATTTTGCCAATAATTGGTTCGAAAATCTTCGTTTCTTCAATCACTATTATTTAGCTTACAAAGCTGACATGTCCTGCAGTGTGACAAATTAAACAATTTTCTAATTATTGTATAAGTATTTTAGACTGCATGTAATAAATTCTAACTTAAAACATTAATGTCCATAGGCACGTTAATCAAACGCAGAACTAAAACTTGGATATTTTTGCTTTAATTACTTTTTTTTTCTTTTTTTTTTCAGATTATTTATTTATTTATTGACTTTTGACATTCATTTTCAGCTTTTATTGGACCTTGAGTTCATTCCAAGTGCCGCTGCACAAAGTAGGCACAAGGTTACACATTTAGTGTTCTCTTATTTTCTTGGTAAGCAAAAAACAATTCATTTCATATAATAATCTATAGACTTTTTCTTAGTCGAAAGGTCCCTCATTGAGGTAAGTGTCGTCTCATTGCCTGTTCGAGTCACCAATTTGAAAGAAAAAAAAAAAAATTACTGATTCTGCAATAGATTTCTCATATTTCTGATATCTTTTCAATAATATTAAAATTGAATATAAATTAAGAGGTGGACAGTAACAAAGCACATTTACGTAAGTACACTCTTCTGAGTATCTGTACTTTACTTGAGTATTATTTTTTTCTGGAAACTTTTTACTTTAACTTCTTCACTACGTTTGAAAGACAAATATCATACTTTTTACTCCACTGTGTACTTCTTTTGTTGGGGTGGTAGGAGTGTTAAATACATAAAAAAGATGATTATGGCTGTCTTTTTAATGTCAATTCAGTTGTTTAATTTCTATAAGATTTATAACATTCTAAAAGCTCTTAATTCCACAGATACTACTAACTGGTAGGTATATTCACTTGGTTGCTTTAAAGGGCATAAGGTACTGTAAGTATTACATACAACAATAATAAAACAATGCATTGACATTTACTTTTGATACTCAAGTACTTTTAAAAACAAGTACTTCTGTACTTTTACTTAAGTATATATCAGTCTTTACAACTTTTACTTGTAACGGAGTAATATTTGACCAGTAGTATTTGTACTTTCGTAAGGAAGTGTACTTTGTCCACCTATGTATACATTTTGTATTGAAATCAATTAAATGTATTAGAAATGAAGAAATTAAAAATGAACTTCCAATCTATAACAACACTAAAACAAATGCACAACTTAAACGGACAGTGTTTATTTATTATTTAATATAATATAGTATATACATGTACATAAACATCATGAGGGCTTCAGATGGGCCATTTCCACTGGCTGGTCGGGGCATCCTCTACGAGTGGCTCCCATGGTTTCCATTCCGTCATCTTCCTGGACAAGGCCAGTTCAGCCTCAGCCTGCGGAGACACGAGACGGACACAATAACCGCTGAGGTACAACAAATGTTGCTTCAGAGTATTCATTCATCTATAAACTCAGTTAATGACAGTAATGGCCCAGAGGCATTTTCTCACCTGTGCAATGACCTCCTCAATCTGTCCACTGTTGATTTTCTTTTCAAGCTTTTCCACATCTGGCTCCTTTATAGAACAAAAATTGCATGTATACAAATCAACACAGTAAGAGATTCAACAGTTAAAGGGATAGTTCACTTTGAAATTAAATTTTGGTATGTTTTAGCTTACCTGAAGGGCATCCAAGATGTAGGTGTCTTTTTTTCCGCAGTAGTTTCAATTTTTATATTTTTAGGTCAAACCGTTCTTGTCTGTCAGTCCTATAATGCAGGTCTATGGTCACCACCTCAAAGAGCATGCACAGAGTCCAAATTAAACAATTCCTCATCGTAAGTACACATTGATGGCCTAAGACACAAAACGAGCGGTTTGTGTGAGAAAACGTTTTAAACTCTTGTACCGCTCGTTTCGTGTCTTAGGCCATCAATGTGTGCTTACGATGGGGAATTGATTAATTTGGACTCTGTGCATGCTCTTTGAGACAGTGACCATAGACCTGCATTAAATGACTGACAGACAAGAACGGTTTGACCTAAAAATATCAAAATTTAAACTACTGCGGAAACAAAGACACCTACATCTTGGATGCCCTTGAGGTAAGCTAAAACATACCAAAATTTCAAAGTGAACTATCCCTTTAAAGCCAATCTAAATCTCAATCTTTTACTACATTTGACATGTCTTACGGCTTTGACGTGATTGAACCTCTCGCTGATCAGTTGCTCAGTGTATTTCCTGTAGGCAGCGTCCTGAGGCATAGTCTGAAGAGAGCCCAGGATCTTGGTGTACAGAATCCGAAGACGCTTTAGGAAAGAGAACAACTCTTCAATAGACTGCATTAGACTAATATGTACAATTCCTCAAACTCAAAACACAAAATAGACAAACAAAACATTTTATTTGTATATGAAAGAAAAGGCTGTTGTACAGAATTGAGATGAATAATGAAATGAATTTAAAACAAAATCAAGAGAGACATTCACCTCATGTGGATTGTGGGAGACTGCAAGGCCAACCAAGCCTGTGGTCTAAAAATAAGACAAAAAATAAGATATTAAGAAATTACTGCACATGTGCATTTTCGTAAATCTCAGTCTGAAATGTCAAATGCACAACTTGATTCCCCATGCATTTACAGCACCACAACTATATCTATCTATCTATCTATCTAATATATATATATATATATATATATATATATATATATATATATATATATATATATATATATATATATATATATATATACACACACACTGTGTATATACATAGTGATAATTCAGACTCTACTTAGTTACATCAGCCATTACAATCCTCCAAAACAAAGGACGGCTAATGCATTTAAAGACGAAATACAAACGCTAAAGACAAACGTGCGGAAATATTTAAAAGCCTTAGTATAGACACAAGCTTCACTTACGGATACATTTCAATAGTTTTTATTAATATATTTCCATGACCTCCCCACGTACCTTTTTGATCAAACCAGCCATTTCTTCCTCAGCTGCGATTCAATGACGCAACTTCCGTCGCCTGAGTGTGACGTCCGTGCAGCGCCGAAAGTTTAAAAATGCTGCATTCAGCGGTTGGTTTATTGATGCATTTCAAGGTAGGAAAGCATCAAGGCACGTCCTAATCTAATGTAAGCTTAGCCTCCTGTCTCCTGTGATGAGACACCTTCATCTGACCGCTTTAAAAGCAGCATAGATGTATCAGAGATGGTTGGATGCCTCTGGTTGTATGTATCCGTCGAGTTTGTAGCTATTTGTAAAGTGACCCATATTTGTTTTTTGACCACTTATGATGTGTACGATTAACCAATTTTACTAATGGATAACCTTTAACAATTCGTGAGTTACAGGCATGTAACGTTAAACATCGGGAAAAGCACAATAAGTGCTTTTTTGTTGCCATTTTGAAACTGTCACCATTGGCATATGATGCAATAAAGACCGCTAACGTCAACAGATTTCACTTATAGACCTGTAAAAATAATGATGCTTCCATCTTTCTAAAGTCATTTTTAACTCCCTGTAGTTTGGCTCCAAATCTCAGGTAAAAACAGGTGTCATTTTGACCCTCTACAAAATAGGGGATTACTCCATTAAATATACGAGTAAATATACATCTATTGCATTTAATTTGGCTTTCGTCACTATTTGGGTGATTCTCCAACTAGAAGCACTTTTGGCACTGTGAGTTTATGTAAAATTCACTCTCTTAAAACACTCTTAAAACAATCTTCCTAGCTTCATTCATTTGTCTTCTAACACAATATAACAGTGGGCAGTTTTAGAATTCCATGGTTTATTATTATTTTTAACAGTTTTTCTGAAGAGCCATGTCATTTCCACCACTTTTCAATTTATGTATTTTATTACAATATAATATTGTAAAACTGTTATATAAGATTATTACATGGCTTGGCTGAATTCCAATGTAGAATGCGGTCTGTTATTTCTTGATAACAGACCGCTGCGAAGTATAACAGACCGTTGCCATGAAAAACAGCGCGTTGCTATGGACGCGGAACGAACTATTTTCTTTGGCGGAAGCAATACAATCGTTTTTAAATCAATAAACTCCTTTTTAAATAAATAATTTGTGTCAAATTATTTATTTATTTTGTAGGTAGCCATGTAATAAGCGGGATAATGTATAGTGAGCCGGTTGTTATAGTGAATAACAACCCCTTCAGGCTGATTCAAGATCCCTCCGCTTCGCGTCGGGATCCCGTTCAGCCTGTCGGGGTTGTTATTCACTATAACAACCGGCTCACTATACATTATCCCTTACTTATGTATCTGTCAACAACATCAGTGGCTACCTAATCATGTAACAAAATAAATCTTAATACTTCATGAACTTAATGCATTTTCATTTAAAGTTGCTAGAGTTGGGATTTTTGCCTACAGCATCTCATTTTTGCTCAGGTCTATGTTTATTTTAAGTCACTCACACATATATTGTAAGTAATGAACTATTACTACTTATTTTAATAAACATTTAGATCCACATCATTGGTTATTCTTATTTTTTTTCTTAAAAACTGTAGTGGTGGAAAGTGGTGGAAATGACGGTTTCTGGTGGAAAGATAGTTTCTGTTTATTTTTACTTATTAGCCTAAATTGCCTGTCCAAAATATTTTTAACCATGTATTTTATTATTTAACATATATGAGTTGAACAGTATACCTAATAGTTTTAAAAATAATGATTACAAATGATATGCAAATTATATAAACCTGCTCAAAACATTCATATAAATATAGATAAATAAAAATACATTTAGAGTGTACTGGAATGGTGATATATAAAGTTCTCAGTCCAAAAGCACAAATGCCATGAGAACATGCCAATAGCGCACAAAATCAGCATATATCATGTCCAAATCTATGCCTCAAATTTCTCAGAGGTGGAAATGACATTTTAGCAGTTTTTCTGCAATATTAGCACACCCTCATGTCAGGCTTAGCTACTTTTGGACTTATTATGTTGTTTACTCGTAATAAACATAAATACATTATTTTCATATTTGTTGTACATAATTCAACCGAACTACAGCCAAGGTGGAAATGACGCTGAATAAAAATATTCTGTATAAAAGCTTGACTTACCTTGATTTATTTTCTTGTGCTGAAGAGCACATGTGCCTGAAGTTTCATCTTCAACTAATACATCCTTTTCACTATTATTTCCATGATTACCAAGTAAATAAAATATTTAAGGTGGATTTATTAAAGTGGATTTTGTTGATGGAGGTGGAAATGACGGAAAACCTGGGGACAGACTTATTTCATACCAAAAATAGTTTAAAATTATGATATACATATGGAATTTCGATGGTATGATATTATTTTATTTGTCCTTAAGACAAACATGTTAAAAAATATTTTTAAATCGATCCTTTAATATAATTTTCTAACATTCAAAGAGGGCCAGTCTGGGTTGGGGACAAGCATAAAACTGCAAAATCTGCTAATAAACAGCCTTGCAAAAGCATTTTTAAAAGAAAAAAGGGGCAAGATTTGGTGGTTACTAGGATGTTGGAGCATGAACTTCATAATGACAGTTTATTTGTGCAGTTGTTTGTTTATTTATTTACAAAAAAAGGCCAAGGACAACAAAAGTGCCTGTAGTTGGAGAATCACCCATTTATGTTTGTCTTTCTTCAGAAAAAATATATATTAACAAAATAAAAAATGTGAGGTTTCTGAAATTTGGTTGATTTGACACAGCCTATAATCTTTGAACGAATCCCCTAGTAAGACAACAACAACAACAACAACAACAAAAACCATCATTCCTTATTATTCTACTTCATATGAAGTAGTCGTTTGTGTTGTTGTAGTCTTACTGTTAATTATTGGTAATAATCTACTGGATTGATGTTTGGAGTGAGAAGCTCTGTAGAGCTGCAGTGTTCAATATTTATACATTATTGATGTGAAGTCCGATTCATTTATGCGAACCGGTTCTTTCGGACAATTCGTTTGAGTGAACCAGTAAACAAAACGATTCATCGGCTCCTTACTTCATCACGCAATGATGTCACTGCGTTATATCAAATAAAATAATTTGTCGACGCATAATATTTGAAACATTCAAATAAAGTTATGTGTGTGAACGCATATTGCTGATTATTGTCTTTCGTTCACTAAAGGTAATGGTGTTTGACTCACGACTGTACCTTGAGTAGCTAGCCTACTCACAGCACACAATACAAACATTTTAATATACTCGTGATCAGACTACAGTTACTTCTTTATTGATTACATGTTATTCTCGCAATGGGGATTACTTGACTTGGGTCAATAATTTAAGTTAATAATAATTCAATTAAGTTCATGGTTCTCTGATGTCTGTTAAAGGAGAACTCCGGTCAATTTTAACATTGAGCTCATTTTTTTGTACATTTGGAGTGCTGTCAATACAGAGAACAATGACAAAAATCGGTGTTGCCTACGGTCAAAGTCCATAGTAATCGATTGTCGAGTTCACACGCATTGGTTTAGTACCTATGATCATGCGCGTGAACTCGACAATCGATTACTATGGACTTTGACCGAAAACAGGATGTAAACACAGGTATGAGCGCTGGCTAAATAACATCATTTTTATACATATCTTGCACATCTACTGCAGTCAGATTCACCCGTGTTCACTCTGAAGGAATCACTCACATTGGCTGTGCACTTGTAATGACACATCAAGGATGTTAAGAGGCTAAAAGCAGGTTTAAAACTTGCCCCATTGAAGTCAACAGGGTGCAAATTTTAAAAAGAGGATAACACGGTGTAGGCAACACCGATTTTTGTCGTTGTTCTCTGTATTGACAGCACTCCAAATTTACAAAAAAATGAGCTCAATGTTAAAAATGACCGGAGTTCTCCTTTAATGGTCACATGACTTTTGTTTTTGTTGCCTTATTTTGATTTTAAAATGATTTAATTTCATTACTTGATAGCTTTTCCCAAACCACCTGCTGTCCAATCATGAACCCCAGTCTAATAAAAGTTCTTAATGAAAATTCTTATAATTGTGTGAACATTTGGTAATATTTCAGTCACTCATTACAGGAATGTAACTGACTAATTTGTAATCATTTGTTGTACACGTGACTCAAATGATCCAGGTTCAGTTTATTTTTAATTTTTAAATCAGCTAAAAATTACTCACAGCAGAAATAATGAAGTCCTGTCATTCAAAAGAACACAGATTATGTACAAGAAATGACTAGGTGATTCATGTTCTCAAGCAAGTACAAGATTAGAAACAGGTGCTAAAACTAAATGTAAGAAAATCCTTCCACAATCTCTACAGGTTCTGTGTCTCAATTGCTTATTCTATATAAAAGTGTGGAGTTCAAATCCCACTATTGTTTAAATTTGTCATCATTTACAACACTGCTAATAAAACCCCGTCCAAAACCCTCAACAATGTGCGTGGCTCAGTGGATAAAGTGTTGTGTTTTTATCCTGGAGACCCGAGTTCAAATCCCACTAATGCTTATGTTCAATTGTTATCCATAAATCCAACAAAGAGTCCCAAACACCGGCTCTCGGCGTGAAAGCTACGGTGGCGCGACTGGTTAAACACACGTTCTCTGGTGATGAAGCTGCGATAGAGACGTGGCTTCAAACCCCTCAACCAACAGAGACTCTGGCAAAGCTTTAACTGCTTTATTGGACCATCATACAGGTCAGTGGACAAATACAAGTTCCAGCACATCAACAGGCAAGAGATCTGTGGCTCACAGGTAAGAGCGCTGCCTCACGGCTTCAGAGGTTGCTGGTTCGATCCCAGCCAGATCTCCACGATACGAGTGAATGGTGTATGTGTGAAGGGGCGGGGATGTTTCGGGTCCCCCCCCGAACCCCGTCACGATGTCCAGCAGGGGTTATGCTTCTTGATACAATCAAAAAAATTTTTTAGCTGACTAAAAATTTGGGCCTGCCGTCCCTTCCCCACCTATTTAGGTTCCCATCGTTTGCTTTTTAAAGGAGTGACCCTCCAAAAAACTAAATGATGGGAACCTACATGTTTAGTGCCAAACAACAACATTCACACACGAGAAACCTCACCTGTCCATGAGCAGAAGTCCAGCATTACAGTCAATGTCTGTCCACACCACTCAGATCTCTGGACGCTCCAAACATCCCGCATTCTGTAGGGGAAACACATTAATGAACACACATTACTCCATATACTATATCTAATAAATCACAATTTAAAAGTGTGCCTACATAATGGTTCATAAATATAAGATGACATGTATGTAACACTGGCTTTTAGTGTTCGCATAGAAACGCATTAAAGGGATAGTTCACCCAAAAATGAAAATTCTGTCATCATTTACTCTCCCTCAAGTTGTTCCAAACCTGTATGACTTTCTTTCTTCTGCTGAACACAAAAGAAGATATTTTGAAGAAAGTCGGTAACCAAACGACTGATGGACCCCATTGACTTCCATAGTAGGAAAAAAAAAATACTATGGATGTCAATGGGGACCAGCAACTGTTTAATAACCAACCTTCTTTAAAATATCTTCTTTTGTGTTCAGCAGAAGAAAGGAAATCATACAGGTTTGGAACAACTTGAGGGAGAATAAATTATGACAGAATTTTCATTTTTGGCTGAACTATCCCTTTAACAACTACATTAAAGGAGAACTCCGGTCAATTTTAACATTGAGCTCATTTTTTTGTAAATTTGGAGTGCTGTCAGTACAGAGAACAACGACAAAAATCGGTGTTGCCTACACCGAGTTATCCTCTTTTTAAAATTTGCACCCTGTTGACTTCAATGGGATTGGTTTAGTACCTATGATCATGCGCGTGAACTCGACAATCGATTACTATGGACTTCTACCGAAAACAGGATGTAAATACAGGTATGTGCGCTGGCTAAATAAATATCATTTTTATTAATATCTTTCACATCTACTGCAGTCAGATTCACCCGTGATCACTCTGAAGGAATCACTCACATGACCTGTGCACTTGTAATGACACATCAAGGATGTTAAGAGGCTAAAAGCAGGTTTAAAACTTGCCCCATTGAAGTCAACAGGGTGCAAATTTTAAACAGAGGATAACACGGTGTAGGCAACACCGATTTTTGTCGTTGTTCTCTGTACTGACAGCACTCCAAATTTACAAAAAAATGAGCTCAATGTTAAGATTGACAGGAGTTCTCCTTTAAATTACTCATTTACTCGTGCAATAACATATCACAAGACAGAATGACATCAATCTATCATACTTCATCAGAATTTAAAAGTTAGCCTACATAATAGTTAATTTAATATGACATATATATTAATACTGTCATGAATTAGTAATGTCAGTTTAATTTAATTCGCAAGACATTTTATTAAAACCTGCAAAAAAACTTTCTGTTGAGAGATGTAAATAAATTTGACTATGGTTTATTCAGTGCTGGGAAGATTACTTACAAATGGAAATTTGTTTTAAATAAAATTGGAGCTAAACTCTGGAAAGTGGCTCAGCCGGAGCAGGATTAGACGCCTGTGCTTTATTTGAGAGACTGCTCAATGCAGAGTCATTGGTGGAGCGTGAAGTCCAGCTCCTGCTCCCTAGGTGTAATTTGGGTGGAATGGGTGGAGCTAGAAGGTCCAACCCCACCCACAACGCCCTCCCTCCACCCATTACATCCACAGAGGTGGAGCTGGACGTCGTTCGGCTCTGCAGTGAGCAGCACTAGTTTTAGCTCAGTGTCTTTCCTCCTGCTGCTGTTTTCATACTGAAATGCAGATTCACTTATTGTCCACAAGGCGGCGCTGACACTCATCTGATCTCATGCCTGTGCCTGTTACATTCAGCGGTAAAAACTGCCTTTAAAGTAACACAATTCAGTGTTTAGTCGTTATATCACTAGGTTAAGATTATATACAACTGTCATTTTCATACAGGCTTCACTAGTCATTTGTCCAAATCTGTCCACAATAATCAATCAAACTTTACTATAAAGGCTGCTGGGAACTGCTAAAACAGAGACACAACAACACAAAACCATTGTTTAACTGTGAACAAACGTGATAAACATCACTTAAAACATAAAAACGTGACAAACTAAACGAATCTCATAAGAGCTTTTGAACCGTGTTTTGCGTGTGTTTACTGTTTACGCTTGAGGCCTACAACATTTGATCTGTTTTGCCGCATCAGATGAGAGCTAATCTGGCTCAGATCCTGACATAATCATAGAGTAGTTATTTCAAATATATGAACATTAAATTACGGCCCTCTCACCTAAGACTGGCCACAGATTCACTTGCGTAGAGCACATTTAAGTAGGCTAGCTTAGCACTACAATCCTAACAGTAGAATGACAGAAACTGAAGCGCAGTTCTTCCTCCGCTCCACTAGGCGGCGTGAGCGGGTTTCACTGTCAGAGCGACTCCTGGGATCCTTGACAACAAACGCTTGATGACAGTCGCTACAGCACGTGCAGATGAAAACTGATCACTCAACTGCACACATTCCAGCAAATAACCGGACAAACCGATAAAATGCTGGAATCGAGAGTCACGCAACTCACAGGTAAGTCAATGTTTTGTATAATTGTGTAGGTGGTTTGTACTGATAGTTCTGCTGATATGTTATAGCAATGCTCATCTGTCAGTTTATCTACATTCACGTGATTATGAAGGGCTTAATCTGCTTCCCCGCGAACACACAAGACGTTCATTTGATGCTGTCTTTAACTTCAATCTTCTTGTTTAATTTGGCACTTGTTGTTTGACACCTAAGCGAGTGTGAAGGCAGTTTCTTCTTCTGTGAAGGTTTATCTCAGACTTTGTTTACATGCTGCTCTCTCACTGAACTCTGTCAGAGCTTTACTAGAACAAATTCATCGCTAGTTGTTGCGTTACATTTGTAAGCTTTGAACGAATTACCTACTAACATTCATATAATGAAGCAGAGTAATAAGGAACGGTGTGTTTGTCTCTGTTGGTGTTGTAGAGTTACTGTAGGGAATAATCTTTCTAGTGGATTAATGTTTGTTATTAGAGTCAGTTGGATTGAGAAGCTCTGATGTTTCTGTTTCTGATATTCATGTCATCTTATATTTATGAACTATTATGTAGGCAAACGTTTAAATTCTGATGTATTAGATATAGTATATGGAGTAATGTGTGTTCATTAAAGGGATAGGTCACTTTGAAATTAAATTTTGGTATGTTTTAGCTTAGCTCAGGGGCATCCAAGATGTAGGTGTCTTTGTTTCCGCAGTAGTTTCAATTTTGATATTTTTAGGGCAAACGGTTCTTGTCTGTCAGTTGTATTATGCAGGTCTGTGGTCACTATCTGAAAGAGCATGCACAGAGAAGTCCAAATTAAACAATTCCCCATCGTAAGCACACATTGATGGCCTAAGACACGAAACGAGCGGTTTGTGTGAGAAAACGAACAGTATTTATATCGTTTTTACCTCTTGTACACAGCCACATCCAAGTGATCTGAGGGCGCGCGCGCTTCCTGGTGTGTGACGTGTTCGCACGTTCTGGCTTAGTCTGCGCAAGCGCCGGAAAGTGTACGAGAGGTAAAAACTATATAAAAACTTTTCGTTTTCTCACACAAACCGCTCGTTTCGTGTCTTAGGCCATCAATGTGTACTTACGATGGGGAATTGTTTAATTTGGACTTTTCTGTGCATGCTCTTTGAGACAGTGACCATAGACCTGCATTATACGACTGACAGACAAGAACGGTTTGACCTAAAAATATCAAAATTGAAACTACTGCGGAAACAAAGACACCTACATCTTGGATGCCCTTCAGGTAAGCTAAAACATACCAAAATTTTATTTCAAAGTGAATGTTTCAATGTGTTTCCCCTACAGAATGCGGGATGTTTGGCGCGTCCAGTCGTCAGAAGCAGAGATCTGAGTGGTGTGGACAGACATTGACTGTAATGCTGGACTTCTGCTCATGGACAGGTGAGGTTACTCGTGTGTGAATGTTGTTGTTTGGCACTAAACATGTAGGTTCCCATCATTTAGTTTTTTGGAGGGTCACTCCTTTAAAAAGCAAACGATGGGAACCTAAATAGGTGGGGAAGGGACGGCAGGCCCAAATTTTTAGTCAGCTAAATTTTTTTTTTTGATTGTATCAAGAAGCATAACCGCTGCTGGACATCGTGACGGGGTTCGGGGGGGGACCCGAAACATCCCCGCCCCTTCACACATACATCATTCACTCGTATCGTGGAGATCTGGCTGGGATCGAACCAGCAACCTCTGAAGCCGTGAGGCAGCGCTCTTACCTGTGAGCCACAGATCTCTTGTCTGTTGATGTGCTGGAACTTGTATTTGTCCACTGACCTGTATGATCGTCCAATAAAGCAGTTAAAGCTTTGCCAGAGTCTCTGTTGGTTGATTGCAGGGTTTGAAGCCACGTCTCTATCGCAGCTTCATCACCAGAGAACGTGTGTTTAACCAGTCGCGCCACCGTAGCTTTCACGTCGAGAGCTGGTGTTTGGGACTCTTTGTTGGATTTATGGATAACAATTGAACATAAGCATTAGTGGGATTTGAACTCTGGTCTCCAGGATAAAAACACAACGCTTTATCCACTGAGCCAGTGATGTTGCAGTCAGCTTTAGCTTTCATGCCAGTGACTTAATGCCAGTGACTCCATCATTAAACCTCTACGCTGTTGCTCCTGAGCCTAATAAATGGTCCGGTTTCACAGACAGGGCTTAGATTAAGCCAAGACATTTACGTAGCTTTTATAAATGTGCCTTAGAAGAAAACATTACTGGTGTGCATCTTGAGACAAAATAATGACACTGACATATTTTAAGATATATCAGTGCAAGTTGCTTTCAGTTAAAACAGCTTAATCATGCATTTTAGTCTGGGACTAGACTCAAGCCTTGTCTGTGAAACTGGGGGAAAGTGTCTTTGGATAAGCTTTGTTTTATATAATGAAAAAAACAATAGAGGGATTTGAAATCCGTAGTAAGTCATTAACCCTAAATTTAAAACTAAATTTACAAAATGATGAATAAAAAAAAGCTTTGTCAGTTGTATTCAGGATAGTTGATATCTTCAAGGCAAAGTAGGAGCACCTTTTAATTAATTTATTTTGGGATATTGCAGGCCTACTTACTAAATGTTTTTTTAAATGTGAACCAGCAAGTTCCCCAGGTTTTTCAAATAAAACTTTCCAATGTTTCAGAATAATTGTATCACAATTTTCTACTAAATATAAAGCACAACAGAGCTTACAAATGTATATTGTGTATATGTATTTATTTATTACATACAATCCAAATTACAATGGTTGTTAACCAAAATGAAGGTTTTCACCATATCAAATAACAGTGTTCAGTAATTTAGAAAAACAAACAAGCAGGATTTACAATGACTGTTGCGTGTCTTTAATCAAGTGCTCTTATTCAGAATTGCTTTTCTGATCATTTAAATACAAAATAAGGAATTTCTTAATTAGGAATGTACCGTAGGTGTATAAAAGCATTATGCATTACATTGCCATGGCTTATTTAAAAAAAAAAAAAAAACGTCATTGGCATATAGGTTAAGCTGTGTACAGCATTCAGGGTGCAAAACGTGTGCACGGACATCCCAGAGTGCTACTCATCGCTAACATGTTTGCATCTATATTATGTTTAGTCCACTAATATGGCTCCCAAAGGCAGACTGGCCTTGCCCACACAAATGGGGCTTGTAGGAAAATGAATTATCCTGATTCAAGAACTCAAGTGGGGTTCCAAAGCACCCATATAATGACGAACATTCTGCTGATTGGGACGGTTCCCATGGTAACAGTTTTATAAGGCATTGCTCTGTTTATCACGTCCCACATCATGAAAGTACAAGTTGGCACAGATACACAGCAGAACGATGGAACACAGCATGTAGTAGATCAAGTTGCGAAACTTGGGCTCCAGATCTCCCTGTCTATACCAGAATATCTGAAAGAAAGAGATGGATGGGATTAAATTAAAAACATTTATTTCTCTTTGGGACCATTGAAGGAATTAACCCTAATGCTTTTTAGACTACACAGCAAGTTCTTACTCACCAGAACCAACACGGACCCGCAGACTAGCATGATACAGATGGCAAAGAAAATATTCAATGGTTTGGGAGGCAGTGAAGGGAAGATGATTGAGCTTATGATGGTCACCTGAAAGAGATGGGGGAAATTAATTATTTACAATATGATTAACAGACATATCGCGATCTTCATTAGTTGTAAAAACTTACCAGAACGAGTAAAGACGTGAGTCCACCGATCACTAAATTGATGATTCTATCCTGAAAGTGTCCCAACAAAAATATATTAGTGTAGTTGACAGAAAATAGTTGCATGGTTGCACAGTAAATGCTCTCTTTTTAAATATCTACATCATTATGTGGAACAAGGTAACTGTGAAATAAAGTTTACAATATGAAATAAAGTTACATTGTGTGATTAAAAAGTCACACTGTGCCTGAGCCAAAACATTATGGTCTAATATACTGTTGGTCCTCTGTGTGCTGCCAAAACCGCTCTGACCCGTCGAGGCATGGACTCTACACACCCCTGAAGGTGTCCTGTGTTTCTGGCACCAAGACTTTAGCAGCAGATCCTTAAAGTCCTGTAGTTTGTGAGGTGGAGCCGCTGCGCATCGAACTTGATGTTCCTGCACATCCCACAGATGCTCAATTGGGGAATCTGGAGGCCAGGGCAACGTCTTGAACTCTTCATCATGTTCCTCAAACCATTCCTGAACAGTGTGTGCAGAGTGCATTATCCTGCTGAAAGAGGCCACTTCCACCAGGAACACCGTCGTCATGAAGGGTAGTACCTGGTCTGCAACAATGTTTATGTAGGTCACATGTATCAAATTTACATCCACATGAATGGCCATGGTTTCCCAGCAAAACACTGCTCAGAGCATCAAACTCCCTCCACTGGCTTGTCGTTCTCCCACAGTGCATCCTGATTGTTTGCTTACCATCTAATACGTCTACCCAGACCTTAATATGTGGCCTTGTTTGGAGATGATCAACGATATTTGCTTCACCTGTGACTGGTCATAATGTTTTGGCTCATCATACTATTATATTTTGATGGAATATTATCATGGCAAATATTTTATTTGGAATAGCAAAAAAGGTTAACTTTATACTACAAAAACAAACAAACAGTCGAGTTACCCTGGCCGACGTCTCCCCGAACAGAGGCCTGTTGTCCATGCCACTGGTGCCATAGGTGCGTGTAGTGAAGTCATGTGTAGGGAAGTCATCCATGGCCAGAGCAGTGCACACACACTTTCCTGATATCTTCTACCAGCAGCTGCTCCTCTGGAGAGGAGGATGGCAGTGCATGCTGCTCGCCGCTCTCTAGCTTGGGTTCGCTCCTCAGGGCAAGCGGTTTAGGAGCAGCAGATAGTCATGGTTGGGTCACCTAGAGCACAGATAAGCCACACGACATGTTCATACAGGTTAAACCATTCACTCTACTGATAATTTCATGGCACATCAAAGTGTGATATGAACTAAAGCAAACCCCAGAGCCTCAGCACTGAATGATCCGTCATGCACTTTGCTCCTTTTCCCATGAATTCGAAGACTTTTATTACAATGGTTCTTCAGAGTAACACAACAAGCTGGCCTTTCTAATAATCAGCCCAAAGGGCTTGGGTTGATTCTGGCAGCCTGGATCATGAAACCATAAGCACAGCCTTAAAAATGTGTGATCGGTCATGTGAGCGCTTGATCTTGGCGTCAGCGCACAGTTTATGTGGTTTGTGAGCCCTGGTAGTTTTTAATCAACTATATAGTCACATATAAACATGATATTTAAACAATATTATGCCAATTTATTTGGGTCACAAGTACATTAGTAAGGGTGTCATCAGAAAGACACATCCTTAAAGGGAAAGTTCACCTAAAAATTAAACTACTACATCATTTGCTCATTACATTAAGGTTATCGTCTGTATTCTTTGGAAGTCATATAGGTTTGGAACAACATGATGGTGCATAAATGATAATTTTATATCATTGTATGTAGTGCACAACGTACAGCACATTACTTTGTGATCCGAGGCAAATCTTCATCATGATGATGGATCGATGGCTCAGAAATGGTAAATGCAGCTCATGTCATCCGATATCTGAGGATGGAGGACGAGGAGGAGGATCTCCAGACTATTTTTCAGCTCTGTAACCAAATAAAACAAATGCACCATTAGTGTCTAATGTTATTACTTTCTACTATTGATTGTTCAGGTCTAGACTAGAACTTGAAATTGCTTACTGGCCATAAAACAATCGTAAATCACCTTCAGATATCAACTGTACATCACTGTTCATCTACACAGTTTATCAATCCAGTAAATGACTTCATTACTTTGACTGTATCAGTGCAGGTGCATGAACTGATTTTTGTTTATATCCACACACTAACACACCGATCAAAAATATCATCCTCTAAACTGTCTTTCTTAGTCTGAACATGTAACGTTATGTTCACTAAAATACAACTACAATCAGATTTCTGTTATAGATTAATATTGACATCAAAGAGCTAATAGCTAATGTGAATGAAAACAAACCGTCCGAACGGGGCAGACATAATGAGAATATAATAATCAACTAAACTTATATAACTTACCTGGATATAACAAACAAGAGGGATTTATTGATCACACGGAGTAGCTTTCCGATCAGAGTATTATCCGCATGACTTCAAAAGAGCAGTAATAACGGCTAGCTGCATGAAACCGGAAGTGGCGTGTTCTTAAAGGGCCATACGGTTAGTTTCATGTTTATCTTATTTGTCGTGGAAGGGTCCCAGGACCCAAATGTTTTGGAAAGAACTAAATAATTACTTAAAAAGAAAAGCAATGATTATTACAAATTGCCCGTTGCTACATTTACAAATTTTGAACAATTTGAATTTGATGTTAAAATATATTTAGAAACAATATCCAACAGTAAAAACTTAAAAGCAGTTTTTTTCTGAAAAATGCCTTTCCTTTTCTTCCTTTTTTTAAATATATGGTTATATGTACTCTTGTATGTAAATTATGTTTTGTTCTTATTAAAATTCAATAAAACATATTTTTTTACTTCCTTGAAAAAAAAAAGTTTTGTGAAAGGCACAAACCTCAAATTATGTCAACATGTATGTTATAAGCAACACCTAAAGCATATAAAAATACATTTAAAAGTTGCAAAATCACAAATTTCTTGAATTTAAGATTAATATTAATCATCTACTTAGTTTTATTGTCCTATACAAAAATCTTTGCCTCAACTCAAAGTAGTTGAATTTGTGAGGAAATAAAGGTTCTTAATCTTTCTGTATAAGGATTGTAACATTATACAGTACAGGTCAAAAGTTTGGAAACATTACTATTTTTAATGTTTTTGAAAGAAGTTTCTTCTGCTCATCAAGCCTGCATTTATTTGATCAAAAATACAGAAAAAAATGTAATATTGTGATATATTATTACAATTTAAAATAATTGGTTTTCAATTTATTATACTTTAAATTATCATTTATTTCTGTGATGCAAAGCTGAATTTTCAGGATCATTACTCCAGTCTATCACATGATCCTTTAGAAATCATTCTAATATGATGATTCATTATCAAAGTTGGAAACAGTTCTGCTGCTTAATATTTTTTCATAACCTGTGATACTTTTTTAGGATACTTTGATGAATAAAAAGTTTTAAAAAAAGAAGCAAATGTTTAAAAATAGAAATCTTTTGTAACAACGATATACACTACTGGTCAGTAATTTGGGGTCAGTAATTTTTTTCTTTCTTTTTTTGAAATAAATCAATACTTTTATTCAGCAAGGATGTGTTAAATTGATTAAAAAGTGACAGTAAATAAGATTTATATTATTAGAAAATATTTTTTTTTTTTTGAATAAATGCAGTTCTTTTTAACCTTTTATTCATCAAATATATTAGGCAGCAGAACTGTTTCCAACACTCATAATAAATCAGAATATTAGAATGATTTCTAAAGGATCATGTGATAGACTGGAGTAATGATGCTGAAAATTCAGCTTTGCATCACAGAAATAAATTATTTTTTAAAGTATATTCAAATAGAAAACTATTATTTTAAGTTGTAATAATATTTCACAATATTACTGTTTTTTTTTTTCTGTATTTTTGATCAAATAAACGCAGCCTTGATAAGCATTAGAGACTTCTTTCAAAAATATAAAAAAACCTAATGTTTCCAAACTTTTGACCTGTACTGTAGATGCATTGGTTTATCTGTTATGCTTCTGTCGTATAGTTTGTTATGGCTGCTTTGTTTTTCCAATTGTGTGCTGCATAACTAAGAGCAAAACACTTAAAGGGATAGTTCAACTAAATATGAAAATTCTGTCATCATTTACTCACCCTCAAGTTGTTCTAAACCTGCATGAATTTATTTCTTCTGCTGAACACAAAAGAAAATATTTTGAAGAATATGGGTAACCAAACAGTTGATGGACCCCATTGGCTTCAATAATAGGAAAATAGGGAAAAAAATACTATAGAAGTTAATTCTTCAAAATATACTGTATTCTTTTGTGTTCAGCCAAAGAAAGAAATTAATACAGGTTTGGGGGGAACTATCCCTTTAAATTATATCAATTTACATTTGTAAATGTGTACCTATACCAACCTGGTACTGGTTTTGTTCTGGCTTTAGAGCATTCAGTAAAGAGATGAAACTCTGGCTATTGTTTGATTACATGTAAAATGTTTATTTAGATCATTTTTTTTATTAAGAAACTTACATTAAGAAAACAGCAAGACATCTCTGACCATGAGTTTTCAAAAGACAGTATTTAAAAAAAAAAAAAAAAAAAAAAATGAAAATGGCATAAGCGCTGATGGGGTCGGGTCAGTACGCATACACCTTCACTTTATGGACCTCTCGGTCTTCACACTCCCGCTTTTTGTTGTAATAATAGAATGTATTATCTCGACGCTGAAGCTTCTTCACAAACCCACTGTCTGGCCAACGGTCAATCTGAAAGGACAACACAACAATATTCAGCAGGAAATCAGGACTGTGACACCAGTAAGTTACAATTAAGTACGTAACTAAGAAATTAACAGACTAAGCATACTTTCATTGATAAAACATACCAATAAAACTTTAATATATATTGTATAGTTTTATTGGTATATTTTATCAATGAAAGTACATATATTCTATACAGTATATATATATATGTATATATATATATATATATATATAATATTATATTTTGTTAGATCAATACCTTAACCAAGTTAAATTATTTGCTTTTCCCCCATATTATAAATATATAAAATATTTCGATGGTTTAATCACATTGAAGGGGGTGGATTGGAATCCACTGCTGCTTCAATGTATATAGGAAATGAGTGATTATAGTCAAGGTATTAATCAATATTTTTCCTTCAAAATATCACATGGGTTGAATTACTTCTCTGGAGATTATACTTTGTTATAGAAGTTACCAGTGTGATTACTGAAATGTTATTTTCATGTATTATTTTTAATGTCAGTATTTGATATTTGAATGTAGTAACAGTGCTTGCCTATTTATTCCGGTTTCCAGAAATTAAACAGGGACTGTTTTTGTGTGTTTGTGTTTGTCTTCAACGTGCTCAAACAAATAGGGGTCATTGAAGCCAATAGTTTAAGGGACCATTTCTTTGTTAAAGCCTTACTTAGACTAAAATGTAGCTCTCCTTGAGAAAGAACTTGTTATCTTGATGTTTTGAGACGAGACTCCTGTTTTTAGTTAGAGCCTGGCCAAATCCAACCTTGGAAAAGATGTGTGTCGGTGTGTGTGTTAGTCTTCTTGCTTGGTTAAGGAACCACTGGCATTGTTGGAGATTGACTGAGTTGTTGTTTGGGACATGCTGGCACCCAGCAACCCAAATATGCGACCTGGAAAGTCAAGACGTGCCTAACTTCAGGGTCCGAGTGTCAGCTGCATAATCTATGGAGATATGCTTCAGTCTATCTGTATATGTGTGGAAAATTACTATGTTTATCAATTTCTTATCCAATGAGAATCATTCAACCTGTAAGCAATGACGCAGCTTAGACCTTGGAAATGGTATAACTGCTGTGATCTTTGAGACTGCAAGCGGGGCGGCCTACGAACTCCTGTGTGAGTCTTGAAGCTGAACTTCTGCTGATGAAACTGCAAACTATCTTCAGTAAAACTTTTCTTCAATTTTTTATAATTCTGACTCCGGGTCTTCTTTCAAACATCTGGTCCTTGGGTCCTAAACTGTTAACTCCTAACAACATAAGAGTGTGTAAATATTTACAAACTTGTATGGTAACGTTAGATGCAATTAATCGATTCGACAGCATTAACATATGTATGTGTGTGTGATGTCAGGAGGGGATATTTGTTTTTACTGACCCTAAAAGTTTGATTAAACCATCATAATATTTTGATCAAATAATGTATATAATGAAATATAATGTAATTTCTCGCTTTGCGTGTATATTATAACGATTGTGTAACATTATATAAAAAGTAATAATGTGCTTATTAAAATGGTAATAATGTAATAAAAGTTCTTCTAAGTGACAGCAGAAAGATGTCAGTGTGTACCTCGGCTTGTTGTATCTGTCGGTACTCGAGCTCGTCTCGGTATCCGGCCTGCTGGAAGCGGTACAGGTCCTCCACCTCACCTGTCCATTGCTTCGCGCGGCTCATGGACTTGGGCTTGGCCTTGTTATCCAGCAAAACTGGGCAGGACATGATTTCTGTGTATGATAACATAGACATCACTCACTATTCTACTTTGAATAAATCCAGTTTGACAAAAAACAGATTCTACTTTACATAATCAACAAGTCAACACCGTGTCACGTGTTCAACAACAATACGCTCATTCACCGAATAATTAATGCTGGAGTTACAAACATTGGCAGCATTTAGTCTAATTTACTCAGAAGAAGCATTGAACTCCGATTTGAGTTGATATTTATTATTAATAATGTTTTAAATACAAACTTACATTGACGTGCGTGATAAAAAGATGAATTGTCAACGTGTTTCTTTCGGTTGAGCGATGTTGCGCATCATTGTTTCCTAGCAACTTAGCATGAGGGTAAAATGGCCAAGAGAAAACATTCCCGGAATTCCACAGTTTGGTTGGCCAATCAAACCTACCCCTGGAATGCTCTAGAAGAAACTGACAAAACTTCGTGGGTATTCACAATTATTTGTAAAACTTTGTGCATATTTTTTGTCTCAGTGTATTGTTTTAGAGTATACCGATTGTTGTGGCTATTTGCAATGTTTTAAGGATTGAATTTTAGTCCGTTAGATGTCGCTGTACAATTTACACTATCAGGTTACCGATGTTTGTTTCCGACTCACGTGATTTCATACCAAAGCGATGCCAGGAGGAGGAAAGACAGATGCGGGGAACAGGGGTGCTGTCTGCGACTCGAGCCCAGCAAGAGTTTGGGCTGTGATGTCCTGAGGTCTCAGGGGGATTTTGAGTTCTTCATCAGCTCAAACTCAGTGCAGTCAGCATGAGCTCGTTTGCTGGACGCATGAAGGAATATTCCACCATCTCCCTGGACCGATTTGACAGGGAGAATTTGCACGCCAGAGCATATTTCCTCTCTCACTGCCATAAAGGTGCATATATGTGTATTATGGACATCGCATCAGAACCTGCTAATGCACTTTCCAGGCAGCATGAATGGCTAAATTGGTTTGCTGTGATTATGATCACTGTTCTGACATATCTGTTGATGTTTATATTTAATAGATCATATGAAAGGGTTGAAAGGACCTTTGATGAAGAGAAAACTGAAGTTTAGGTGAGTGATGGTTGGTTTATTCCAAGTCATGTCCTTATTAAACATTTGTTCATAAACAGCCAAAGTTTATGTAAACTTTTTTAAACTATGACTTGTCCTTAATTTTTAAGTTTAAATGTAGGCCTATTGGTTATAAACTAATGTATAAAATAATATATATATATATATATTAGGGCTATCAAACGATTAATCGCGATTAATCGCATCCAAAATAAAAGTTTGTTTTTACATAATATATGTGTGTGTATGGAGTATAATTATTTTCTATATATAAATACACACACATGCATGTATACATTTAAGAAATATTTGCATGTATATACTGTGTATATATATTTATATTATATATAATTTATATTATATATAAATATTTGATATATAAATAACACATTTTTCTTAAATATATATGCACGTGTGTGTATTTATATATAGAAAATAATTATACTCCACACACACACATATATTATGTAAAAACAAACTTTTATTTTGGATGCGATTAATCGCGATTAATCGTTTGACAGCCCTAATATATATATATATATATATATATATATATGTGTGTGTCAGTTCAATTTGTTGTTTATATACTTTTATTTTTATAAACAAGCTTTTTTCAGTTTACATACTATGATGCTGTAGTATTATGCTATATGTCTATGAACATCGTCTTGGTATATATAAATATTGTCATATTTATGTATTTTTTATTTTTATGTACAAAATGTAAGTTTGTTTATTCTGCCTTTACATTGAAATGTACTTTGCCGTTATCTAATGTTTAAACAATATCTTTAAAAAACAATTGATTTAATAGTAACTAAAAATTAATATCCATTTTCATGCTGTACAATATAACAATGTGATGCCAAATTCACTCTAGCAAAAACAGTTTTCAGTGTTTTAATTTATGTAAATTATTTATATATATATATATATATATATATATATATGTGTGTGTATGCATGCAGTGTTGTAAAGTATGAGTAAATGTAATTAGTTACTGTACTTAAGTATCTTTTTGGCTACTTTGTAATTTGACTGAGTTTTCAGGGTCCTCTTATCACCACTGTATATATTTGACAAGACATTGACAAACTTATTGTCTTTGTTAGTTTAACAGTGAAGCTGTACTGCTCATTTGTCACGAAGGAGCTCCTGCTTAGTAACCCAAAATATGTGTTCTGGGAAGATCACATTGTAAGTATTCATTTCAGCCATGCAAATTTCCATAAATCGTTCAGCTAACCGTTAAACATCCTGATCCGAGAACATCTCCATCACAAACTAGGTGCCCCTGGAGCTGGACAGTCCAACGCACATATCTCTGATAGATGAAACCACTGGAGAGGTGGGCGTTTAGCTCCTAGTTTATTCTTTTGTTTAGTGTTTTTGAGTTGATCTGAATTTGTATTTATTTTTTCTCTTCAGTCAGAGGATGTTGTTGTAACCCTGCTCACAGCGGGACACTGTCCAGGATCGGTCATGTAAGCAACCGGAACATGAATTAAGAATGTAAATAGAGTCCATTTGGATGAAATCATGGCTTGAAACTCTCAACACAGGTTTCTGTTTGAGGGTGCTCAGGGTACAGTGCTCTACACAGGGGACTTCAGACTGGCTGTCGGAGACGCTGCAAGAATGGAGTGCTTGCACTCTGGAGACAGGTATTCAGATATAATCAGATATTTAAATACAACACATTTTGTAGATAATAATACGGTTCAAATGTTTGTGTTGCAGGGTAAAAGACATTAAGAGTGTGTATATCGATACCACATTCTTTGATCCCAAGTACCATCAGATCCCTAGCAGGGTAAGCATTTACACTTACCTGGATTATATCAAACAGACTTGAGGCGGTTGTATCTTTCTTTCCATAACTGTTTTCCCACTGTTTTAGGAGGCTTGTTTAACAGGGATAAGACAGCTGATCCAGGACTGGATCTGTCAGAGTCCGTACCATGTGGTTTGGTTAAACTGTAAGGCGGCGTATGGTTACGAGTACCTCTTTACCAACTTGGGACAAGAGTTCAGCTCACAGGTCAATGATTTTCTTTTTAACTAATTCTTTCTGCCTAGTTTTGCAAACATTAACAGTTTCTCTACTACAGATACATGTGAACAGCTTGGATATGTTCAAAAAAATGCCTGAAATTCTGTGTCACGTGACCACCAATCGGGCAACGCAGATCCACGCTTGTAGGCACCCCAAGGTAAGGCTCATCCTTTGCACGTCCTGAATGAGTAGTTGTAAACGGAGATCACGTCTGTGGCTTTTTCCTCAGGATGAGGAGTTCTTCAGGGCGAACAGGTTACCGTGCGGCACCACGGCTCCAGATGGCATTCCTCTGAACATCATCAGCATCAAACCCTCAACAATATGGTTTGGAGAACGGACCAGAAAGACCTCTGTCATTGTCAAGTGAGTCATGATGCACCAATATAAAAATTTTGGGTGCAGATAATTATTTTCATGTTATGGCCAGTTTTTTTGGGTTTTTTTACACATGACACCGTTTTCAACAAAAAATGGAAAACTTTACGTGTTTTGGGCGTTCATTTACACCACAACGGCATTTTGGGGGCCTGAAAAAGGAAACTTTTGAAAACGGGTTTCAAAGTACAAGTTTTTGATAACGATACCGTCTCCATTTAAACTATTTGTGAAAACAGTGACATCATGCGCATGCGTATTACCTGTTCAGGCTATAGGCGGGTAGTGTTAATTTACAAAGTGATATCGCCATCTACTGGCCCGGCAGCAGAATACAGCTTTTTAGTTGTTTTTGCGGATCCGTGTGAACGGAATCGTTTTGACGTACATCATTGTTGTGTAAAAGTACAGTTAAATTGTATACCATCTAAATAAAACTTTAAAAACTAAAATATCTTGTAAATGTTTTGTTAGAAGTGAATTTAGCATCACGTTATAATGTACAGTATGAAAAATGGATATTAATATATATAATTTTATAATATAAAAGTATAAAAATGTACATATTTGTGTATATATATATATATATATACACTCAAATATGTACATTTTTATACTTTTATATTATAAAATTATATATTTGATTTATTTTTAAATTCTATATATATAATAAAATTACATTAAGTGTTCATACATATATAGAATATAACTTATAATATAATATATATCATTTATTTATTGACTGTCTCTCTTTTTAGGATGGGGAGCAGTTCCTACAGAGCATGCTTTTCTTTTCATTCCTCTTACTTAGAAGTAAGAGAAATCCCACTTAAAATATTTTTCATACATGACAGCATACACAGTATTAGGATATCATAAGCCTGTTTCTATTTCCTTTGACTAGGTTAAGGACTTTCTGTCCTACATTGGTCCTGTTAACATCTACCCTAATGTCATTCCATTGGGCAAGACACTGGAGGACGTCACAGATCTGTAAGGACTGATCCTTCTCTCTTTTTTTAACCATGTTGTCATGAGATACTTACAATAAAATGATCTTTTTAAATTCAGGTTGAAGCCATTGTGTAGAAAACACACTGAAAGGGAAGAGATCTACAAACCGCTTGGAACCCTTAAAGGAACCAGAAAGAGATGCACATCAGAAGGTAGAAACCGTTTTCATTATTAAAACTATTTCTATTATTCATCATTAAAACGGTTACTAGTGCTTATAAATTTCTTTCTGCCAAGGCTCAGACAGTAATGACGACTTGTTTGATGAGATTTCCACGGCTCCGAGGTGGCGGAAGATGAGAGTGGTTGATCTGACCAAGATTGCCAATAGTGCACAACCACGTAGTCCTAATAAAGATTCTCATGATACAGACCAAATGTACTCCCTCATACAGCCCTGTCCCTCCGCACACTCGTCCAATTACATGGACTGCACTGAATCAAATGATGATGACGACGACGATGAAGATGATCCTGAGCAATCTCCTGTACCTCACCCACCTGGTCTTGCTCCTCCATCTTGCACAGAAATGCCATGCTCAAAACTGACTCGTTTGGACTCGTCCCGATCCAAAGCTGCTCAGCCTTGTTGGGAAAAGTTCTTCAAGGCAGAACCGGTGTTGACGGACGAGAGCGAGTTGGATAACAGTCAGAACAGCCACAACACAGCCACCGAAAACACAGCGTCCCAATCGCCTGAGCTGTTTCAGGATGAAGATGAGGACGACAAGAGCTCCGTTCACATGACTTCCTCTCAGTCCACTCATATATCAGACGCAGGAATGGAGAGCCTCAGTCAAATGGACACTGTTCTTGTCCAAGTGGATGAAAGTAAAGCCGTTATTAGCGAGCAGTGTAAACGAGATGGGATTGACACTGAACAGAAGACGGAAGAAGCCGTAGAGCTGAAATCAGACTCTCAGGTGTCATCAGATTTCGAGCTTCCACCAACACCAGGTTCAAAAGTCCCACAGCCAGAAGACCTGAAGGACCTGTACAGGAAGCTGGCAGCAGGGGAGGAAGTGGTCATAAGGCAAATTTTTTAATTTCATGTTTGTTTATTCATGTATTATTTTTTGGCTTGTTGTACGACAGCTTACCTCATGCAGTTTTGTACCTTTATAAATACTGAATACTTTAATTCAATTCCTCAAGCAAATGTGTACAATGTTTTCTGTTGTTCTAGTTTAGAAACTATTAAAAAAAACTTGAAGGTGAAAAAATAAAACTTAAAACAAAAGAATTAGAAATAATGCCTTGCCAATTAATTGAAATCAAGTTGAAGTACTAAAATGAATGAAACCAAAAATGAAATAAAAAGCAAATTAAAGGTAAATAGAACTATTAAAAACGAATAAATTAAATGCTACAAAAGCACACATCAAAAATATTAAATTAAAAAGGCTAAATTAAAATAATACTATATAAATACTAAAATAACAACATTCACATTGTGTCGTAATTATAAGATGGCAACTCAAAAGATTCCCTAAAATTCTTTTGGCACTTGGCAAGTTTTAGAGTAAAAAAAAGCACATTAGGTAACTGGTTAAAAAACAAGAAAACAGAAATATGTCAAAGCTATTTTAGTTACTTTTACACAATGTAATTGCGCTCAAGTAAGAGATGCTTGGAGCTTTCATAAAATTCCAACTTGGAATTACAAGTTCTGGTTTCTTTTTAAAATCTTAAATCATGTAACTGCAAATATTCCAACTTGACATGAATGTAGCAAGTATCTGTACTGAAAATAAACTCCGGGTGTATTGCGTTCAGAGATCTTTATTGCATACTAGTTACAGATGACATCTTTTTAAACGATAACTTTGCACCTGCTTGCTGTGACTGCACCAGATTAGCATCAGTGAGCCACACAAAGACATCTCCCTGTACACCACCACCTGCTTCTCAGTCTACAACGGGAAACTCTTCAGTCTGATGAGGTTGTGCACGCTTTAAATGGTATCAGCAAACTCCACAGGTTTCCTTAAATCCACCATTCACATAAACTCATGACTAATCAAATGGTGTGATGCTGGTACATAAAGGCACATGGTAAGAACAACTACAGTAAACCTGCTGGTCAGACAACAGGCATGAACAAAATGACTGCAGGTAAAAAACAACAACTGGATATTCATTTAAAAAGGATAGCTCACCCATACAAGAAAATTATATTCTTACCCTCATATTCCAAACCCAAAAAGGATCAATTACATCCTGGTCCATCCTTTTGACACTATGAATGGTTGCTGTAAACCAAAAGCTGCAGAACAATTCTACTTGCATTTTCCTTTATGGGTGAGCTATTCCTTGAACTGAAGCAAACATCTTCAAGTTCTTGTTCGGTTAATCTCTAGAGGAATCTAGAGCAATGGAAAACCTCAAACAGCATGAGATGCAGGTGTTTAGGTTACTGTATGGAATTATGTTGCCAGCGTGATTGAAGGTTAAGACGCTGCAGCAGCAGCTGTTTCTATGGTAATGGCCTCGGATCTGCCGCTTCCCAACTCTGTGCACGTAACGTGCAGTGAACCGTCTCTGAAAAACAAACACATCAGGAAAAGAGTTGAGTAGTTGAGTAGGACAGGGTGATATTATTGAACTTATAGTACACACACAAGCTAGAAAATATTTAGATTACTCTTTAAAAGATCGCAGTCTTTACTCTTTTCAACCACACAATTATATCTCTGTATATCTCTTTATATATTTCTGTTACGATAATTCAAATTATCACAGAAGTGTTGGGATAAAAGTTTATAGTTCGGATATAAACAGATGTCTACGGAAGCGATCAAAATAGAGTAAACACTTCAAATAAAGATTCATTAATTACATCATTACACCAGTAGGTGGCAACAAGTGAGTGTCATTGAATCATTCAAGAGATTCGTTCAAAAACGCCGATTCATCCAGTCATGAAACAAGTCTTTACGAGCGAGTCATTGAATCATTCATTCAGATGGATTTTTTTTATAAAATAATTAAAATTAATTAAATATTTTTAAATAAACTGCAGAAATTAACATTTTGTCAGAACCTCTAATAAATTGCATGTTATTTTGTTTAGTTATCTGTTCAGAATCGTTTAAACAATTAAAAATTGTGATTCTCAATTCATCCAGTATTAATGAAAATATTAATTTATCACATTACCTCTTCATTGTCAGCACTGTGACAAAGTCATGCAGCTCCTCTTTAGGTTCCAGGTCTCGAAGTACAATCTAGAAAAATAAACCAGTGTCACATTTAAAGTCAATAAGCTTAAGGTGAAATCAGCCCAACAGTTTTAGTGCACAACACAAGCTGAATATCTCATTTACGATCATTTTATGTTTGTACTGAAATGTCTGTTAAAAGGGGAGCCAACCTGTGCGATTGGTTGCTGTGCCTGGTACAGCTCCAGACACACGGACGACAGACTGCCAGGACCCTGCAGCGTGTGCTGACAGCGGGCAGGGAGAGGTGTGCCAGATGGAAACAAAACTGTGAAAACCTCCGCTCCGGAGTCATCCACTTCCTGAAAGACCGAGACACGATCTACTGATCAATATGCCATTCTGTGCTAAAACACCATAAAACGAATCTGCACTATTATCCCCACCTTAACCGTGATGTCGCTGGCACAGCAATCCACAGTGATGGAATCTTCTCCGAGTGCCAGGCTGTCTTTTCCGACCAGGATGCCAGCCTGCATGGCAGCACCGACCGGAATCACCTCGTCCGGGGGAATGGAGTTCAGTAGCTCCACGTCTGGGAACAAATCCCTGATCATCTGTTGCAACTTCGGGATACGAGCTGATCCTCCGCATAAAACCACCTTAGAAAGAAAGCAAAATGGTTTAAGCTCTATTTATACTCCATTCTCGCTATGTAAAACACCAAAATAATCTACTAGTTGGACAGGGAATTTTGTATTAATTGCCTCTAAACTGACAAAAAAAAAAAAATATCATGCATGAAATATGGATTCAAATCTACAGCTCTCTCTACTGGTCGTACAACTGTATTGAAGACCTCATGTTTTTTTTGTTTTTGTTTTACATGTTCAGCTTTCTTTAGTGTGTAATGTTGCTGTTTGAGCATGAAAAAGGTCTGCTAAGTTCCAAAGCACAATATCATTATTCTCTATATCACATTCAAGCATGAAAACCTATTCTAGCAGTCCCCAAAAACAAAATCAAGACTCTGTAAAAGAGCATAATATGACCTCTTTAAAAAAGTTGTTTTACCTTGTTGACATCAGAGGTGGACAGGTTTACTTGCTCGAGGAGACTTTTAATTGGCTGAATGCTCTTAGTAAAGAGGCTGGAGCATATCAGCTCAAAACGGGCTCTAGGACAGAAGCATATATGAAATGCAGAGATGCAACAGGTGCCATTTTCTTTGTAATACTGATTTGATTGCAAAATAACTTCAGCTCACCTGGACACATTACACTCAAAATCCATGCCGTCATAGAGCGAGTCCACAAAGCAGTTGGCACTACTCAGGGTGGAGAGTGTGTGCTTGGCCATATCGGCACCATTCATGAGCTTTAGCATCGCCCTGGGGTTTCCTGTCACATCCTGTTTAAAAGTCCTGGAGACACACATGACAAACAAAATAAGATTGACATGCATGTAATAAAATAAAATAACATCAAATATGTTTAAAAATATTATACACTACCGTTGAATTTTGAGGTCAGTAAGATTTTTTTTTCTTTTCGAAATAAATTAATTTTATTCAGCAAGGATGCATTTAATTCATCAAAAGTGACTGTAAAGACAATTATAATGTTACAGAAGATTTCTATTTCAAATAAATGCTGTTCTTTTGACTTTCTATTCATCAAAGAATCCTGAAAAAATGTCTCATGGTTTCCACAAAAATATTAAGCAGCATTACATGGATAAGACATGTTTCTTGAGCAGAAAATCAGCATATTTGAATGATTTCTGAAGGATCATGTGACACTGAGGACTGGAGTAATGATGCTGAAAATTCAGCTTTGCATCACAGGAATAATTTCATTTTAAAATCTATTCAAATAGAAAATTGTTATTTTAAATTGTAATATATTTTACAATATTACTGTTTTTACTGTACTTCTGATCAAATACTTTTTCAAAAACATTTTTAAATATCTTTATTCCAAGCCCAAAGTTTTGAACAGTAAATATGAAATAAATATTTAATATAATATACAGTTTACATTTACATTTACATTTATTCATTTAGCTGACGCTTTTATCCAAAGCGACTTACAATTGCTATATATGTCAGAGGTCGCACGCCTCTGGAGCAACTAGGGGTTAAGTGTCTTGCTCAGGGACACATTGGTGTCTCACAGTGGATTCGAACCCGGGTCTCTCACACCAAAGGCAGGTGTCTTATCCATTGCGCCACACATTATATTATAATATTAAATATTTATTTAATATTTACCATCTATTTTCTGATAATAAATTATTAAACTTAAATAAATTATATAACTTTACAATTAAAGGGTTCTTCATTGCATCTGATTTAAAAAAATATATATATAATAGCAGATTCATAAACAATAAGTTTGGCACCAGTACTAAAAAACACTGCTTCATATAACACTGGAGTGAACAATATGAATATGACTAGATGAGCCACTTCAAAGTGTAAAATAGCCAATATAAGAAGTTATGAAGTTGCTTGGCAACCGTACCCAGTGCAGTGTCTTCAAAACAAAACCACTTCCATTATAAGAAAAATCACAAGATAACAGATGTAAAGCACAGGACTTCAACTGACTTTTTGAACTCGGCGGCGAGGTGCTGTGCGAGCTCATGTGTGAAGCTCTCTCCTCCCGTCCTGTGATCGGTCTGTGTCGCGAGGACCTTGTACATTCCACTGTTCACCTCCAGGACGGTGACGCTGAGCGACGTGCCTCCGAGTTTGTACACCAGGACATGACTGTGTTTGAAAAGAGAAAGGAGAATGAGGCTTCTGACGAGCTCAAAGAAACAGCTCAACTCGGACGACGCACAATCTCAATGTACCTTTTTCCCAACGATGAGTCCTGTCCGATGCCATAAGCCAGAAGGGCAGCAGAGGGTTCGTGTATCAGCCTCAGCACGTCGAACCCGGCACTTTCTGCAGCTTGCCTACAACACAGCACCGACTGTTATAAAACCTCTCCCCAGACACAGCTTCTGGAGTTAGATAACCTTGTTACATCATCTGAATTCATTAGCATTCGTCTGGCAGTGTTTTACAGACACTTCAACTACATACCTTAGAGCATTCTTCTGCATCTCTCCAAATTCAAAAGGCACCGTTATGACAGCATCTTTCACATCCGAACCCAAGGCTGACTGAGCCGTCTCTGCAGGGAACATGAAATGATTATCAATGGTTCACATTTAACATACTGACTATGAAAGAAAATGAAGCATTCAGACAATACCTTTCATTTTATGGAAGATCAATTTTGCTACGTCTTCAGGCGACACATACTTGGTTGTCTCTCCCGTCTCGATTTCATATCTGGGCAGATCACTCTTGTTGACAACCTGGGAATGAGTGAGAAAATACACACCTCTTAAATGAGAAAATGGTGCCGTTTTTATGGGTACTGTTGTGTTTTTTCCCATCTGTCAGTATTTAAAGGGATAGTTCACCCTAAATTAAAATCAAGTCATCATTTACTCAACCTAGTGTTGTTCTAATGCCGTATGCCTGTCTTTCTTTTTCAGACCACAAAAGGAGAATTTTTAAAAAATGTTCGTTCATATAATGGCAATGAATAGCGACCAGCATCAAGCTTTTAAAAAAAGACGCAAAGGTATCACAGAACGGTCCAGTGTGACACGTGACGTATATTCCAACTGTTCTGGGAGTGTATGATAGGGTTTGATGAAAAAAAAACTAAAATTGAATGTATTTAACGAAAATCCTGATCTTCTGTGGCTTTCGTGAGACTCTATTAGCGCCGCAGTTCAACCCAACTTGCCCAGAAAAAGAACACAAGTTGTGAGAAATCAAGAAAAGTGCAAAATGAAATACAATCCATGTTTTTTCTTCTCTGAGGTGAATATATCTGTTGTGTCCGTCGCAACAAGAAGTTACCGTGTTCACATCTGTCAACTGTCTCATCTGTCATCTGAGTTCAGGTCTGGAGATATTCAACCCGGTGAAAAAAAGTACACGGATAATTTTTTGGGGATTTCTAGTAGTTGTATTACACGTCAAGGGCAAGCCAGAGTGAACTGCGGTGCTAATAGTCTCATAAACGCTCAATCGTGCACAGAAGACCAATGGCCAAGGTCAGGATTTTCATTAAATAATACATTCAAGTTCAGTTTGTTTTTCATTAAACCCTATCATACACTCCGAGAACAATTGTAATATACATTATATGGACTAATTTTTTTAAAAAAATCTCCTTTTGTGGTCTAAAAAAGAAAGACGGGCATAAGGCATTAGAACAACACCAGGGTGAGTAAATGATGACTTAAATTTAATTTTAGGGTGAACTATCCCTTTAAGAACAGCATGTACTTACAATGCATTTGCTTTCTTCTTTGTGAGCCAGAGCATCTGGGTCATCAAAGCTGTCAAATACACAAGTCCAATGAATTTATATTATTATTACTTATATAAATGTTTTTTTATTTAATATATTGCTACTTTGACGGTAAAATATTCATAATAAATGTTATGCACTGAATTATCTACATCATTATTGCATGTTTGTGTAAATATGAAAATAAATACCGTCTGCCAAGGATCTGCTTCACTTTGACAACCGTATTGGTGGCATTTCGTATTCGGCCCTGCTTAGCGGCGATTCCCACTATCTAGAAAATCAAATGCATGAGACAAAACCATTATTTTAGATTATAAATGTATCCCATAAGGGAATTATAGTGTAATAGCAGCCAAAAATACACTAACATAATCAAAAATGAAACACACTATGCAACACACAATTCAAATAAAATGGTAATACTATTCACTAGACAAGAGATATGTTGCATTTAAGTTTCTATTTCACTGTTAATTCTTAACATGGCACGTATTAAAGGCTGTCTGTGTTTGGTGCTGATGAGAGAGCTATATAATGATTATGACCCCATTCCCCGAAATCCTGGTAAATTACCTGTTCAGTGTCTCTGTATGCGACCACAGCTGGAGTGACTCTGTCCCCTGCATCATTGGCCACAACATCTGCTCGTCCATCCTAATATGAAAACAATTACACTTATTTTAATATTTTTTTTTAATCTGGTATGGTTTACATGTCACACCATCATCTATTCAGCACTATTAACAAGGACTATTAGATATTTTATTTCATTGTCGGCATATTTGCGTTTATTCAACTAATTAAAATGATGTATACTCATAACAAATTCACCTTGAATACCGCAACACAGGCACATGTGTATCCAAAGTGCACCCCGATGGCAGCCATGCTTCCGACGAATTCTACCGGAAGCCGGTTTTCTTATGCAAATGAGGAGGGAGTGACTTTTGGGCGCAGCCAAATGACGGACAGCGATGTTAGCCAATCACAGCGCCTCTGAACTGACGTCGACAGGAAAGTCAAGAGAGCAGCGCCTGATTCATGGTGCCTTCACGTGCTATGGTAATTATGGTAAATACCAAAAGCCGACATGGAAAATGCACATGAACACCCCCTCATGTGGTATTTTCCACTGGGCAACTCGTAGAATATTTTGATGCACGAGTTGCCGAGATGAGATAACCTTTGACCTTTTCAAAATCGCGGAGAGCAACGCAAGAGTCGTGAATACTGTTAGCGGATAGTTTTTGTAGCCTATACAATGTTGTGTCATTAACGATTGTAATATAATGCGTTAACACTCAATTTTCAACTTCGCCGCAATTTCCTTGGTTCATATGTAGTCATTTTATGTCATGTTTAATTTTTTTTAATTATTAATTATGTTTTAATCATCAGAAAGCACCACATTTACGTGTTTTTTTTTTTTTTTTTTTTTGCTTTTTTTTTTTTGTAAAGATAAAAGAGATACTCTACTGACACAGACCTTGCGGGTACTACATTACGACAACAAAAGCACTTGAACACAACACACTGGTAAATACCAGTTCACAAGTGGAAAATATCATCTTTTCCATAGCACGTGAAGGCACCATTAGAAACAGCTGAGAGCGGCGCCGGTGGGTGTTGTGTGCTGGGTATTGAAGTTCACTTAAAAGTGCGCACAGGCGCGTTTTAAGCGCACAGAGTCATGTCTTTAACCAGCTCCTTTGCAACCCCGTTACTTTTGCTTTTATGTGTTGTTTTATTCTCAGTTGCTGTTGCAGAAGAATGCGAAGGTGAGGTTGGTTGGCTTGGCTTTCAATGCGCATGAACCAGCTGAGTTTAAAAATAGCCACCTGGGTTATTTTTCACAAGTGCATGAGTGTTTTGACATAGTGAATATAAGATATTTACTGCAGGAAGTCAATATTTAAGAGGTGAGTCCTGCTTTGGATTGCATACTGACTGACAACCCCTATTATTGTAACACTATGCCTTCAATTTAAATAGTTATTTAAAAATTTTGTTCTATGTCCAATCAACTTGGATGTTTATGTCATTTTAACTTAAATTACATTAAACCGACTTAAAAAAACGAGTTGAATCTTGTAAAAAAAAGTTTAAAAATTGCTCAACTTATTTTGATGAGTTAAAGCAATATAAAACATATGTTGTCATAACTTATTGATCATATTGGAAATGGAAAAACGATTTTACCTGCTTTGATTTTCTTGTGTGTTATAAGACAACCCACTTACAACTGAAAACATTGCTTATGTTCTGCAGAATTATAACTAACTGTTATATCATACAAATTTATCCCTCTAGTATGAATCTCTGTTTAATATTTATATGTGTATCTGTTTTGCAGTGTGTGAGGAGTTTTTGGGGCGGCTTTATAACTCACTGGTGATCAGACACACAGAGCTGTCCCCAGAGCTGGTGGAGGAGGGTCTGATCAGAGCATGCACCGAGACTACTGGGAAAGAGAATCGACTAGTAAGAACATAAAAAGAAGCACAGTTTGGTTTTTATGCTTCTTTGGTTGCTGGTTCATATGAATATGTTTAGGGTATGAAATATATTGAATGCATGAGGTAATTCTTTCCCTTTTCACCTCAGTGCTATTACCTAGGAGCCTCCAGTGATGCTGCAGCCAAAGTGACAGGTGAGGTGAGCCGCCCCCTCAGTGCACATGTTCCTGTACAGAAAATCTGCCAAAAACTTCAGCGCAGGGATGGCCAGATCTGCGAGCTCAGATATGGTAGGGTGCACTCGCATATAAGATCCTTCAAAGTCGGCATGAAAAGGAAGTTGCGATAGTATTTTCTTCCCTATTGTGACGTATATCCAAGTGAAACTGCTTCTTGAACAAGTAAAAAGATTTTGCAAGAAATGCAAGAAATTGATTGGAATGTTGGATGGTTGTGGTTTTGCTTTTGCTGTGATGTTACGTTATGTGAGTGACAGGTTGTCCTGCCCTCGTGCCAGTAAACACATCAAAAGATATGTTGCTGCAGAGGGGAAGTTATTTTGATTAAAGACTGAAAATGTATTTTAAAAAAAATAATGATGTGCACAGATACATCATTTATAATAAATACTGCAATGTTCCATAAAAAATGATTGTCAGTTTTGTTTTCATGGTGGATTTAAAGGGTTAGTTCACCCAAAAAATTAAAATACTCACATTAATTACTCACCCTCAATTAAGCGGTTCAGTCCAAATTTTCTGTGATGAACAGATTGAATTTAGGCTTTTATTCACATATAAACATTCATCAACGCAATTTCACTCTATGTGCAACAACCAATGAGGTTAATTCTCATATTACGCAGCATGTTTGAGCTTCAGCAAGAACCAGTGAGGTTTGTTGCGTCAAGTAGGTTCGGTTGAGCTTCTGTTAATGTACACTGATCAATTGTGAATAAAAGTCTAAAGTAAATCTGTTCATCATATAAAGCGAATGAGTCTCTTCAGAAAAATTGGACTAAACCACTCAATTCATATGGATTAGTTTTACAATCTCCTTTATGAACTTTTTAAAGTGTCAGTCAAATGTCAGTTGCGTATCTGTCAACGGAGGGACAGAAAGCTCTCAGATTTCATCCTCATTTGTGATACGAAGATGAACGTGTGAGTAAATGATGACAGAATTTTCATTTTTGGGTGAACTATCCATTTAATTGTATTAGAGTTTGGAATATTTTGGAAATATTAGTCTCAAATGTTTTAAAATGGACATTTCTTGTTCTTCTGAAACAGAGCGTCCAGTTCTTGACTGGAGCAGGGACGCTTTGTCTAAAATGCGAGTGTTGGATCTGAAGAGAGTCTTGGCCTCGTGGGGGGAGGAGTGCAGAGCCTGTCTGGAGAAGAGTGAATTTATTGATCTCATCCAGGAGGTGGCTCCCAAACACAGCACAGCGCAGCACAGAACACACACGGAAGAGTTCTGAGGGCCTCCTCGTGCAGCTCCGTGCTGGGGAGACAGCTCTGATGAGAGGGCCTCCTCGTGCAGCTTCATGCTGGGGACACACAGCAGTGATGGGAGGGGCTGCACGTGCAGCTGTGCTCAGGGACACTTATGATATTGCACTGAGACTTATGATGCTTTTCATAATATTAGTTATGAGTAGCCATGTGCCACTTCCCCAGTGTCTCATTCTCCTGTACCACTGTAAGCATTTTTCTCCGGCATACTCAGAATAAATCATTAAGCTTTATTAGTTTCAGTGATTAAGAGGAGGCTCTAAGACCAATTTGTACTCCGCTCTAAAAGCCTCATGTCTGGATGATATTCTAATCATAAAATCAAAATAAAGGAGTAAGAAACTATATTTTGCATGAATAACGAAAATGAAGCATTTTTTAGGACCATTATTTTTTTTCCTGCTGTGGCGAGCAGGATGAGGTCGAGGGCCGTGATAGGGCTCGCGCCGTCCTCCCACAGCCCTCGACCTCGTCCTGTTCGTCACACCTGCATTGTCGTGATATTATGCACATTTTCCTTCCTTGTTCTAATTAGCATAATACAATCTTATGAAAACACTTCACAATAAGGTTTCATTAGTTAACTAATATTTAACAATACTTCAACAGCATTTATTAATCATAGTTAATGTTAATTTCACTTTTAATATACTAATACATTATTAAAATCATTAGTTGTGAACTAACATAAACAAACAATGAACAGCTGGATTTTTATTAACTAACATTAACAAAGGCTAGTTCATGTTAGGTAATACACTAACCAATGTTTATATATATATATATATATATATATATATATATATTAAAAAATATATATATTATTTTATGTCCTATACTAAAGTTTTTTAAAGTTACCTATTTTTTATTGCCTTTAGGTTTTTTGCAGCTCTTTTAATAATTATTGTGGTATGCCAAAATTCAAAATTATTATGAGGACATAAAAACATCTGGACACATTACAGTAATGACAATCTGAGGGGGAGAATTGTGCTTAATATCTGTGGGGGGGAACAAAAACTAACGTTTTATGCAAAATATAATTGTTTTCTATTTTTGGGGTGAAATATGACCTAGACATTGGATTTTTGTTACATTAACGTGTGTGTGTGTGTGTGTGTGTGTGTGTATGTGTGTGTGTGTGTGTGTGTCACTTTCTGAATCCAGTTCAGTGTCAATCTGTATCAAATTTGTAGATACAAGCGTGCGTATGACCTCTCGTAAGGATCGTATTGTTGTGACTTTTTGTCCATACACACACACACACACGGAACAAAAGACGCACGCCCACCTAACTGTGCTGATGTTTACATCTGCCGTGTTGCCATGGCGATCACGAAACCTTTCATCCCCGGCTTCCGATGCTACAGGATTTTGCTGACAAACTTTTTATGTCATAAAACAGAACCAATCAGCCACGAGTCCATCGGCAGGGCTCTTTCTCTCTCTTCTCCTCTCTCCCCACCTCCAGGCTTTCTCATTCACAATCCCCATTTTTTACCATCCAGTTCTGCTGTTCTCCTGTAATAGCTGTTGAGAGAGAGAGTGAGAAGAGAGAGAGACCGTGAGTGAGATTCAGGCCTTGCCCACGCAAAGAAGTGGGAGACTGAACCTCTCTCTATACTCTCTCTCTCATGCGCGCACACACACACACACACACACAGTCAGTGTATCATGCTTGCACTGTGTGGGCTGAGCTGAGCATTCCTGTCATACAGTAACAGTCTCTCTGCCTCCGCACTCTCTCTCTTTCCCTCTCTCTCCCTCTATTTCTCTCTTTCCCTTTCCCTCTATCTCTCCTCTTTTCTCCCTCTCTTCTCTTTCTCACACACATACGTTCCAAATACACACATTAGCACACTTCTATACACTTTCACAGACCAGAGACGGACCCTCGCAGAGGAAGTCGAGATGGTGTGGAATGTGTGCCCTGGTTTTATTAGGTAAGTTTTATGATTTCCAGCATATCCTTGGGTGAATTGTGTGTGTGCTAGGTGTTGCTTGAATGAATTTAAGTGTGTGTTTGTTGAAAGATAAGATTAATTTGTGTCTTTTCAGGCTCTCTGTGTGTCATATTTTGTCAGCGCACCTCTGTACAGCGGCTCGATGCGGATATTTTCATTGGGCATCACTACAGGGATTACTGAACACTTTTTCCTAACAGGCAAAATGTGGCTGTGTGTGTGAGTGTGTGTGTGTGTGTGTATATGCGTGAGGATGTGTGAATGAGTGTTGCGCTCACTCTATATAGGTCTTCTTCAGGCAAAGCCTAATCTCGCTGATTGGAAACTGATTTGCGTTGAGTTGAATTTGGCAGAATACACAGACGTCGCCCCAGCCCTCTTACCTTCTTTACCTGTCACTCTCTTACATCCTAATTTCTGTCGTGACTGAGGCCAATCTATTCAGCCCTAACGCCCACACATTAAGCCATCACACTGTCTATTTCTTTTCCTTAAATTGCTCTCTTTCCTATTCCCCCCTTCTCAATCTCCCCTCTCTTTAAACATCTGTGTGGCGCTCGGTGCACGTGCACGAAGCGCGCCTTGAGTGTTTTGCACACCCGTCAGGAGATGCAGGAGGATGCTCGCACCAGATTTATGCTTTGGCCCTTTAAAAGCAGGCAAAGTTTCCTGGTGAACCATTTTTCTGGTTGCCATAGTGATGAGCAAGGACTTGGAGAGGTGCAGTGGTACTGGGATGCAGTGACAGCTCTTAGCATGTGAATTCTCACACTGAGATATGGAGATGCACAGAGGCTCTGAACAGAGACGGCGATGAGGTGAGACGCCCACGCGCGCACACACATCATTATTGCTCACAGCGCTCTTTGGATGATCATACTGTCCCTGGATCCCCAAAAGAGGGAGGAAACCATGTGGGGAAGATGAGTGAGAGAGAGGGGATTTGTGCGTGTTTGCGTGTGCAACAATGAATTCTGGAGAAACTGAGTGTGTAGTTGCTCTATGCAGAAGTTTTGCATTTAGGGGAATTGTTTAAGGTTTGTAATAGGGGAGAGTACAAGCCTGACTTGCAAATGAAGAATGCATGTTAGAAACATCACTTAAAATTGCATTCATTGCTCTGACCTCTCAGATGGTCAGTAAGATCTCAACCAAAATCCAAGTGTGTGAGATATTTAGGAAATAAGTAGTTGGCGTGAAATCTGTTTTTCGGCATCTTGCATAATCATTTTTTAGACAGCTTTTATGATATAGCTGCAGTTTCTTATGATGTATAATAAAATAAACATATTTTATTGGACTGTCCCGCTTTTAATGCAAGTAGAAAACATTTTTTATGAAGTAAGCTCACTTAAAGACTTGTTTAGTTAGATTTGACCAGAAAAGGTTTTAGAATTTTTTTTCGTATGTTAATGTTAAAAAATCTTGTATAATATTAACTGCTGTATTTTTTTCTGTTTGCTTGGTTGTTGTATTTATGTAACTTTGTATTTTTGTAATTCAATTTTTGCCATGAAGCTAGCCTCAGATGCAGACATTAAATAAAACTATACTATACTATACTTTTGCACTGGTTGCAATGATTTCTGCACTGTCAGCCACTAATCAAATAAGTTAAATTTGTGACTGATCATGTGACTCTCAGATGGTCACATGCTCTTCCATTAAAGCTGAAGATGCCATTTGGTTCATCTCAAATCAAGCTGAAGAACATGATCATCATGCTTGACAAAAAGCAGCTCGAGTGCTGCCGTTCTTAAAGCAAAAGGAGGACAAGCCAAATACTAATCCATTCTGAAATTCTCACTCAAGTTCATATACGTTATTTGTCAAGCTACCCAAAACCACCAAATTGGTGCACTTAGTGTGTTTCAGTGGGAGATCTCTAAGGATCATTTTAAGAAGTCTGCAGCCTTATAACTTCAGTCAAGTTCTTACCCACAGATCCAGGCGTGAAGGTGTGTCTTATGTAACAGAGAAGGAGCACACTCGTGTGATTTCTGTTTGATCTGATGAAATCAAAAGGAAATGAAATCTATCAGGACTTTTTGCAGCTGTCATCCATCACAACACCTTCATATGTGATTTCAAATATTGATATATTCAGCATTAAAGAACTATATGCAAGAGACTACAGTATTAGTATTACTATATGATCAATTTTTGTGATTGTGTTACAGAGGCCCTTCTAGTGTGCGGTGGAAATAGAAACGTTACTGTTCTGTAACAGCGTGTGTGTGAGAGATTTGTAGGAAGGAGTGTGGGTGTCGGTAGTCTTTATTTCTGTTCCACATTCATGTGTGTGAGGTGAATTTTTGTATCGCCTGAGGAAAGAGCGGAGTTATCAGAGGCGTGCAGCCTTTCCTATACTTCCTGCAAAAACATCCCGAGGACCCTCAGCCCAAACCAGCCAGGAAGAAGGCCAGGAAGTTGGGCTGAGATCACGGGAAGTAAATTACAAAGCCAGAAAGGCCTAGTATAAAAACAGGTCCAGTGGAAGTTTTTGGAGACTGTAGCCATGTTGCTTTAAAAAAAAAAATGATAGTGGTGCTTCGGATGTGTGTGTGTGTGTGTGTGTTAGTGAGAATATGTGGGAGTTTCAGTGATCCTGTATTTAAAATTGATGGGATTATGAAGGTTTTTATATTTCTTCATTCAGTCTGGCATCATTTTTGGTGTGACCCCAACATGCTTTGATAAATGCATTATCCAACACCATGCATAAATAAAATCTCTTATTTATCCAATCAAAGCACATATAATCCCTTGTTGCTGCATTTTATCCACTTCAAATGTACAGAGGTACTTGAACGTGCTGTATTGAGTGGCATTAGGAGTGAGAGAGGTGTTGATTACAACCAGAATTATGTATTTAAGCGTAGCCTCACCTGTGATGTTTATAGATGATACGTTGGTGATTGGTTGAGACACTGGAACCCTGGCTCCTTATTGGTAGAGGTCCACAAACGATGCTTTTGGTTGGTTGAGATGGTCTGGAGGAGACCTTCCTGCTGTAATTTCCTCTTTCCTGCTAGTTTTCCTGCTCGGGAATATTCAGCATCAGGGTTGGGCTTAAAGTGTCCTGAAATCTCAGACCTCCGAGGGAGTGCTGGGACGTTCAGCCCTGCTACATTACATACACAAAGTAAGGCATTGTGGAATACTGGCAGAAAACCATTGGAATAAAGACGGAAAGCTCAGAAAAGTTTGATCGTACGGGAAGCCTCACATGGGAAGTGCAGGTCAAATGTAACAACTCCTCCTTCATTGTCATTTAATATATCTAGCTTGTTAGTGGTGTTTGCTTAAGTATGAGTATTAGTATACTTACAATTAGGGATTTGAACAAACCCCTTAACCTAAATACTAATCTTTGGCTTGAGACTTGTCTGTATTTGACTATGTATGATAGGCTACCTACAATTATGTGGATTGTGAGAGGTGTGCTATTACTCTTCTAAGTGATCAGACTGATGGTTTTGCCTGCCAGATGATAAAATGTTTACACTGAAGGAGGGAATATGCCAGAATATCTTGCCTTATGGGTGGGTATTGCTTGAGCCAGTGAGCAATAACCCAGTACACCCTAACAACCACTTAACAACTTCCTAGAAACCACTTGAGAACTTCTTAGCACCATGGGAATGTTTGTACAATTTATTTAGAAAATACACATTACTACTATTGCTAGAAGAATCTCTGTATTATTTCATGTTGATTAAGTGGTTATTAGTGATCGTAGACCTTTTGATATGTCAGTGCTTTAATTGAGTTGAATGATAACGTCATCTCAGATCTAAGTTTCTGCTTGTCATAGAGTGTAACAATGCTGATGCAGATTATACTTACTCTTTACAGGGATTTTCCATTTCATGTTATCTGTGACAATGTCTGTTACATAATAGAGGACTTCCCTTCTGTCTCTGTGGACAATAGTCAAGAGTGTCTGAAATGTTTTAGCTTGTGTGTGATTGCATTGGAATGAGTGAGTAGGTGGACGGCTACATGTGGCCGGCTGTGATAATAGTATGGTAAAAGAATGAGTGTGTGATACAGCATATTTCTCTGTGAGAATGTACATGAAAGTATTTAACCCTCCGATGCATTCAAAATCCATCTTTTTACTTCAAAACAATAATATATCATCATTCCCAATGTTTTCAATCAATCAAAATGGTGTTCTGAGAGAGTTCTGACATCTTTCAATTCAGACATGAGGACTTTACCCAGCAAACACAGAACTTTCCGCTAAAGTTAGTGTATGGTTTCCCTTTGGTTATTTCTTTGGGAGCCACTTCATAACATTCAAGGAATGTTTCTTTTAAGTATTTTATATTATATATATTACATGTTCCCAAAACGTTCTTGTATCCAAACATTGCTGGGAATGTTGTCATAGGCTAGGCAATATAAACTTCTAGGGCTGGGTAAAAAATATTGAAACTCCCAAGAATCATCTTTTAGTCTATATGCTGTTTTCAGTTGACGAGGGAACAGAACATAGTGCCTCCCATCCAATAAATCTCAATAAGCTTAGTGCTTTGTTACTTTTGATATGAAACAAAGTCTCAGATTTCAAATCATGTCCATTTTGTTATGAAATTCAAACAATAAATACCGTTTTGGCGCTCTTTCATGTGACATATGCTGTAATGCCTCAAGCGAAGGTCACGTGGACCGATCATCTCGTCCGCTTAACTACTAACGTTCGTTACATCACGAAATAAACATGAATGAACATCAGAAGGTATGTTGAAAGGTATACAGTGCAACTTACCGAAATCCGTGTCATGTCTCATGTAATCGCTCAATCGGTGTTTCAACCGCGGGAAAGACGTCAATAAAACAGCCTGAGAACAACATAAATTTACCTCAGAAAACCCATTCAATGACCAACTTGTTAGAAAAATGTCAAGAGAGGAGCTTTTTTGCTAAATATATACACCATATTACATATTAATTATATTTTTACAGTATCTAATGTGTTTGAATAAATCTGTCAAGTTTTTATGACAGCTCCCATTTAAATAGGCTATTTCAAAAAACTAAGTAGAAACATAATTATGTAATTATGAAGTTAGTATTATAACTTTATTATTATTAAAAACTTACTTAGTAAAGTAGATGTTTGTATACAAATCAGTTAAAACTTTGTCATGTACCGGATATATCCAAATTAATCTACATCGAATCGAATTAAATCGGAATGTGTGTCAATATCCAGCCCTATAAAATTCACAACATAAACAGGACAGACATATAGAATTATGGGAGAAGGTCACAAGTAATCGCCTATGATGGTTTGGATGCAACACGCACCCTGAATGGTTTAAAATGACATTTTGAAGTGGACATCATCATGCCTCAGAGGGTTAAGTAATTGAAACAGATGTCAAGAGTTGGCTTGTTGCTTGTGATGCTGTAGAAGGAGAGACGCGGTGAGTGTGTGAGATTTTGCACAGCTGTCTCTAAAGAGGAAGTGGTAGCGCACCAGAACAAGCAAAGTGCTGAGTTTCCATGGTAACTTGGGATGCAGGGTTCCCTCAATTTCCATTATTCCCAAGTGGATCTGCTTCACAGTGTCCATGGCAACCACTCACAACCAATGGAGTCCCTATCTCTTTCTCTCTCTCTCTCTTCTCACTCTCTCTTTCAAACTCTCTCATCCCATCATTTTATCTTGATTTGTGATTTGTGGTAAAATGTCATCTCCATGCTTACGTGAAGACGTCATTACCTGTCACACTTTGACATTATTAGCCACAAATGCTTGGGTGTGCGTATTATAAAACAGCTCTGCGTACATTCTTCCTACTAGTATACAGATACATCAAATATCAGTCAACATAAACCAGTGCATTAGAATGAGTTTGACTGAAAATGCAGGTGTATGTTGTGTTGTAGGGTTGTGAGGCCGGCGTGTTGAGCAGAACGCACACACACACTCACACACACACACACTCTCCCGGAGCATGCCTATCAGTCCACCTGCCGACGGCAAACATGAGGCTCTCGACCGGCCGCGGCAGCAACACGCCCCTACCAACGGCAACCACGGAGATGACAGCAATTGGGCCTCTCCTGGGAGTCAATCTACCTCCGACCCTATGGAGGATCTCCACGGAGGCGCAGCTGTCATCCGCATCGGAATCCCTGATTTGCAGCAAACGGTGAGTACTCTGCTCTCACACACATATGCATATGCAGGCTCACTCTTGTCTTTGAAATGGCTGCACTGCAGCACAGAAGTAGAGAGTGGCAGTGATTGGTACAGACTGAGTTGTTGACTCTGCGTGGGAGTGAGGGGTGTGTGACAGAGGCTTACAGCATGTCGTCTACATGCACGCGTGTTTCTGTGCAAGCATCTACAGTCGTGTTTGCTGCAAGATGGCGATTGCATGTATAGTGCAGTCCAAAAGTGGACTTTTCAACCCCAGTATATTTCCTGAATAAATTTGCACTTTTAAATGATGTTATGTAGAACATGTTTACATAATCCTGCCAAACACATAATACCATGCTCCTCTTTCTGAGAGCCTTTGCAATATATTCAGCGTAACCCCCTGCTTTCAGTCAAAAGTTATGTCCGACGGGAGTACTTTAAAGTTGCGTTTTATATTTTGCACAGCCATCACCCCGTAGCTCAAGAATGGTTGCCCACTGAAGCTAAGTAGGGTTGAGCCTGGTCAGTACCTGGATGGATGACCTCCTGGGAAAACTAGGTTACTGCTGGAATTGGTTTTAGTGAGGCCAGCAGGGGGTGCTGCTCACACTGTGGTCTGTGTGGGTCATAACGCCCCAGTGTAGTGATTGGGACACTAAACTGTCCCCAGAGATCCAAGGTCCTGACTCTCTGGTCAATAAAAATCCCAGGATGTCCTTAGAAAAAGAGTAGGGGTGTAATCCTGTCCTGCCGATTGGCCTTTCATCATCATGGCCTCCCCATATACTGATTGGCTTCATCACTCTGTCTCCTCTCCACCAACGTTGGTGTGTGGTGGTCGTTCTGGCGCAATATGGCTGCCGTCGCATCATCCAGGTGGAGAATCTCTAAAACGATCTTAAGTGAAGTATAAAGCCTAGTGCATTTGGAGAAAATATTTAATGGACAGACGTTCATGTTTTTTTTTTACTACAGATTTGAACTATTTGCTGTAGTGAATCTTGTTGGCATTTAAGGACACTTGATGGCTAATTGCACATGAATAATTAAACCTACCTGGTCTAGTCTTTCGAGTCTTTGGCCCTGTTTACACCTGGTATTAAGATGCATTTTTGTCGATCGGATTACAAGTGGACAACGCCAAATTCAGGAGTAAACAGGGTCTAAAACATTTTGTCCACTTTCGACCACTTCCAGAGGTAGATGAAAACGCATTTTGTGGTCGAATGTCTTCGAACAGGAACAAAAGAGCGCATAAAGAGCGCATCTAACGCATAAAGGCCCTGGTATACTTCATTTTCTGCATTCTGCTCCATCTCGCGCACAATTGAGCGTGCAAACCTTTCAAAGTATAATCCTTTGGCCGTGAGACCGGAAAGATGCATTCGGCAGATGCACACTGTCTAGTGTACTTTGTTTTCAAGCGCTCAAGTCACTTGCACTTGCTTTGTTGTAAGCGCACCGCCCGCGCGGACATAACAATTGGGCAGTTTTGGTGGATGACGTGGACTGTAGCAGAACGTGGACGACCGAAGTATACTTTGGGCTTAAACATTATGGGAGGCGCACTGGCCAGAAGGGATTTAAACTTTGTTGGCTGGAGACCCAAGTTTGGTTTGAAGATAAAAAACATACCAAGCACAATGTTCTCTCACCATTCCTGATCTCTAAGACACACTCACAGTGTTTTTCGTGGTCTTGCGGCTGTCAGAGCAAAAATGAAAGCTCCGTAAATTTTCGTCTCCGGTCGTGCTCATATGTAAATTGCGTGAGCTTATTTCATCCATCAGATCGAAATACATATACGCGCCTAAAGATCCTCCCTTTCGAAGAAATCAGGACAGAAGTGGTTGAAAGTGGACAAAAGATATGGATTAAAACACCAGGTGTAAACGGGAACAGGTCTCCCTCGTCTACTTGTGATCCGATCGACCAAAACGCATCTTTATACCAGGTGTAAACAGTTTAAGCCTTGGTGCTCATATGGTTGATGCAGGTTCGAGTCCAACCTGCAACATATCCTGATAAATATCAACTTAGCTGATTTTCTGTCAATCTGTATAATAAAATATGCAAAAGTCTCAAAATAAAAGCAAAAATACTGCTTGTTCATGTAGGGATTTGTAACGCGTGTATGTTTGTTTCTAGAAATGCCTGCGATTGGACCTTGAGGCTCCAGTGTGGGTTTGTAAGCAGCGAGTTCTGGTCACTCTGACACAAAGCCTGACCGATGTGCTTAACTATGGCCTCTACCTCCCTGCCTTTAATGGGCGCGCCGGAAAGTTCCTCGATGAGGAGAGATTGCTCAGGGAGTATCCTCTCCCTACGATCACACCTGTACCGTACCTAGAGGTGCACATACTCCCCCTTCTGCATCCCACGATGCTTTAGATCTCTCACTTATGATATTATTGGCTCAGGTTGCTGTTATTATCATTTACCTGTCAATTCATTTGTGTGACTTCAGTTCCGTTACAAGAGGCGTGTTTACACTCAGAGCCATGTAGATGACAAGCAACTGGCCAAACTACATACCAAGGTAACGTCTAACATGCATGTACACTACCGTTAAAATGTTTGTGGTTGGTAAGAATACTTATATTCAGCAAGGATGCATTAAATTGGTCAAAAGTAACAGTAAAGACATTAATGTAAAAGTTCTCAATTTCAAATAAATGCTGTTCTTTTGAACTTTCTATTCAAAGAATCATGAAAAAAAAGCAGCACAACTGTTTTCAACATTAATAACATAATAATAATAAGAAATGTTTCTTGAGCAGCAAATCAGCATATTAGACTGATTTCTGAAGAATCAAGTGACACTGAAGACTGGAGGAATGATCCTGAAAATTCAGCTTTGATCACAGGAATAAATTACATTTTGAAATAGAGAACATTATTGTAATTAAAAATAACAGTTTTGTGGTATTACTGTTTTTACTGTATTTTACATCAAATAAATGCAGCCTTGGTTTGCATAAGAGACTTCTTTTAAAAACATTTTTAAAAATCTTACCATCTCCAAACGTATGAACGGTAGTGTATATTTATATATAATTCTATTGTTCTAAAAAACGGATATTTTTCCATTAAAAATCGTTATCTGGAACAAGCTGTAAGCTATTGTTTTAAGTCCTAAAAAATAGCATGTGTCTCTGTGACAGTTCTAGACTCAACTCCAAATAGAGTCCATGCTTCTTTTTTTAGCCAAATCAAAAAACTAGCTAGAAACACTCTCAGTCTGTGAATTCAGGTTTGCTGACATGTCTTTAAAAGATGGGTTTGGAAAAGAGGACATGTGGTTCAAGTTAGCAAAATGGCAGAAGTTAGCAAACGAATTTGAATAGCTTACAGCACTTTTAAAAGGGCAATAACCTACAGTTTGACTGCATTATTTTTTTAAGTCCACTTGTGTTTGTCAAGGTTAATTGCAGGAAAAACTTGATTTAATTTTACATTACTGTTTTCTGACTAGAATTGTACAGACTATTTTGCTACTATATCTTTACGTACTCTTCATGTGAATGAGCTATCTGTTATGACTGGCTAATCTTTTTGCATTTGTAATGAGCAACTTCCATTCATTTTTTTTATTTTTGCATCTTACTTCTTAGTAATGCTTAAGGCAGCTTTGCATTGTGAATGTAGTATGTTGATCCCTTGTATATTATTCGATATTTCATATAAAAACTGCTTTCCATTAAAGACCTTGAGTTACTCAAAACATTGTTGACTGGTTAGTAATCTAAGACTATTTTCCATTGTTGCCAGGCCAATTTAAAGAAGTTTATGGAGTATGTACAACAGAGGTGTGTGGAGAAGGTCTGCAGGTTCCTGGAGAAAGGGCTGGACCCCAATTTTCATGATACTGAGAGCGGAGGTGATTTTATTATATTTTTAAAAATTAATTCTCCATGTACAAGAGTTTGAGTATATTTCACATCACTCCCCGAACCTGCCTTCAAACTTGGTGCAATGCATCTAAAAAAGATGCCATTTTGAACATTGGAGAAGTGCCATTTGAGAGTCTTGGCAGGAATGAGAAGATTATCATTGAACAATAGTTTAAAATTTTGTCTGTTCTGCACATAAAGCTATTGCATGACTTCACAAGTCATATAACCTCCTTTTTGTATACTTTTAGGGAGCTTTTGGTTCTTAACTCTTTCCCCGTCAGTGTTTTCAAAAAAAAAGAAAAAAAGTTGCCAGGCATTTTCGAGAATTTTCACAAAACATTCATAGCCCCCAGAATATTTTGTTGCATGAATATCTGAACTTGCAATATATCAAAAGAAAGTACAGAGCCTCTGATAAAAAAATAAAAGCTTTTATTGTAGCTTCAACACTTCAATGTGGGCAAGTAAAAAAAAAGGGGGAAAAAAAGCAACATTTTGAACAAAAAGCTCATGTTGTAGCTCATAAAATCATGTTGTTTTTCAGACTACGACGTGCATAAGCAATGGTTTTAGCGCTTGTTTTTGCTTCTTTTTCACCTGTGTTTTGGTCCGGGGATTCTCTACTCTTTCAGAAGATGTGTAATGGCACATAAAGCCCTACCGTATAACAGTGAAAACACGGAAAGCCGGAAAATTCCGTCAAATGGCGGGGAAAGAGTTAAATGGAGCTTAGAGACATAACTCACAATCTACTTTCATTTTATGCAAAAGAGCAACTTCTGCCAAACATCTAATATTAGGTTTCAAAGAATACACAAAATAATACAGGGTCGGAACAACATAAGTAAATCATGGCAAAATTTTCATTTGGGGTGAAGGATGGGTGAACTATTCCTTTAAAGTTTGCCTTGATTAGCATTTAGGATACTTTAATGAATGTAAATTAAGTACAATGCTAATCAGCCAAGAACATTTGACAAAATTAACTAATTATATATTCGCTGAAATGGATTTGACATTTAGCATTTTTAATCATCTCCGCATGTGTGATGTTTCCAGAATCTCCTCTCACTCTCGGGGCCCAGCTGGACACTTGCGCTGAACTGATTAAGGTGTTGAGGAGCGGAGGAGCCCATCTGGACTTCAGAACCAGAGATGGCCTGACGGCGATGCACAAAGCGGTCCAAACGCACAACCATGTAGCATTGACTGTGAGTTGATGCACTTTACCTCCCACACGCACAATCCAAAGAAAGACTCATCCTTATACAACTCATCGCAAGCTGTTGGGAGTCTGTGCACATATGTCCGTCATATTTCGTGTGCTATCCGCAGACATTGTTGGATCTGGGGGCGTCTCCAGACTATAAGGACAGTCGTGGGCTCACCCCCCTCTATCATAGTGCCATGGTCGGGGGAGATCCGTACTGTTGCGAGCTGCTGTTGTACGATCACGCACAGCTGGGCTACAGCGACGAGAACGGCTGGCAGGAGATCCATCAGGTAAAGCTCAGAGCTCTCTCGTTAAACGTAAAGAGACAGTCTCCTGTAGCATAAAGTTTCATTCTCCAGAGAGAATAAATATATCATTTTTATTGTTTGCTACAACTGCAGCAGTGGGTGATCGGAGCGTGTGTGTTTTTGTACATTAGGCTTGTCGTCATGGAAACGTGCAGCACCTTGAGCACCTGTTATTCTATGGAGCGGAGATGAGCTCTCAGAATGCCTCAGGAAACACAGCACTACACCTGTGTGCCCTCTACAACCAGGTACACACACCCACAATTACTCACACAGAGTCTTCCTTCTCAATGCCATCAGCTATGCTTTCTCCAATTATTGGGGATCTTCAGGATGGCAAAGTATTTGCTCATTTATAGGTTCATAATTTTGTCTACTTGAATATGTTTACATCATTTAATGTTCACAAATCAAATTTTTCTTACATTATTTACATTTACATTTACATTGTTGCAGCACCATTCTTTCACCCTCTGTCTGAACGCTCTGCTTTAGTTTCAGTTTCTTTAAAATACACAGTCTGTTCTGATTGGTCAGCCGCGGTCTGTTGTGATTGGTCTACCGCTTGCCCAGCTACCGGTCTACCGCTTAGCTGGGCATTGGACATTGAGGAGGACAAGTCCTCCCCAAAAATCAGAAATGGCCAAATTGTCCCCCCCCAATATTTGATATTCTTGATGCTGCCCTTCTGCACTCGATTACACACTTCTCTGTTTGTTGTTAGGATGACAAAAAGTTTTAAAAGTTTTATTTTTAGGCTGCTCTGCCTCAGCGGTCAAACAGCTCTGATCAATGTCAACATGATTGTGATGGCCAATCAAATTAAAGTAGGCGGGGTTTACTGTTCACGGAAGACTAGTGCGAATTCCAACGCAACACTGTAGTTTTACTACTGAAAGAGTGCGTGGTGAGATGCAAGTAGCTAAACATTTAATATTTGACAACAACAATAGAAATGTTCAATGATGACAGTAACATCCAGAGATCCAAACTGCTCAACTTTATCAAATGTGGATGTTTTTAATTGAAAATATTGTGAACTGAATGTGACAAGAAACATTTTGCGTTTTTGACATATTAAACATATGAATAAGAGTGAATGTGTGCATATTTCACAATAAAATATTATTGTAAATAGTTTACATTGAATATTTCCTAACCATAGAAATGACCCACCCCCGTCACTACACCATTATTATTTTAAACGTTTTACTTCATCTGAAATGTGCCGATTTTGTGACACTGATTTCTGATGTCGTCCAAATGAGCAAGTTGTTTACTTTGTAATTCATCCAACCATTTCCACCATTTCGACCCATTCAGGACAATTTGCAGAGTGGCTGTGAACATGATTAGGCATTGATAGGGTATCGCCAATCACAGCGATGTGGAGGCACCATCTCCTCTAATGTGACATTTCACGGTTACCTTCACATTCACACTGTAAGACCTCAATGAAAAAATACACTGCCTGCCTCTGAAACTCTATCGGACAGTGTTACTGTAGAAAAGTACTTATACTGTTACCTCCCTTGCTTCCTCAGAGGAACTCTTTGACACTCTTTACATGCTTTTAAAGGCATAGTTGTAGTCAGTATATGTACTTCCCAGTTAGCCGTATGCTAGTATTTCACTGCAATTGTATATAGTTATTAAACTCAGCTGGGCATCAAATCACATACACATTTGCAGGGTGTTATAGCTATAATCGCTTCTGTTTCCTTTGCACTCAGCTGCTTTTTCTTTGTTCCCTCTGTCATATCTATAGGAAGGCTGTGCTAGAGTTCTCCTGTTTCGAGGAGCAAATAAAGAAATCAAGAACTACAACAACCAAACAGCATTTCAGGTACCACGTCTCTCAGCTAATGTTTTGGCTCAGCACTACTTAGGGCCAGATTTACTAAACAACAGGGAAAATTAGCATGAGAGCGCAATTCCCAAAAAGCGCAGATGGAAGTGGAAAGTTCGGTGCGTGATCTACTGACGGCACACAAATTAAAGAACACGGACGAAGCCGGATCATTTCCACAATGACCTGGTTTAAGATGTGCTTTTTTGGGGGCGGTAAATAATGGTGCAAATACCAGTAAATTGATTAGCGCAAACCTTAGTAAACCACCTTGTATGATTCATTTAAATACTCTCCTCCCATAAATTTTGCGTCTGAAAAGGAAACTCCAAATGCATATGCCATAAGGTCAGCTGCAAAATTAACCAAATTTTTCACTGCGTCTCTTTAGTAAATCCTGACAGTAGGGTTTGCGCTGGCACAAGCTGTTAGTAAATCTGGCCCACAGTCTTTAATGGGATAAGTCCCTTTACTATACCTTAAATCAAGTGCTCTTGACATGTTAAATTATTTTTCTGGTAGGTTGCCATCATCGCAGGGAACTTTGACCTGGCAGAAATCATCAAGATCCATAAAACCTCAGATGTTGGTGAGTTGATCAGGATTCAGTTTGAAACATCAGGCCTTAAATCTTGGGTCTATTTTACTCTGCACCACAACACGACACCGTCATAAACTTAGGCTGTCTAGATAAAAATCCATTCAGTCAAATCCAAATCCATTATTGGGTAACATTTCAGATAAAACCACAATTTATTATTTAGTCTAGTAGATGCAGCACAGAATAAAAGCAGAAATGACGACATAAGAGCGTTTTATCATATGAAGCAGCACAAAACTAGTAACTTCAAAACAATCCATAATTGGATGATATCTTTTTATTTAAAACAGTCAGTCTGAATGTGCAAGATTTTGATCTGGCTATTGTTTCTATCAGTGCTCTTTCCAATAAGTGATGCAAACTGTTTGTCATAATAGTACATGTGAGCTAATCTCTTTATGATTTGTGTGTGTTTCTCTTTGTAAATCTCAGTCATGCTCTGTGTGATGTAATCTGTGAGTCATCTGTAATTTATGTGTAATCTAAGTGTGTTTCATGTGCTGATCTCTGTGTCCAGTCATCATGATGTATTAACTCACCAGTGCAATCCCCACTTTGTGTTTTTTGTTTGTTTTTTTTACCCCACAGGTTGTGGCTCTATACACCTGCAGATTTGATTTGACTCAATACTAAATTAGATCTGGTTTAAAGTGGTCATATCATGAGGAATCAAATATACAAATATACTCAAATATACTATACAGTATACTAAAACGGCATCTTTCCAAACGGAAAACGTCATTCCCAGTCCAAAAAGACCATTTATCGAAACAAAACTGTGAAAACGTTTCCATCTTTCTGATGTAAATCAGATAATAGTTGCATTCATATTATATAGTGGTGCAGGGATGATGTATTTTGTAGCACTTCCGGGTCCATCGTCCTGAGGTCAGTGGGTTTTCTAAATGTTTTTTTTAAATGCCGGAGGTCTCAAGCTAAAGATACTTTCATGTTTTACTCAAAAATCATCAGTAAAACCCTTGTGTGATATTTTTTAAAGCTTTTACTTGTCTTGTAAAAGGCGGTTGCTAAATAAGTGGCTAAATGGGACTACAGAGATTTTCAAGAACATTCATCTGAAAAAATAAACTCGTGTTTATAGTCACGCTCTTGCAAACTATTATAAAGTTTCAGGACAAATATTTTTAAACAAACACTGAAAGAGTTCTCAGAAGCTTAGAGATGGTGACATTAAAGTCATGTGACCATGGTGTATTTCGTTTAGCTTTTTATTTTTATTTACGCCTCAAAATCCATAAAAGTTCATTTGCGAAGATTATCACGATGAACAAAACATGAAAGAATCATAAGCTTTTGTTAAATCACAGACCAAAATTTCTGCAATAATCCAAAAGCCAATGGAACGATCCTATTGTGTTTTTGTCGAGGATTTTCAAAAATACATCCCTCCTGCACCACTCTATTTGAGTTGAGAGCTCAGAGCATGCTGGGAAAACAAGAACTCACGGTACCGAAATGCATTTAGTAAAAAAACAGTAGGCAGGGAAAAACTTTTTCACAACTATCACTAAAGGTTATAAACCCTCTTTGACATTTAATGAGGGCACCACACATTGGTGTGTAATCAGCTAAATATTTTATGTATAATAGCATCTTCTGACCAGTATTAAACAACAACCTATTTGCCCATATTTACATCCAAGTCTTAAAAGGTACAGCAGCAAAACTGCTCACTTAATTATAAGGATCAGAAAGAGGGTGGAAAATGGTGATGAAAACTAAATTACTGTGTATCTGATATGTTTTAAGTGTGATATGACCTCTTTAATAAAGTCTGACTTTATGTATATTTATGTCCATAAAGCGTGAACCATCAAGGATGATATGGCAGTCCTTTTTATACATTTTTATAAGCTCCCTCTGTTTCAATTAAAATTAATTGGATGCATTACATATATCCTTAAACAGCAGCCATATGCGTCTAATCTGTGGTTCACAGATGAGGTACTTAGGCTTTGGGTTATGATGAGTGATTCCTCTCTATCCCAGCCTGATAGAGGTTAATCTGTTCTGCTAGCTCTTTTCTTTATGATAGTCTTGGACATATCCATTCCAGTATCCTGGAGAGTGCTCTTGATCCATTCGACTGGCGAAAATGGGTTTTATTCACAACTGATAGGATTCTTCAGGAATCCATTACAGTGGTCATTCTGGTCTAGCGGGTCATTTGATGTTGCTGCAGTTTTCCGATGATTTGGGCTACTACTTTCTTAACGGCACACCATTTGATCCATTTGAGATGTGCCCTTTACTTTTTCATGTTTTTTTCTTTTGTGCCCTTTTCCCAAAAATGTTAAACACTTTTTCTATCAAAACATTGCTTAGTTTGAATGTCCGACACAACAGGATATTAGAAAAACTGGATATTAAAAGGACTGCAATTTCCAAATGGTTCTCGGTTTAAGGATCTAAATGTGTGTGTGCGTATAAACAAGGCAGTGACCATTGAACATTGGGGGGGCCAAATTTTTTATTTAAAGGATTTAAGGGAATAAAGAAAAGGAAATAAGAATAGTAAAATAAGTTATTCTTGGTCTACACACATGCACTCTTATTCGTGTCATGTCAAAAACGTTTCTTGTCTCAATATTTCAGTTATGAATTACGAGTCATGTAAATGATAGCATATTTTCAATTCAAAACACCAAAATTTCCTTAAAAAGTACATGACTAGATATGTAGCTGGATATTTCTATGATAAAACAGTTGTCAAATATTAAATGTTAAGCTGCTTACACCTTACCACACACTCTTTCATTGTTAAAACTAAAGTGTTGCATTGGAATTCGCACTAGTCTTCTGTGAACAGTAAGCCCCGCCTACTTTGATTTGATTGGCCATCACAATCATGTTGACATTGATCAGAGCTGTTTGACCGCTGAGACAGACCAGCCTTAAACTGTAACTTTTAAAACTTTTTGTCATCCTAACCCGCAATTGGGCCATTTCTAAAGGTGGTTACGGCCTTGTATGTAAATACATTGAAAAATAAAAGTGCACTTTAATAAATGTAATATGCAGTGGTATGAGCCAAATTGTGTTACGGTACAAAATACTTATTATTTCCTTTTCCATAATTGATTTGTGTGTTGTTGATCTTTTGTTATGTGCATGTCTGATATCTTCCACAAATTTACATGGTTTTATATTTTAAGCATGGAGATTTCTCAAAATATAGCAATATAGATGTGAGTAGGCTCTATGTGTTTTTAGGAAGAATGCATAACTATTTACATGCCGCTGTCTTCCTGTAAAAGTGCCTTTCAGGGAGACTCCTTCTTATTCGTCTCGGCGGCGTGCGGTCTGCATATCCCCACGTCGCTCTCTAATGCGATCGGCCAGTGATAACGCCCTAGATGAGAGTCTGCCAGCTCCCTCTCCGGCCCCCTCCCTTCGCAGCCTGCCCCCCCTGGAGCCCGACGACACCGGGCCGTCCCAGCGCAGCCCCCAGGCTGCTCACACACACACACGCAGCCTCAGGAGACACACCCGCTCAGGAGGACACCTCAGGTGTGGAGTCGGCTTTGATTTGTAGTGTATTAAAGAAATGTTTGTGTTGTGATATTTAGCAAAATGCCCACACTGCTCTTTTCCATAAAATTAATGTTGATTTTAACGGGTTAGTTCGCCCAAAAATTCTGTCACATGGATTACTTTAATGATGTCTTTACTACCTTTCTGGGGCTTGAAAGTGGTAGTTGCGTAGACTGTCAATGGAGGGACAGAAAGCTCTCAGATTTCAGTAAAAAGATCTTCATTTGTGTTCCGAAGATGAATGCAAGTCTTACGGGTTTGGAACGACATGAGGGTGAGTAAATGATGACAGAATTTTCATTTTTGGGTGAGCTAACCCTTTAATGTCACTTTCAAAATAAAAATAAGCTTTTAAAAATAAATGTATTTAAAAAAAATGTTTTATTTATATTTTGATTGATTGATTTTATAAGTTGAGTAAAACTATTGCTTATCTGATCATAATTATGTAGAATTTACATTAATGTAACATATGAATATTATAATTATAATATTAATAATTAAATAATAATATGTGACCCTGTACCACAAAACCAGTCTTATGGGTAACATTTTTTTACATTGAGATGTATACAACATCTGAAAACTGAATAAATAAGCTTTCCATTGATGTATGGTTTGTTAGGATTGGACAATATTTGGCCGAAATCTGGAATCTGAGGGTGCAAAAAAATCGAAACATTGAGAAAATCGCCTTTAAAGTTGTCCATTTATGTTGGCGATTTTTCTGCATCCACCCACAAAAATGAATTTTTGATATATTTAAGGTAGGAAATTTACAAAATATCTTCATGGATCATGATCTTTACTTAATATCCTTATGGTTTTTGGCATAAAAGAAAAATCGATAATTTTGACCCATACAATGTTTTGTTGGCTATTGCCACAAATATACCCGTGCGACTTGTGACTGGTTTTGTCGTCCAGGGTCACATATGGTAATTAATAAAAGTATTGTTTAATAACCTGACATAAAAGAGGATGCTGACCTCAGAGCTGGTTGTTAATCACTTTTGCACATACGTTTGCATACTGCAGTCCTGGCAGTCCCGTACAGAGAGAGCCGAGTCCTCCTGCTGTGTCTCGAGGGCCCAAGCGACGGCTGTACAGTGCGGTGCCCGGCCGAACCTTCATCGCTGTCAGTTCGCATTCGCCACAGGGCGAGGGTGAGATCACACTCAACCGAGGAGAGAGGGTCAAAGGTCAGTCGTTCAGTGTGAGATGCAGCAAAAAGATCACATTTTTATGCTGAAGGTTGCTACGATCTGGAGTGTTTCTTCAACTATGGGCACTTTTAGAAATTAAACACAATTCTCAAGTCTATTGAATTTGTTTACTCTCAATGTTGAATATACAGTACATGCGTTACAGGTCTTTTTTTTTTTCCTCTTGAACTATCATGAACATTTTTGGAATAAAATGGCTGACTGTCTTGCAAAGGCTATTTCATAACTACAACTTTGTTTATCCTAAATCCACAAATAAATAATTTTACAAAATTATGCATTGGTTGGAATTGATGGACTATTACTTGATTTTGTTTTCACATCTCTCATATTTTATCTCAGGCACGTCTTTCACTGTTGTCTCCTTGGTAAATAAGTACAAACTTTTGAGGAAAGAAACTGAGAGACAATTTTAATTAGTGTAAAAATTGATATGTCATGGTTTGCAATTATTTCACTCTTCACTATATTTACTTTCACTCATAAATGATCAAAGTTATAAAATATAATTTTAAACAAGACAAAAATATTTATACATAAAGAAAGACATTTGAAAAGTAGCAAACTAAATAGTGAATGCTTGGTAAAAAGTGTAATGTGATCTTCAAATAATTAAATAAACATTAAAAACAATAGCAAATAACTTAGTTTTAATATCTGGGACTAAAAGTGCCTGCAGTTGAAGAAACACCCATATATGAAAGGAGAAAAATACAAAATACAACATTTTACAGTTTTTACTTGCCTCCACCAGTGCTGAGCATAGGTGAAGGAGGATTCTGGGAAGGCTCAGTTAAAGGACGAACTGGCTGGTTTCCTGCTCACTGTGTAGAGGAAGTCCAGATGAGACAGTATGACCCACGACTCGGTCAGTACACACACACACACACACACACACTTGAACACAATGAGGACATTCCATAGGCATGATGGTTTTTATACTGAGCTAATGACATTTTCTAGCCCCTAAACCTGAACCTACCCATCACAGAAACCTTTCTCATTATTACATTTTTAATAAAAATTGTTTAGTATGTTTATTTAGCGTTTTGAATTAGAATCGATGTGTTCTCATAATGTAGGGGGCGTGGCCTGAAACCTGAATACAAACTAGAATATAAGTATATATATATATATATCTGGGTCTTCATAATGTAGGACAAATTACACACACAGAGAGAGAGAGAGAGAGAGAGAGAGAGAGAGAAAGAGAGAGAGAGAGCTGCATTCAGAGTATGCACTAAAGTATAATTTTTAAGAATTCTGCATTATAATGTTCAAATAATGTTATTTATGTGGCCACTCTTCTGTTTCTCAGAGACAAGAGAGGATCGTACCAAGAGACTTTTTAGGCACTACACTGTTGGCTCCTATGACAACTATACCTCTTACAGGTATATATACACTACACAGTATATACTGCATATTATTTAAGATGTTGTATACTGCACATTTTTCCATATGCAGTAGATCATCTGGGTGTTTTAATTTAGGCAATCAGCATTATGGCACAGTATGCATACTGCAGAAATAGAATGAGTAGTATGCTTTTCCAACCAATGCCTTTCTCTATCCTTTATCCTGATTTATTTAAAGATGGTGGATTATGGGTATGGGAGGAGGAATCTGTGAATTCTGGCAGGGGAGCACATCTAACTATTGATTTCTGTAAATCCACAGTGATTATGTTATAGAAGAAAAAAGTGCAACGCTGCAGAAGAGAGACAGCGAAGGATTCGGCTTTGTGCTTCGTGGAGCTAAAGGTCTGAAACACACATGCACGTGAGCATTAACAAAATTCACATACAGATGCAGTAATAAGCTTTCTCTTATTAGCGGAGACGCCCATAGAAGAGTTCACACCTACTCCTGCTTTTCCTGCCCTGCAATACCTGGAGTCAGTGGACCTGGAGGGGGTGGCATGGAGGGCAGGGTTAAGGACGGGGGATTTCCTCATAGAGGTATAAAAGAAAACTTTGGATTTTCACACACAAAAAGGGCTATTTCACCACTACAGAAAAAAACTTGAGAGTTTTATGTGCCAAAGAAATGAATTAACTGATTATGGTAACATTTAGTGTAATTTAATTAATGTTACTTACAGTTTACATCAGTGCACGTGAGTGTTCTTCTTAGGGAAAAAGGGTGGGGATTTGGATCTATTTACTGGTTGTTGATTGGATAGAGGCAGGTCTAAATGTCAGTCTGAGGTCAATTGTAATAAAGGGGCGGAGTTTAAGCTGCTTAAGGGGGCATTTACATGGCACATTTTCAACTAAAAATGGAAAACGTATGCGTTTTGGCCATTAATTTACACGACAACAGCGTTTTGGGAGCCTGAAAACGGGTTTCAAAGTGCAAGTTTCTGAAAACGATACCGTTATCATTGACATCATGCGCATGCGTATTACGTGTTCAGTCTAAAGGTGCTTAGTGTTTCTTTACAAAGTGGCATCGCCAACTACTGGCCTGGCAGCAGAATTTTAGTCATTTTCACGGATCCGTGTGAATGGTGATCATTTTGATAATGTTATCATCTGTACGCAAAAAATGCAAAGGAAAAACGTTTCTGTTTTTAGTACATTGTTGTTGTGTAAACTTACCCTAAATGATTGGAGAAGTCCAGCATATGTCACCAGAGAAAAGTCTATCAAAAAGTTAAAAATTAAACATATGCATGGATTAATAATGTTGTCATTTATCTGCTGGGTTTCTACAGGCTGTGTGTTACATCTCTCTCTCTATTTCTCCCCATATCTGTCAGGTAAATGGGGTGAGCGTAGTAAAGGTGGGACATAGGCAGGTGGTATCACTGATTCGGCAAGGTGGAAGTCGACTAGTAATGAAGGTGGTTTCTGTCACACGCAAACCTGACACTGGAGAAGTTGTCCGCAAGAAAGGTTATTATCCTCAACTCACTTCATATATGCATGAATATATGAAGAGTTCAGATGCAAAAGCCTCTAAGTGCCATCTGAAATTTTCTTCTACAATGATAATTTTTTATCAAGCTTGTATATTTAAGTTCAGTAATTTCACTTAAATGACAATTCATAGGTATTAAATGTACAAGCTTGATAAAAATGATCATTCTAGAAGAAAATTTCAGATGGCACTTAGAGGCTTTTGCATCTGAACTCTTCATATACACACCATGCATTTTTCTTTTTATTTGACTGGACTTAAGAATTGCAAGAAAATGAGGGAATGCTGCAAAATGCTAATTTAGATATTGTATTTCCTGTTCCTCCTTGTAATTAATTAGCCCCGCCACCTCCCAAGAGAGACCCAAGCACCAGCCTGACCCTGCGCTCAAAAAGCATGACTGCAGAATTGGAGGAGCTGGGTAAGACAGATGCTCATACATACAAACAAGCATGGATGCACTTGCGTTATGCTTGGTCTCAGATAAGTTCAAACAGATGCTATCATTATCTTTGAGGGCATGGCACAAGTTGGATCAAATCCTTTTTTTTCCAGGAACACTAATGGAGAAATGTATTCAAATTAATGTTTTTTCTTTCCATGAAAATGATACAGCAATGAAAAGGGAGTGTGAATGATTGTAGAGTAATAGCTTTGTTCATTCATTGCTAATGATAAGTGACCATCTAATGCACAAGTCTATGAGCTAAATCAGGAACTATAGATTTGTCCTTCTTGCCCACAAGCGTCAAGGAGAAGGAGGGGAGGTAAGATATGAAACCAGTCTCACGTTGATGATGTCATTTACTGGTTCTATATGCTGATTAGCATGTGATGTCATGAATGGATTTATCTAACCTTTTTTAGCTTGTGTGTTGTTGCCTGTGACTGCAAAAAATTGTAAAGTCAAAGTGTATATGTTCGTTTTTCTTTTTGTGGATTGTTGACAAACTAGCTGAGCTGTTATGTATGTGTTTTGTGATGTATTTGTGAGTGTATATTTGTTTTAGCTTTCCTTCAGTTCAGACTATGTATATTATACACATGGGATATGTGTATTTTCTGATGCAGTTGGTGATTGTGTTTGGTCTTCTGTGATTTGATCAGAGGATGGACCGGAATACTGGTCAGGAATGTGTATTAAGTGTTTCTGTATGTGTGTGCATCTGTGTGTATCCCTCACAGAGAAGTTGGATGAGATGTTGAGTTCGCCCAAAGAACCGGTTGTCGTGATGAGGCCACGCCCTGCAGATGTAGACACCAGAGCAGCCACTGTGAAACAGAGACCGATAAGTCGTCGCATCACACAGGCTGAGATCAGTGTGAGTCTGAAACACATAAACATACACCATTTAAAAATCAAAAGTCTAGTTCAGTGGTTCTCAACTCCAGTCCTCGGGACCCGCTGCTCTGCACATTTTGTATGTCTCCCTTATTTAACACACCTGAATCAGATCATCAGCTCGTTAAGAGAGACTCCATGAACTGAACTGAGTGTGTCAGATAAGAGAGACATACAAAATGTGCAGAGCAACGGGTCCCGAGGACTGGAGTTGAGAACCACTGGTCTAGTTGGTTTACATAAATATTACAAAATAATCTATAAACCTTCCTAAAGTATTTTAATTATAATACTTTAAAATAATTATTTTATTAAAATACTTATGTAAAATATTCTATAAAACAAAATAAAACCATTAATATGAGGTCATAATAACCATTAAAAAAACAACATAATATACCAGAACAAGAGCTCTTGTTATGACAATAGGTAATTTCTGACATACTATGCATTGTTTGCAACAGATGGTACACATCACCACTGTAGCACAGTAGCCAAATTGTGTCAGTAAAGATTTGGCTGCTGATCAGTTTTTGCTTATAATGCATATTGTCTTTAGGTTAGAAAAAATTAATTTGCAGTGATGGCATTTTCTGTTAATTTCTTTGATAGCTAATTAATCAGAAACTGTGATTTGTTTGTTGCTCTGACAGTAACTGTATTCTGGCCAATATTTGACTATGTATTGTATTTGTTTTTGTGTGTAGTCTCTGTTAGAGAGGCAGGGTTTAAGTGCAGTATCCTTGGCTGTGGACAAAAGTCACATGCAGCTGCCTCGGGGAATGTCAAGAACCAAGTCATTTGGTAATGTGTCATTTGGGATGCACATACGCAAATACAAACAATCTTACAAATTTTTCCTTTTCATAAATGTAAACTAATGATACGCCAACATAAAAAGAGCTATATATATTGATTACCAGAGTTCTGATCTTTGTTCTAAACAATACAGCCACTGTCTCACCGAGAATTGTTTTATAGGTGCTCCTGAAGATGAGAGAATCGCGGCCCTGATTGGAGAGCACCGCTTTCCAAGAAGCTCCTCAATGACCGACAGCTTTAGACAAGATAGTATTCCTCCACCTCCACAGACAGCTCCTCCACCACCTCCAACTCCCTACTTTCTTGATTCAGGCCCACCTCCATCCTTTCTTCCACCTCCGCCCCCTTCTCGCGCTGCCAACCAGAGTCGTTCAAGCTTCCGCCCGGGGGCAGAGCCCAAAATCCATGGCCCAGTCACGACAGACCGTCAACGAAAAACACGCTCCATGATCATTCTTCAGGACACCGCCCATTTGCCAGTGGAGCCTGCCCCTATTGCAAGACCGCAAACGCCTACCTCTGGAGCGGTTCCTCCTGAACGTGGTCGTAGGCGTGGACCACCTGTAGAGAATCCGTATGCTAACGTAGGTCGTCTAAGTGCTGTCTATACTCCTACCAAGCCCCAGCGTAGAAAGAGCCCACTAGTCAAACAAGGCCCAGTTGAGGAGGGAGCTGCTGCTCAGACTAGTAGAGATCCTTCTCCTTTGGGAGGGTTACGGATTCCCCACAGCAGCCGAGCAGAGCAGTTCCAACAGCAGGTTCTCTCTGAGCGAGCTAGAATCATACCTCCTGGGGCCCGACGCAGACCCAGTGTTTTCCTATCTGTAGAAGGGGGCGCGACAGAGCCGCAGACAACTCCATTGCTTTCTCAGTCCCACTCAGTGGATGAGTTGGCTGAGTTGCCTCCACCGGCACCAATGCTCTCCCCTGGCCCACCACCAGGGGGCACCACTTTTATACACCCTCTAACAGGTCGACCACTGGATCCTTCCTCACCTTTAGCGCTTGCACTGGCCGCACGAGAACGTGCCCTTAGTGGCCGGAATACACCCACTCCCACACCTTCGCCTACACCTTCACCCACTCAAGGCCGAGCAGTAGAAAGACCCGAGACAGAAGGAGGAGCGACACCACCTGCTCCTCTCGAGGCTCCTCCATCTAATTCCTGGAGAGACGAACCGGTCAGCATCACAGAAACAGCAAGCCAAGTGACAAGCGGTAGCCCTGGGTCTGGACGAAGCCTGGAAGAGGCACTTGCCGCACCCAGCGTGCAAGGTGTTCAACCTGCGCTGATGGATACAGAACATACCCCACCGGCCGTCCCACCCACTCTACCTTCCCCTGCCCCTACCCTCTCAAATCTGACTGCTCGGAGTCTGACAATGAGCTCAGAGGAGGAAGCAGAGCCATACACGGTGACACTTCCACCTGCGTTGCTCTCATCTAGTGATGAGGAAACCAGAGAGGAGCTTCGGAAGATAGGCCTCGTGCCACCCCCTCAACCCTTTGCTAATGGCCTTCTAATTAAAGAAACACCCAAAGCCACTCTAAGCATTTCACCTAGCGGATCACGTCCATCCATTGCCAAGACCTCCTCTGGGAAAGCAAGCGATTCGACGGCAGACTCTGGGGTTGAAGACCCACATATGGAGACCACCAGTACTGTTTCCACAGTCTCCAGCATGTCCACTTTGTCTTCAGAGAGCACAGACTCCGCTCATGCAAGCAAACCACGTTGTGGGGTGGGGCGTGGTCGCCCCGCCCATCTCAGGGACCCACTGCTTAAACAGTCATCGGACAGTGAGCTGCTTCCACACCCACCCAGCATAGGCCCCAGCCGTCCACGCTACCTATTCCAAAGACGCTCCAAACTCTGGGGGGAGGAGCCCCGGGCCCAGATGAGCGGGTCTGATGAAAGTCGGCCTGCTGCTATGGGAGCAGAGTTGCTAGGCAAAGACTCTCATTCACTGGGGGAGGAGCCACCAATGGGAGCACCACTTGACCCTGGCAGGAGATCACCTGTGGGAGGTGCCAGGTAGGAAAGAACTGTTAATATTTTTACCAACATAACAACAGCAGCACATTTTGCACACCTGCATGAAACACAGCACAACTTTCATTATAATTTAGCAATACACCCACTTGATTTTTGACACCCTTAGACACACACTTGGTTAGACTGCCTTTCCATAACACACGTGTGTGTGTGTGTGTGTCTGTATGTCCTTGCAGATGTGAGGAGATTGGAGGAGAGAGTAAATCGTAGGTTTTTAGCTCTGTGGGTAAAAACAACTCCTTGTCTAACTAACTTTCACTAAACCCCTTACTGCAGCCGTTAATCAAGCTGCAAATGCTACTGTGAGCTTGTCTTAAAGGCTTATGGTAGTTCATTATGCAGTAACTGAGGCATTTCAGCTTCTGTCTGTCTCTTTGCGCAACGAAACTGGAATTTTCAGTGTACCACTGAGGGGCAATCAAATTGCTTTTTAATAAAAAGTAAATGAAACTAATGTTAAATCTACATTTAGTTTATATTGCTGCATTGGTTGTGGTAAGTTTATTGCAGCAAGTTTTGGATGTTTACCAAATGAATACCAAAAGCATGCTGTGGTGGAAATACTGTGATATGCTAATGCACCAATTCTTTAAACCCTTTCTGAGGACTCCAGTTTTATATTAACTGCTCTAACTGTCATTTTATTGCATTAAGTTCTCACTGCATGCTCTGCACTATTTAAATTTTCACAAACCCCAAATGCTTACAGCATTGGGTCCACTTTCCTTTTCTCTCACATTAGCATCCCAGTAGTTTCCCAAAAGTACTGCAGTTAAAACTTTTCCTTCGTTTACTTTTTTTGCTTCCGCTACATCTTCCTCTCTCTTATTTGTCTTTATGTTTTCCTCTCTCTCTTAGACTCTTTAGTAGTTTAGGGGAGCTTCACACCATCTCTCAGAGGAGTTACGGCACCACCTTCACAATCCGGCCTGGCAGCCGATACCCAGTGACCCGTAGGACTCCAAGCCCTGGAGCCACCCCTGAACGGAGTGAACCATTGGGGCCTGTCCGTACATTCGGCCCTCATCACCACCATCACACTATACTCAAGTCTTCTAGCCTAAGTTTGCCCCAGGAGCCCAAGGAGGTGCGTTTTGTCATGAGGAGCGCCAGCGCTCGAGCCCGCAGCCGTTCTCCATCCCCCTCACCATGCGCCTCCCCCTGCCCCTCACCGGTACTGGGAGCCCCTCTCCTGGCCCTGCGACCATTCAGACAGCGCCCCCTAGCACTGTGGAGTAAGTATGATGTGGGAGAGTGGCTAGAGAGCGTGGGATTAGGGGAACATCGTGCCCGCTTTTTGGAGCACGAGATTGAAGGCGCCCACCTGCCTGCCCTGACCAAGGACGATCTGGCCGAATTAGGGGTGACGCGGGTGGGACACCGAATGAACATCGAACGTGCACTGAAGCAGTTGCTAGACAGTTGAAGAGAGGCAAAATGCAGGATATAGTTCCATCATAAAATAATTTAATAATTTAACTTGTTCTAAAGTCTAAAACCATAGATTCTAACCAACTTTTTTTTTTTTTTTTTTTTTAAATTGCATAGCCCTTACATAATATAGATTCTACCCCTGATTTAACACCCACAAAATCTACCATGTTTCTTCACTAGTTTGCCACCTACTAAGAGTAAAAAAAACAACATGCTGGACAGAAGTGTGGACCTACTGCGCAATATCTACTATTTTCAGCTACAGGTCGAACTGGCCATGTTTCAAATGGGTCTTCTGCACAATAACAAATTTTATAGCCAGCAAGCCACCATTTCCTTCTCATGCCATGTTTTACAGTCAAATGGTGACGAGGAAGGTGTGCACTGACTGCTCTCACATTAACAGAGGAAGTTTAGGAATATCTTCACCATCTGCAATTGTGTGCATTTCCTCCTTCCAGGAGAGAGACTTCTGAATTTTAGAAAGCAGTGTCAACTTGGGTATAAAAGAAAAGAGAAGAGTTTAAACCTCTCCTGTAAACAATGCCAATGCTTCCAAGTGCCCGGAATTTACAGTATGTTCACAGACCATTTTACAACTATACAGTAGATAGCCATGTTAATGGTGATTGTAAGATGCATTGCAGCAACTGGACTTGGCATGTGAATGCAACATATCCAAGTAAGAAAGGATCTGACAATCTGCCCTAAACCAGGAGGAAAAAAAACTTCTCCCAATACAATACAAGTGTGGCCTTGAGGTAATACTGCCGCCATCTAAAATTTGTTAAAGATAGATATTTTCAATCAGTACATTCAATTTTATATGTATATGATATATATGGAGTTATATACAGTATATATTCAAAAAAGAATGTATGAGAATAAGGTGAGATATACTTGTCTTATACCCTGTGAGATTGTGTCATATTTGGTCTTACTTTATATTTGTTATTTTATTTATCAACCAATACCCTAACACAAACACAGTAACTCTTTTTTCCCCATGGTATAACTTGTGATTTGTGAGTTATTAACATAATCTTTGGACTAGTTCATGGTCAGTTATTTAAGAACTTCATAATTACGGGCGGACCTTTTTTTTTTTTGTCTATTATGAATAAATGCTCGGTAAGTCTGTATGTAGAATAACTGTTTTGTTTAAACAGAGGATTTGAAATACCAGGGGACATTTATTTGTTACCTTTTGTATATGATAACTAATAATAATCAGTTGATCATTTCATCCTGATCAATTTGTGAATTTAAGACGTAAAAACATTTCTTTGACATGGTCTATTTGGTTACATATTGTGAAATTACTCATTTGGGATTTAATTCTTATCAAGGCTTTCAGTTTAGAACATTACGAGCAAAATATGCTACCTAAGGGCTTTTAACAGACAAATTAAACAGTGTTATTAAAAATCTGTTTCAATGCAGACTGCTAAACTGGTGAATTTGTCTGATCCCCAGTAATAGGAAAATCCACAACTTAAAGTAATAACATGGCACATGCAAAGCTTATACAGCTGTGTGGCCCTGACCCTAATGACCCCATTTGTGCAAACACACATTTTTGTTTCTAGTAAAAAAAAGAAAAAAAAAAGTATAGTGTGACCAAATTACTAAAAGTAATCTGACTACAAGCATATCTACTGTGAATATAGAATTATTTTTCTCAATCCCCAAGATTGTCATATAATCAAGCAAATGTTGAGATTATATTGTGTCAAAATTATCTGGTAACTAGCTTGACTGGTTTATTGTGTTTGATAAGCTGGAACAGTAGGCGTTGCTGTGGTTTACACATTTAACTAGTTCAACTCTGCCAACAGAGGGGAAAAATCCTCACACTTGTCTCTCCTCCGGTTGGTCAATTTGCACAAAGATGTGGGTGCTACTGTTTATAAGCCATCTGCATAAAATATTACTGTACTTCCCTCATCTGTCCCTGTCCTTCTCCCTCTCTTCCGATCCTCACTCATTTACACTCTCAAAGACAAGTATGTAATTAATGTTCTTTTAGTTTAGCTCTCTCTTTTAGGAGCTCTCTCTTCTATTGTTGACACCTTTTTTGTATTCTTTGTTGGATGAAGTGATTTGAGGATCAAGTTTTGGACATGTTTGCTTTAAAATGAGAAAATGTACACAAAAAATATAATTTGACTTGTCTGTTATTAAAGATCATCTCTCAGGCTGTGGGGATTAATCAAATAATACATCATTCTTCTGTGGAGCAAAAGAAGAGGGTCGGATTTTTTTCCTCTAGAATCTATACAAACACATTTTCCAGTGTTTTTAAATACATTTTTTTGTGAGTCAAATTGAATCACTGTAAAAAAATTCTAACCCTCCCAAATCAAAAATTTCAAGTGATTAGAATTTCACTTGGGCCAATTGAAAAATTTAGATGTTATCGGTCACTTGAAATTTTTGATTTGGGAGGGTTAGAATTTTTTTACAGTGATGTATAAAATTGGAAATTATAAGAACAGAGGTCTAATTTCTACTAATTAATTCTAAACACTTGCTATGTTGAATACCAATCAAGAGATGAAAGAAAATGGCAGTTTCTGTAATAGTGCTCATAAATATACTTATAAAATATACTTTAAATACAACCCAAGTGCTGAGATTAAATCCAATATGTCTACCGCAGAGACAGCAAAGGTTAAAACGTTACATAATTGAGAAATCAGAGTAAATATACTCAATTAAAAAAAAAACTACATGGAAAGATGTTATGTAATTATTAATATTCAGAGATAGTCCAGCCTGCATGTCTTACCTAAATGATTATAGGCCTGGATATTGACACAAATTTCACGATTCGATTCGATTTCAATTCACAAGCCTGTGATTTGATTCCAATTCAGTTCAATATAAATTCATTTTTGATATATAGGCCTACTGTGTCAGGTACAGTAGCCTACATGGCTACATAACTAATGCTGTAAACTACACAGGGTTGGTAGGCTACTACTGTAATATTCAATGTTAAAATGAATGGATTTGTATAAAAACAGTAAAATTAAACACAAGGTAGTTTTTATAATAATAAAGTTATAATACTAACTGGATAATTACATAATTATGTTTCTACTCCAATTTGTTTTTTGAAATATAAACATTTAAATTAAACTTGACGATTTATTCAAAACAAATATATATATGTGTGTATGTAGGCTATAATATGGTAAACATTTTAGCAAAAATCTCCTCTCTAGAGTTCATTTTTCTTGCTGACTAAGGAGTTTGGTCACTGAATGGGTTTTCTGAGGTACATTTTTGTTCTCAGGCTGTTTTATTGACGTCTTTCCAGCTGTTGAAACAGCGATTACATGAGACATGATACGGATTTCGGTAAGTTTTACTTTCAACATACCTTCTGATGTTCATTCATGTTTATTTCGTGCTGGAACTAGTAGTAAAGCGGAAGAGACGATCAGTTCACATGGCTTCGCTTGATATGATCTGAGGAGTTATGGAATCTGTCATGCCACATGAAAGAGCGCAAAACGGGTTGAATTTTGTAATAAAATGGACAGAATTTAAAATCTGAGACTTTATTTCATATCAAAAGTAACAACACGTATTGCAATTTATTGGATGGGAGGCGCTACAATGTTCTTTTCATTTGTTGGGATTTATCGGTTCATAAAAATGAGAATTGATTAAAATCGAGAAATCTATTTATTTTTTTACCCAGCCCTAATTATATGCTTTATTAGCAGCAGCGTCTCTTGAACTAGGCTACACACAGCATTTTCCAATTTTTCAATGGTGCGCTTCACATACGGGAGATGTTGTCACTATGGCATTCTGATTAAACTTTGAAAATTCCTTTGAAAATTAAAATTTCAAACGAAAATCTTTGTTTGAATTGCTAAATTGAAAAAAAAAAAAAAAAAAAAAAATCACATCATCTGTTTTCAAAATGTAGGCTATTATGGGATTTTCAATGACATTTCAGTAACAAACAAATAGTCTATAAAACAGCATAATTCAAGAAACAGCAAAAAAACCTAAATTGTAGCTAACTCACAAAAAAATTATAGTTAATAATTTGTATAAAACCACAACACATAAAACATGTGACAACATGCCTTAACCTGGCATTTATTTTAAAAAAGTGCACAGTTCAATTTTTTGCTTAAAAATGACATAATAGTAGGCTAGTTGACGGTGGAGTTTTATGTTCACTTGTTTACAAAAAAAAAAACCACACATGATTCATCTATTGGAATTTATGTTTGGAGGACAGACGTCACAAAAAGTGTCCTAAGCAGTTTTGAACCATTTGAGGCCCCTAATGTCAGCGCAACTGAAAGCAAGCATTATTGGACTTTTGACTCAAAACCTTTGGTTGACATTGACATATGGCTCTTGTGACAACTTTTCCATGTGACAACTAGCCCTGTTCCATAAAAAATGCAGATCATTAACTCATACATTAAAATATGAATGAAAGATATTCAATTAAAGTATAGGCTACTAAAGTTAGTTATGTAACATTATGGACACATTGTTTATACCAAAGCTGTTTATATAATATAATGATTACACATGAGCACGGGTGAACCGAGGACTTAAATGAGGGGAAAATGTAAGTTAAACAAATAAAAACAAATAAAATAAAATTGATGGAGGTTTATTTACATCCGCGTTTGCACATCGCCTCTTTAGGGTTCATTTGCAAAATGTAAATGTAAGAAATTTATCCAAGATGATTATGACGATGATTACTATTATTTAATTTAAGTTATGATTACAAATGCCTTTATTTGAGTGTATTTTTATCCGTCGGGATGATAGAATTGACGTCATTACGTGAGGGCGTAAAAGAACTGGTAAACCGTTTTATTTGAACCGGTTCATTGAAATGAAGTTGAACTGTCCGAAAGAACCGGTTCGCGGAAAAGAACCGGACGACTTCCCATCACTACGACTGTACGACACAGACTGACATTCAGAAGAGACTGGTTAATGTGTCACTGACAAGTCATCTGAGAGAGTGCAGCTATTCTAACGCTATTTGCTTTGCTGTAAGAGACGGTAAGTGTTTGCTTTTATTTGTTCACATATCTGTGCGATCAGATGTTGAGCTTGAATATAAAGCAGACTTATGAATTTTTGATACACTTTTCTATGACGTCGGAGTAAAAAAAAAAAAAAAAAAAAAAAACCTTAACATTAGAATAAAACTATTTGTTGTTTAGGTAAATCAGAAATTGCAAATGCTAGTAATGAGAGGTTTTGTCACTTTCACTTTTAGTTTTGATTTTACAAAAGTGTGCAATGAATGAAGGCAGAGTTAAATGAGAACGCTCAAAACTCACGATTAAATAAATGTTAACAACACTGTATGTTTCACTACATGGCGGCACAAATACCTGCATCTTAACCTTTAGATATCAAATGTAGTTTGGCGCTCATTAGTAGGCTAATGTCGATGAATGCTTTAATCCAATATTGAATATAAAGCAGACTTATGAATTTTTGATACACTTTTCTATGACGTCGGAGTAAAAAAAAAAAAAAAACCCTGAACATTAGAATAAAACTATTTGTTGTTTAGGTAAATCAGAAATTGCAAATGCTACTGAAATGAGAGGTTTTGTCACTTTCACTTTTAGTTTTGATTTCACAAAAGCGTTTTTTGTTATTTACAATGTTCTGTTTGCAGTGTTTTGTAGATCATTTATTTCTAACTGCAGTGAACTGTGATTGGCCGAGGTCCCAACTCCTCTAATCTCATTTACAGTACATTGATTTCTATAAGTACTGGTTATATTATTTCCATGGATATATCTATTGTTTTATCATAAAAAAATCATCTCAAAACCTAATTTCAGCATATTATTTCAGAAAAAAAAAGTTTTTATATAATTATTAAACTATAATTATTCAACTTTATAGTTATTAAATATATTGTGTATTGATCTTTGTACTGTGTAAACAGATAACTTCAATAAACTGCAATATTTTATGAGCTGGACAAGTGTCATTATAAAATGAAATCAACTTTGGCACAACCAGATCTAAGTAAAATCTAACCCTTTACAAACTATTTCCTCTGGACAAAGTTCCTGTTTTATACCTCACAAAGCTCTTGACTGGAAAAGACATATAATCCGAAGTAAAGATGTCATCTAATAACAACACAATTAGTTTCCCTGAGCTTATAAAGCTGAAACGAGATGGTAAACAGCTCAGCCCGGCAGAGATACGCACATTTGTGCAAGGAGTCACATCAGGAGCCATCCAGGAGAGTCAAATAGGTAAGACCATGATCACCTAAATTCAGTGTACAGTTAAAGGTAGGGTAGGCAATTTCGAGGAGGCTAGCAATAGCAAACTAGTTTTGAAAGTATGATCCCTCCCTTCCAAAACACATGAACGCACACAGTCTGCAAAGCGTCACGAGATGCCGTTAAATTTCCTCATGTCTCATGCCTGAATAAAACAAATTGCCTACCCTACTTTTAAGAAGACACAAGCAAAGAAAACATTTGGGTGGAGTTTTACAAAAACAATTGTGTTGTAACGGCACAGGCGCCATGCTGATGGCCATATGGCAGATGAACATGACTGATGAAGAGACTCTGGCAATGACGAGAGAGGTGATGAACTCTGGGGACACGTTAGAATGGCCGAAGGAATGGCGTGTGGTAGACAAACACTCAACCGGTGGGGTTGGAGACAAAGTCAGTCTTCCACTCGCTCCTGCTCTGGCTGCGTGTGGCTGTAAGGTATGGGAAACACGCTGACCAATTGCCCAAATCCTAATATTAAACAGCCCAAACAACACATACTGATGAACATGCACTGAATGAAGGCAGAGTTAAATGAGAACGCTCAAAACTCATGATTAAATAAATGTTAACAACACTACATGGCGACACAAATACCTGCATCTTAACCTTAAGATAGTCAAATAGTTTGGCGCTCGTTAGTAGGCTAATGTCTTTAATCAAGACCTGTATGTTCAGTTTTTCAACAATATCTGGATAAACATGCATTAGTGTCAGATGAGTGATGAGACATGCTGTGCCTCAACAAGCATTTGTTGTTAAAATTTCTTGTGAAATTTGTAACCGCCTAGGCCTATATTTATTTGTCAGTTACAAACCACATTCAACACCACAAAAACAAATTAATCTTTAGTCATTTTATGAATGAATATTAACAACATGTTGAAGAGCAAAACTTGTGCGATCTTAAATTCCAATGCACAGTGAAACAGCCGTCGGGGCAGATGGTGTAGGCTATTTTAATCTATGAAATTCAAATTCTAACAAAACTATGGAATTTAAAAACCTAAATATGGAACATTCTGCCACTATTTCTAGGGCACATGTTCATCTCAGTTACATATTGCCACCGCCACCCTGAATTTATTTTTTAATTAATGCAAGTAACCTTAGTTACTCTAAACATGTATGTTTTTTTTCTAGGTGCCCATGATAAGTGGACGAGGACTGGCACATACAGGTGGCACCCTGGACAAGCTGGAGTCTATCCCCGGGTTTAATGTCATCCAATCCGTTCAACAGGTAATGTGGGAATAAGTGGGATTTGTTTACACCTGAACTGATGGTCAGCTGGATTTTGACAAATCAAGGGATCAGTTTTGGCCTGTTTGATTGTAGTAAATACAATCCCTCAAGTTCTATTATTAAAATATTAAAAATGAGTATTTTAATAAAATATAATACCTATAAATAAATATTGTTAAACATTACTGGCATTTACAAATAGTCATTGAAAATTGAAGCACATTTCAGAGACCATCTACAACTTCATATTCTTAATCCATGTTGCAACATTCTGAACAGGATCCTTTTGTTATGAGGATTTTGTTTTTCGGCACTATGTGAGCCAGGTTGTTAAAAACAATTTGAAGGGTAATAAGTCAAGTTCTAAAATCTTTTACTCAATTCACAAAATTCAATATAAAAAGGATGACAGCTATTTGTCAAAGTAACTAAAAAGTTATAAAACAGGAACTTTCGAGTAACCGTTTTACTCACATGTCACAATAGGAAAGAAAAGACTATCGCTACTTCTGTTTCATGCCGACTTTATCGGAATAAATCACTGAATCGTGATTTAGAGGAAATGGCTAATACATACTGACATCATCCACCCAGGCTAAATTCCTGCTAACCATGTCTTCCATGCTCTGTTCAGATATGTTTAATTAATGTTGATATTGAATATGAGCATCATCAAATCCATTTCTGAATCCTTATATAATGAAATGTATGTAAATTAATGTAGCCCATGTACTGATTCATCATAGCATGCTGTCTCACCCAAAAGATGAGATTTAGCATACACAATATTTACAAATCAAACACACTTTTCTTAGTGGCCAAAGTTAGAACTCAATAAAAAGTTACTATAATGGTACTCTTACTTCTGTATTTCTGTACTATAGACCTTATGAGAAACAAGCGCACAGCCATCTTTAGACTATTGTGTTTGATCTACTGTTTTTGCGGTAGATCTGTATATTTCTATGGCATCCCTGTCGGTAATTAGCTGGTGAAGTGGATGTACTTATTGTAGAGTTAACAAAAGTTATCATAAGCATTGTAATGATTGAAGCGGATGTCATAAATGTCAGTAGACCAGGAAGAGTTCCATAAATCCGTAAGATCTTCCCTTTATGCTGTGGAAATACAAAGCAGAAGACAGAACACAGAGCGCAGAGCTGAAAAAGGGAAGGGCTACAAAAGCTCTATATAGTATAATGGAACATTTGCACAGCAGGGCTCAACATAAAAAAAAAAAAATCCCCACTGGCCCCCGGGGCCAGTAGATCAGAGTTTTGCTGGCCCCTTCTATATTTTTACTGGTCCTGAAAGAAATATAAGGAAAAGCACTTTTCTATTAAACTGTAGGCCTATTTATTGTATACATTAGGATTAATCAATACAGCAAAGGGAGTACAGAAATTAAGAGAGAGCCCCTGTGTCATGATTCCTGTCTTGTGTTCTCCTTGTCTTGTGTGGACTTTTGTTATTTCCTGTTCTGTGCCAGGTTTTGTAGTCCTTTGTAGTTTTTCTTGTTTATTAGTCTCTTCTAATTAGCCCCGCCCCCTTGTTATCTTGTTTAGCTTGTTTGCCTGTGTATTAAACCTCTGGGCTTCAGTTGTTGGTTGTCGATCATTGTTTGCTGTAGGTGTTTCCATGTTCCCGTCCTGAGTTCCGTGTTCCATTGTTTGCCCTGGATTTCCTTTTTGTTTCATTAAATTAGTGCTTGCATATGGATTCTCTCTCCGCTTTGTCCTTGTCTCAAACGTTACACCCTGGAGACATGCAAAAATAACCAAATTGTCATTGTAACTATGAATGGTTATTGCAGTATATATTATTTTTCCTGCAATGAGCATAGGCTCGCCAACACGGAGAGAATTTGGTTTTCACAGGGATCCATTTTACTTTGAGATTCCACTTTTCCTCCTTTCTTCCCCTTAGCCCCTCCCTTTTCTCCCTCAGTGGTCCATTTTATTCACTGGACCTCCTCCTCTTTTTTTTTTTTTTTGTAAGTAAGAGTTTTGCATACTTACCAAAAATGCTAAAAAATAAAGTTGTGAGCGCGTGTTATAGGCTATATGTCATGTTATAGCCAGATATGAGGACGCTACTGCAACTACTGCTTATTCATTAAGCCAACGTGCAAACTATCGCAAATCAAAGTGAAAGTAAGTTGCAGACTCTTAACACACAATCATCATCATTAAAAGTAAAGAAACGAAATGATCTTACCAAGGCTGTTGCCGCTCTCTCTTTGATTTTGAAATTTTACCTGATGCAGTTCATATCTGTTGCTTTCGGTGACGTGCACTCCATTAAATCTGCATATAGCGCGGGAATTGAAGATCGGATTTATATCCGTTTCTCGTATCAGCCTCGTAGTTCTTTGACATTTTAACACGTTATAAATAACCTGAAGTAACATTGACACTCTTCGCGCCACTGTGTATGACGTTTGCTGTTTGTTTTGCTGATGGCCAGTCAACTAGCCCGACATACTCTTTTACTGGCCCCGGGCCATTATGTCGAGCCCTGCACAGTATGCAGAATTTCTGTATTCATAAAATATCCAGTTCCAGAGTGACAAATAAACTAAATCAATATTAATTTAATTTTTTCATAACTCATTTGATTGAACTGCATGCCAAATGTTACAACATTTTTACAAAAGGATTAAAATGCAATATATGAGATGATATTATTCTTCTAGGTGAAGCAGATCCTACAAGATGTGGGCTGTTGCATTGTGGGACAGACAGGGAGTCTGGTGCCAGCAGATAGTGTTCTCTATGCCATCAGAGACGCCACATCGACTGTCGATAGTGTTCCACTTATCACTTGTAAGATTACCCTGGACAGCTTCTCATCACAGTGTTAACCCTTCTTCTCCTGATTATTTTGTCCATGTTCTGTACAGGCTCCATCATTTCTAAGAAAGGAGCTGAAGGTCTAAGTGCTCTTGTGTTGGATGTGAAGTTTGGGAGGGCTGCTCTGTATAAAGATCTGGATAGTGCTCGCAAACTTGCTCAGTCACTGGTAAGAGAGCTTTTGCCGTTTGCATGCATGCCATTGTACGTAAATGAATGAATGAATGAATGAAGCTTTATTATTGTGTCATGCGTATGATTACGCCCGGCCCGCATGGACTTACAAGACACCAACGTTAGTAAACATAAGTAAGAGGATTAATATACAAGATAGATATACAAGATAGACAGGTCCAGAGTACATCGAATACATTGCTCCCAAATAAAGACAAGCATTAGAAACGAAATAGTAATAGTAATAGTACATATGTATTCAGATACATGCATGTATGTAATCATACACACGTGTATTCTCATTTATTCAAATAACCACCCATATAAACCCATAATCCTACACGGAACAAAATTAAATCTAATTAAACAAACTAGCTTGCCTTCTTTTCCAGGCCTTTGAAACAAAGTTTGCAAACTTAAATACATCATAGTTAAACAAGCATAATCATTTTTGATCATCAGCATACCAAATGACCATATTTCAGAAATTTGTCGTGTAGCTTCCAGAAACAAAGATTCTCTTAGGTCATCATAATGTGTACAATACAAAAGGAAATGAGATTCACTTTCCACTTCACCAAGGTCACATAGCACACACAATCGGTTTTCCTCTGGAATATTTTTGAATCGACCAACCTCAATGGCTAGAGGCAAAATCCCACATCTCAGCTGTGCAACCAAGGATCTCTGGCTTCTAGATAAACGAGATGTAACATATAATTCTGGACTAAAGTGCTGTTTGATATGCATATATATGTGTTCTTAATTTTGGCTTTAATATAAAATTTTCAAACCATTTTTCTTCAAATTTCAATAACAACTTGTGTTTAAGCGAATTGACATTACAACTTAAATTGTTTCTGTAGATATAATACAACATATCCACCTCCTCAAAAATAGAATAGATCTCCTTTACCCATGGGGACATGTGAGCTTTACTCCACCTAAATACTCTCTTATTTACTCTATCCTCTGCCATTCTAATTAGACGGTTCCACAATCGTATCATTTCACATTTTCTCTGTACAACTCCTGGTACCCAGCCCATATCCCCCTGAATTGCTAGGATCGGAGCAAATTTATGAACCCCCAAAAAACATCGTATGGCTCTATTCTGTGTGGTATCTACCGTTTTGGATTCTTTCAAGCCCCACACCCCTGCAGCATAATTCAGTATAGGAGAAATCCTTACATCACCAAGATCCTTACATACTTTTAGTTTATTGATAACTGATCCTAAAGCTCTCCCGCCAGAATCAACGAGTGACTTAATACCAACCTCGTAAGTCAAAAAATCATCGAGAAAGAAACCCAGATATTTATATGAACTAACATAATCCAAATTGACTGAGCCATAGCTAAATATATGTGTACTTCTTTCAATGCCTTTCTTTCTAAAATGCATTACATGTGTTTTGCTCTGATTTATAGCTAATCGCCACTTGAAGCACCACAGATTAACCACATTTAACATTTTCTGTAATTCAGACTCAGACTCAGCCAATAAGACTATATCATCCACATATAATAGAATTCCCAATTTAGTACCATCAAGTAATACTCCTAAATTAGCATGCTTCATTTGTAAAGCTAAAGTGAAAAGAGTTGGGGAGAGTACATCACCTTGTTTTACTCCAAAAGGTGTATCAAACCAATCAGTAAATAAATCATTAATCTCAACACTAGCAACTGTACCACTATACATTACTTGTATTGTTTTATAGAATTTTCCATCCACTCCTGCTTCAATTAGTTTAAAAGCAAGCAGCTCTCTATTAATCCAGTCAAAGGCTTTTTGAAAGTCAATAAAACATGCAAAGGTGGATTTACTTTCAGCAATTCTAGCTCTAATAATAGTTGATACAGAATATATATGATCGATGCATACTCGTTTCCTTCTGAATCCGTTCTGCATGTAAATGTGTGATATCTGACATTGCTCATTGACATAATAGTTTTAAACATTTCATCATTTCAAAACTTCAACTTGATAAAAAGTGGCAGCTTCATGACATTCAGTTTTTACAATAATCATGCAATTTATCCATTTCTTTTTTGGAAGTTGCATCTAAAATGAACTTGCTTCAGAATATGATGCTTTTAATGTCCATCAGGCATGAGCAAAATTCAGAATGAATGATTGTGAATTTAAAGTAATTAACATTGTAAATATAGTTTTTCATAGTTTCATTAAAAAAGAAAGAAAAAAAAAGTACATTTATAGCACTATACTTTAAAGAACCCCTAAAGGGACATGGTGATACGAAATATATTTCAATGCTTTTGATGAAACTTTGTTGTTCACTTGCAAAACCTTTGCAATGCAAAGCGAATGCAAAGTTTCTCGAAGGACATTTGTGAGAGATCACAAAAGCATTGACATAATTTTCCCTCCGATTTGTCGTGTGCAGGATTCTGCATAACGAAATGCTATAGTGGATTTTTTTTTTCTTTTGCTATTGGTGCAAATGGGAATGCAAAAAGTATATTTGTTGTAGTTTCCAATGACCATTATGAATGCGCTTCTGAGAACCCTGGAAATGTTACAAAGGTCCATTCAAAGAATTTACACTAAATTAAAATTTCTATGCCATTTCAAACATATTTATCTCTCTAGTTCTCTCTGTACGTAGAGCCTATACATCTTCAAACTTCAAGACTTTTTCAAAACGTTTAAACAATGCTTTAAGCTATTGTATTTCTACTTCCTTGCATTCCAATTCAAATTGCAATTCTGCATCTTGTTTGCAAACTTAACTCAAATTAAAACCAGTTCATGATTGGCATTCTCAATTCAACTGTGAATGTCACACAATCCTGGTGTCCATGTGCCAATAGGTCACTGCTGGCAACAAGCTGGGTGTGAAGACAGGGGCGGTGCTTAGCCGAATGGACGTTCCTATTGGCCAGAGTGTAGGAAATGCGGTTGAAGTGTGTGAAGCCCTTGAGTGTCTTAAAGGAAGAGGGCCAGAGGATCTCACAGAACTGGTTACAATTTTAGGTAAGGAAAAGAATAATTTTTAAACATCCCACTATAAGGGTGTGTTCACACGGTTCTCTTGGTTCTTTTGGTTCAGACCAAAAAAGGAAAATAATACATTTAGTCCTGGTTCGCTTAGTGTTTACACTATCATTTTTAAGACCAAACCTAATGATACAAACCAAAAAAAAAATTGCGATGTTTAAAGGTGTCAAAACAAGAACAGGAATTCCTCCATTGTACACAAATGAAGATCCGCTGAAAAGAGACTGCGTTTCTGAAGCCTGAACCGAACTGTAAAGATCAGCGTTTTCTCTCCTATGATGAGAAACAACAGGTATGCCTCAGAATTCTGTCCTTTTTAGAGTCGCATCTTGTAACAACATCACTTCCTGTTTTTGGTTCGTTTACATGTCTTTGGTCCCCGTTTCGTTCATATTTCATACACATAGTTCATACACGAACCCCATCAGAGTTCATTTAGAAGCGGAGCGAGACCCATCTTTTCAGCGGCCTCGATCTGCTTGTTTGGTGTGCACCAGGTTGTCAGATAGTCAGTTATTCAAATGAACTGCACTGACAGAGCAATCGCACCAGAGTTCGTTTTAATCAAACTAAACCTGCGAAGCGTGAACACACCCTGAGATGACAACCAAATGTGATGTTCTTCAAGACAAGTCAAATGTCTGCGATAAGGAAGCATAAAAGGTGTCATTATATTTAGGTGGACATCTCCTGTGCATGTGCGACCCCAGCTTTACTCAAGAGAGTGCGAAAATGGAAATCGCTCTAAAGCTGAAGAATGGAGAAGCCCTGAAGAAGTTCCAGGCGATGCTGGAGGCTCAGGGCGTGTCTGCAGATGTTGCAAGTTCCCTGTGCTCAGACGAGACCGACTACTTTCGGCACATGAGGCGTGCAGCACATCAGACAGAACTTCCGGTGCCAGATGAAGGTAATTATGTTCCATGTTCTCGTTTGAGAATCAAATATGTTAATTCTTTTACATAACACTTACAGCACAGGCATGATTATAAACAGATCGCACAGAGCTCGCTATTAATATTCACTGTTATTCATCTGCATCCAATCATCACGTCCATTATCTCAGCAGCAGCCATTGTGTGTGTATGTGTGAACTGTTTGATTGACAGGAGCCGTTTTGGACATTGATGCTATGGCCCTGGCTGAAGTGCTGCACAAGTTAGGGGCGGGACGTACTAAATCGGGAGAGAAAATAGATCATAGCGTGGGAGCAGAGATCTTGGTTAAGATGGGACAGCAGGTAGAGAAAGGTTAGTCTCGATCTATCTCAATTATTGTGTACTATATTGTGTAATATATACTGCTTACTAAATAGCATACAGACTACTATTAAAAATGGTATATGAAAAAGTATTCAATATGCAACAATAAACATTTAAAAATGTCACATGACGTTACCACATTGCGTGTTTACTTCAGCAATCTCAGTTATTTTTAACTGTAATTAATTTTAAGTGTAATTTTTAACTTTGGCGTAAGACTTTTGGCAATCCTGTCAAATAATGAGTCGAGTTTTATTTCAATTTTGCTCCTGCTTCATTTATCACACTGGAAATGGAAGGACAAATTGCAATGTGGGAAACATCACCCATGATGGTGTGCTATGGTTTGTATCTACTATAAACATTTTCGCAAATGTGAAAAACATTTTATAGAACATTTGTATGCTGTGCACAGAATAGTATGAGTTGTACTGTAGTTGTACTGTATTTCAAACACAGCCTAAATCTCTGTAGTGTTTAAGACAAATCTGTGTTGATACCCTACTGATTCATTTGGCAGGTGAATCATGGATCAGGATTCATCACAATAGCCCAGATCTGAGTAAACACCAGTATTCTGTCCTGGAGAAAGCATTGGTCATTGGCAGCCTCAACAAATACAAGCCAGTGTCGTGTGTGGCAGAATTCATCAGACCAAACAATCCCAACATGTCTTAAAGCTTGTAAAGTATGTTTCATAATGAATGTACTGATCCTTAGAAACAATGTTCTTTACACAAAGCACTAGGGAGGTTTTATAAAAAAAGAGCACGACAGACAAAAAGTGACACTGACCTTTGAGCGCTGTATCTGGAAAATCTTTAAACATATTTGCTTACCAGTAGCTGAAATATTACTATAGCCCAGGTCTGCTCAATCCTGTCCTGGAGATCTGCCTTCCTGCAAAGTTTAGATGCAGCTCTAATCCACCTAAACCAGACGATCATGGCCTCCAGACTGAACCTGTAGATTACAGGCAGGTGTGCTGGATCAGGAGCTGGAAGGTGGATCTCCCGGAGCAGGATTGAGGACACTAGTATAGTGGATGACTGCTGCCACCACTGACTAGTAGATGAACTGCAGCATAACAGGCCACAAACATCTATGATCAGTAACTTTGCCTTTTCGGGCATTTGTTGGCGGGTCTAAAACCGCACAGCGTGTACCGTGTTCTCAGAAAACAGGGTCCGCTCTCGTTCTTCTTCTGTCAGAAGGTAAAAGGAATCTGATTCCACAAAGTGAATTCTATTTGGGTTTTTTTTTAATTAATGTGCACTTCAAAACACCCATAAAGCATAACCCTGGTGCTTCATTTATATTTTTCTCTGTGTATTTAATCAGACCAACTAATAGTGATTATCTTTTTCTTTGTAATAAAATGAGGTTGTATTGATGGTAAGGTGTTCTTTGCTGCCATGTAGTGGTACAAATCATGTCCAACATGACAGCATAGCGTGAACCCCTGATGTAATGTGCATATTCTCTACATAGCTGGTTTTGGAAATCTGAAAACATATATAGACCATAGTTTTATATATATATATATATATATAGATAGATAGTGACAATACCTTTATATAAATAAAAACATTTTGACCCTAAAAATTTGCTTCATTTTCTTTATGACTTTGGTGTGAAATATGACCTGGATATTTCTTTGAGAGATTCATATATACAGTTTATATTTATGACAGTCTTGCTAAAGTAAAAATTTTGACAGGAATCGGATACTTACATCAGTCTTCATCACCTTGTTTTTTTCCCCTCCATCAGAAATAAAGAAATATTTAAATCAAATAATTTCCACTTTTTTTTTTATTTCAACACACGTAAAAAAGGATATGCACTCAGTCTATTTTCTTCAAGATTAAAAATGGCAAATAATATAGCTGATTTTCGATGCCTGCAGATTTCCTAGGGTAAGAGATGGGGAGTTTCATCTAAACGTGGATGTTTCTGTCCTTGTTTGGGAGGCATCAGTGCACCACAGAGTTCAGCGGTTCTGCTCTTATGTTTCCAAGATCCAGCGCAGAATCTGTTTCTTCATCGATTTCACCAATTACAGCCCTTAAACAAATAAACATACAAGTCTGTTACTATTATGGCTTCAAAAATCCAATGAAGTCTTGCACTATGTAAACAAGTATGAGAAATACTAGGAGCATAATACTTACACATTATCACCTCTGACAATATACAATCCCAGAACCACCTGCTCCACTCCCTGGGAAGAGCTGAACACCCGCTCGTGGCTTTCATCCAGGATGAGGTTGATTGTCTGATCGAAACCCTTTAGCGTCCCCTAAGATCAAGAAAATTAAAGTCATAAGCAGGCTCCTTTATTAATGCACACAGACAATGATTACTGAGAAAAACTCACCACAATCATCCTGCCATCTGATGTGACGATGGCAACCGTCCCTTGAAATATGTGAGTTCAGGTTTATAAAGACAGCAGTGAAGCATCACATATCTCTAACACACACACACACACACACTACTACTACTAATACTTAGGCAGTTCACATTTAAATATCAAATTAACATATATAATGTAGTACACAGAGTCAAATAGCATATTATGCATGCTTAAATAGCACATTTCTATTAATTAAATATAATCATGAGACATATTACATGCATGCTAGTATATACATTGTACAAACACATAACCAGACACAATTTATCCATGCATTATGCATATACACTGTAATGTTACGTAGTAAATGCACACTAAACCGCGATGATGGCTTTATCACGGTCATTACATGCTAAATCGCTTGCTCGCGCGCCACATCTCGCGTCCATTGAAACATAAACATTGTCATTAAAACAACAAAATGCCCACATTCATTGAACTACAACACTGTCAATGTGCTTATCATGAAATGCTGCAAAGGATACGGTTAATGTAACTCTCAAGAGCGGTAGACATCTCTGTTGGTGCGTGTTTAAATCCACCTGGGCTCGAGCAAAACTACAACGAAACACATTCGTTCAGCTGCGACCTGAGCCGGAAATGAAAACGGAGAGGCTTGAGTAGCCGATGACCTATCAAGCTCAGCCACAGGCAGTACTAGTCGAGTAGGAGCAATAGAACATATGGTCATTTATGTAGTCCAGCAGATGGCGCAGGCTATAGGTTTCTTCCGGTTTCTTCAAGTAGGGTCTATATACGTTTAGTTTCTAATGAGCAGCTTTTGAGTCTGAGATTGGAATCGGTTCTTGTTGAAAAGGCAAATTGTTGAAAATGTCACTGTGGGGGCCGATGGAAGTACTGATGATGATGATGTTGACGATGGCATACACAAAAGTGTTGTGTAATGGTACCGTGATGATATCAGATGCTACTTTGATTCCTATTAAATGATTATCATACTAATGCTATTTACTTGGAATTCCAAGGTAGTTCAAATATTATTTTATTATAATCAGGATCCAAGTCCAAACTAGTTAGGCTACCCTATATTTCCAAATTAGTCATGACAATGGTTTGATGTCCAAAAGCCACAGTTCAAGCCATGGTACTTCTTGCTACCTTTTTATTAGGTGAAACAACAAAAAACTAAACAAACCATTGCACAATATAGAAAAAGGAAATCACTTTTCACATTCTGAACCCTGTCAAAACCCCTCATTAAAACACTAACACTGGGCACATGCGGGTGTAAAAGCACAACACAAGTGATTGTTAAAGTTAATCATTTATGTTGTTATGAGGAAGTGAACTTTAAGCCTGAGATGCATTACAAGGATCTCCAGGAAACCATTATGTTACCAGATGGTATATGAAATACACATAGGCTACTTGAACGGTGAACCACAGAAGAAAAATGGATGTATAATGTAAAAACGTCAGACAGTTTAGATTTTTACCATTCCAAATCGGACAAATAACAAGGAAAACTGGTTTAGCAATACAGGTAATTCAAACCTTTGAAAGTGAATTCCTGTGGCACTCAATTGACAGGTAGTTTTGATGTGTTAATCAGTATTTTGTTTTTAATTTCTTTGTGAACGCTATTCTTCAAGGAATATGGTCTTTTTGTAACTTATATTTGTGTTGTCTGTTTCCGAACAACCTCTTTTAGGTTTTATGTGAAGCTGTAACAGTTTGTTAAAGGCAACATGAAAGCAGACGACAAACTTCAGATCCTGAAATTCTTTCTAATGCTTGTCAATTCCTTCTTTGTGGTAAGATTAAATATATGAACCATAGATCTGTGGTAAGATTAAATATATGAACCATAGATCTGTATGTTATTGGCAAGGATTTTAGAGACATGTTATGTTTATTAGTTACAAAGAGCTTCCTGGACAGCAATCAGATATATGAATCACACAGTGGACATTGACATTCAGCCCATAATGTGATGTGCTTGTTTTCTGCCAGCAGTATATAAAGACATAGACTCAAATAAAACATCTAAATTCATGCATGACATGTACAAACAAGTAACAAATTCAATAATCTTGACAGATTCTTGGCATCAGCATTTTTGCGTGTTCTGCTTGGATTTTGTTTGACAAAGACAGCTTTGTAAGTGTTCTCAGCTCCGGTAAGTTTTGTGATAGTCTATCATTATGTTTCAACTCAAAATACGAGTTATCTCAACAATACATGTTTATTGCAATTTGCACCATAGTACTTATAATAATGTTTTAGGGCAAGATGTTGTCTCTCTTTAAAAAAGAGTCTATACCATCCATAGCCAATTTAGATTGAGCGTTTGTCCTTACATCTGATTTTGTGGTGTTAATGAAGCGAAACGTGTGGTCTCTTAGGAGGGGACGTAAAGTTGGTGGCTGGAGGGCTCTTTTTCATCGGACTTGTTGTGGTTGTTGTGTCTTTACTGGGTTGTGCTGGTGCCTATTTTGAGAGCAGATGTTTCATCATATTTGTAAGCATGACACAAAGACACTGATAATAACTTTTACGCTGTTTTAAAAGCTTGCTGTTAACATTTCATCTTTTCTGTTTTTTTTTTAGTATCTATGCTTCTTAATCGTCATCATACTGGGTCAGATTTTCATCACCTTAGTGCTAATAATACAAAGGCAGAAGGCAAGTCTTTGCTTTATTAATACAGTACGGAAAATCACAGCTGACTTCAAATTCACTTGAGACATTCGCTAAGAAGTAACTGCTTGATATAACGACTAAACAAATTGTCTAACCTAACGCATATGTCGAATGTTACCAGATTTGGCAATTTTTTAGGGAAAATGTGGACGGCATCATTAGGCAGTATGGAGGAAATGAAACCCAAACGTTCTGGGAACTTCTTGACAGTGTGCAGACTGCTGTACGTACATGATTTACACCTTTACTGATCAAGAATGCAACAGCCTCATCTGACAATCAGCTATAGTGATTTGATAGAGGTACTTTTTTATTTTTTCTTTGCTGTAGGCAAAATGCTGTGGTAGACTGGCCCCAAATGAATGGAGGAATAACACAGTTATTAAATCCCTGGAAGAGGCTGACATCTACCCGTGTTCCTGTTTTAATGGTACCTGCCCTGTAATTCTGGAGGGAACATACAGCTTTGGAAATGGTTCAGACATCTATGAAAAGGTAACATATGTTGCCTTTTTCCATCATCCCAACCTTTACTTAATCTTTTCCCTGTTGATTTAATTTGCACACTAAAACCGTTTCTTTCGTTCTTTTTTTTTTTTTTTTTTTGGTGATAGGGCTGTGAGAAGGTTTTTGGGGACTGGCTAGAGATGAATATAACCGTAATATTTGGAATGGAGGTTGGCCTTCTTTTGATTCAGGTAAAGAGAGAGTAAACAACTAAATTACTTTTCACACAACTTGTAACCAATTAAAATAGTATTCTGGGTAAAGTATGACATCTTGGACTTATACAGCTAAAGTAAAATAAAATAAAATAAAATAAATAACTTGTATTTTCTCTCTTTTAAGTAACACACTAAAAAATAAGCATTTTTGACTTGTACAGATAAAATAAAATAAAACTGTTGTACTTTATTAAGTGCATAATGCAATGCACTTTTAGTGATTGAGTTTAAATTGTATTTAACCTGGAATATTTTTAAACTGCTTTAAACTGAAATTATGGTAGCACTTTACCATAAGATCACATTAGTTTAATGTTAATGTATTAAATATCGAGTTCAGTCTTGAAACTCTAGAGGGCGCAGGCTGATTGGTCTTTACATGCAGTCTACAAGCAATTACATCATTGATCCTGCAACCAATGAGATTGTCAATGAGCCAATGAGAAATTTAAATAGTCTGGTTCAGTGTTTGCTGTAAGCTAGTCCTGCAGCGCGCTATCAGAGCTCCTCTGAACCCCTCCACCTCCCCCAGCTCCACCTGCCTAGATCTGCTACAGGGTTTATGGATGTAATAGATACACAGAGGCGATGGTATGAGCATGCAAATTATGTGTATCAATCTGTGTATGTATTAGTAGTAGCAGGGGAGGATTTAGTGATTTAGAGGCCCCAGGCAAAATAATGGGTCCTATATATTTGCACACATTTACTTGGATCAACCTTGAGGTTTCTTTCTGTGTTGTGATGCTTGCTTCTGCACGACGATATCCCATAGTTGTTTTCAAATTTTCATGTACATATTATAATGTAATTAAATCTAAATCTGGGTTATTGTGGTACATACAAGCTCTACGAAATCTTACATTTTAATGGACAAATTTAATCTAATTGAATCCTCCTTATAATGATTTATGTGCTTGGATTATTTCTAATGATTAAACAATAGATCAAAACAAGACATGGTTTGAAGTAAGCTACTGATTATTGATGTCCATCCATCCATCCGTCTTCCGTCTTCCATGCCACTTATACTATATAGGATGTGGCAGTGCTGATGATTACTGAGGTAAAGCAGGGTAAATTACAGGTGCTGGTCATAAAATTAGAATATCATCAAAAAGTTGATTTATTTCAAGAATTCAACTTAACAGGTGAAACTAATATATTATATAGACTCATTACATGCAAAGTGAGATATTTCAAGCCTTTATTTGTTGTAATTTTGATGATTATGGCTTACAGCTTATGAAACCCACGAAATCAAAATCCCAGAAAATTAGAATATTACATGAAATCACACAGTAATTACACAGTGATACCATGGTCATTGAACCAGGTTTAGGTTCTTTTGGCAGTGTGGGCAGGTGCAAATCCTGCTGGAAAATGAAGGAAGCATCTCCATAAAGCTTGTCTGCTGAAGGAAGCATGAAGTGCTCTGAAAATGTCCTGGTAAACGGCTGCGTTGAGTGGACAGCACAGTGGACCAACACCAGCCGATGACATGGCTCCCCAAACCAACACAGACTGTGGAAACTTCACACTGGACTTCAAGCATCTTGGATTGTGTGCCTCTCCATTCTTCCTCCAGACTCTGGGACCTTGGTTTCCAAATGAGATGCAAAATTTGCTCTCATCAGAAAAGAGGACTTTGGTCCACTGTGCTTTATTAAATCCAGAGTCAACGCAGCCGTCTACCAGGACATTTTCAGAGCACTTCATGCTTCCTTCATTTTCCAGCAGGATTTGCACCTGCCCACACTGCCAAAATAACCAAAACCTGGTTCAATGACCATGGTTTTACTGTGTAATTACTGTGTGATTTCATGTAATATTCTAATTTTCTGGGATTTTGATTTCGTGGGTTTCATAAGCTGTAAGCCATAATCATCAAAATTTTAACAAATAAAGGCTTGAAATATCTCACTTTGCATGTAATGAGTCTATATAATATATTAGTTTCACCTGTTAAGTTGAATTCTTGAAATAAATCAACTTTTTGATGATATTCTAATTTTATGACCAGCACCTGTATACCAGAGTAAAGAGGTTAGTGGAACTTAATGTGAACATTCTGAGAAGTGGTACAAACGTTCTCCAAACCAACAGGGAACATTCTATTTATGTAAAGAAAGATTTCCAACAGAGAACGTTAGTATATCTGTTCTGGAAACCAAACGTTGTTAGCTTGGATGTTAACTTATGTAGTTAATTAATGTGCTACAAATAGAACCTTATTGTAAAGTCTTACCAGTATTTTAATATAAAAAAACTTGCACAAATCTAATGCATTTGGGTTGCTTTGTCTCATAATGCTCAGATTCTTCAGTTTATCTTTGGCGTCCAAACCTGCAAATGCATCGGGCGCAAGACGAGGGCACTGCATCCCAATAATCTGCTGAACGCCATAGAGGACAATCCTGCAGCGGAGCCTGAACACCAGCAGTACAGTACAGAAAATCACCAGTTTGAAATTCAAACCCCTAACCCTCAAATGAACAGTGGCAACTATCCACACAGGAAATATGCGGATGAGAATTATGATCAATATAACAATCCTGTATTTTACGAACAGGGCAACAGTCAAATGTACAATACTAGCCCTCATAATGTGCAACACCAACAGAGCTATAATGGCAGTTATGATCAGGGGTATATGCATCACCAGAACTACCATCAGAGCTACAATCATGATGATTACTAAAGCCAGATTTCTTCTCTGGAGTAACGCGATCAGATTGGGATGGGCTAATTAGCTGTTTTAAAAATAACATGCTGTACAAAGAGCAAGCTGCAGTCTATGTCTGACCAAAGACACTTAAAACCTTCTCGGAAGACCATTGTTTTGTTTCACTAAGTTCAGGTTTGTGCCTGTTCCCAGGGGTATCATTTATCATTTTAAAGACAACCAGCATCGCCTTCTCAAAAAGTTCATTCCAGACCTCTCAGGTCAAAACCTTTTTAACGGCAACTCAACATATTTCTGTACAAGTCTGTTTTGGGTTCGATGACAGACAATTACTCATTTTTTTAAAGATTTTATCTTAAGCTTCCATTTTATTTGAATGCCACATGACAAGTTTACAGGTATTGGATAACTGTAGAAGTGTAACTATATAAAAATACTGACCTGAAATCATAACCGATACAATATGAGACAATCCACACAATATAACTTGCAAGAATATTATTATTCAATTTTACAACACTGTTATATGGCGAAAATAATAATGAATATATCAAATAAAAAATTGTTACTCTTTTTAAATAAAGAATAAAAATCGACCTGAATTCTACTTAAAAAATAAACATGTTTTATATTTAACAGCTATATTTACATTATTTTGATTATTACTAATCAATAGAGAACAAAAAACACACAAACTGTATTTAAAATGCACATAAACCATTAGTCATCCTTTGCTTTTCGTGCCACGGAGATTCCTCTGTGACATTCAGATGATTCAAGGGGTTGTTTAGTAAATCATTGCACACTCAGACCTGCTTTATGAGTCAAGACTTGTGTTAATGACACTGGAGGCCGTTCAGTGTGTGAATGTATCTGTGTGTGTGTCGGAAGCTGAGTCGGCGAGTCAAGAGTGGGCTTTGACTGAAGTTTGATGGACGACACTCACTATAGACCATAAAGAGCGGCGTTTCTGTCCGCATGAGAGGGCCCTTTGTTACGGTCGCTCTGCGGCTGATGATAGCCAGGCTGACATTATCGACCTCGTGCGGTTATGAGTTGGCAGTCATGCTTTATGACAACAGTTGACAGCACACGCATTGATGGAGACAAAAGAGAAAGTTACATGGAGAGGAGTTTGAGATTTCCACTGCCAGTACCTGATTCCGCTGTGGAAGAATGACAGAGTGATGCACAATGAGTCAACGGGGGATTTTCAGGACTATTTGGGATACGCGAACAAACAAAAACTCTTCGAAAATAGCATAAAAGGGTTGTTTTAGGTCATATTTGAAAGGAATAGTTTATCTAAAAACAAAAACTCTCATTTATGCACCCTCACAAAATGAGACGTTTTGAAGAATGTTCATGCTGCTCTTATATGGCCTCCAAAATTCAAGCTCCAAAAATTAAATAAAAAAGCACGTTCTAAATGTAGTCCACATGACAATATTCATGGCAGCTTCGTGCACAATAAACCGAAATTTAAAGGGGCTAAATCTAATAATGTATTAATCGCTTATTTATTGCCAATGTTTGAACAGCTTGAAACTTCACCTAATTCCTAGGTTGTCTATGAAAGCCTGTAGACTGATTTTTATGTGAAGAACTCTGTATGCTTTTGCCCGGAAACTCAAAAGGATGACGTTTATGCACGCTCCCTGAGAGCCTCTCTTCCGTTCATTGACACATGAAACAAATGCTTATACAATGTTCAGGATAAGGCCGAAAGAGCCATTCTTTCACAACAGTGTAATTTTCATTTTAATAAATCCACATCGCTATGATCAGATTCTTAACTGCTGCTTTCTCCACGCTGTCATTTTTGTTGTGTGTTTGGTTTGTTATTGAGAGGAAAGCGAACAGCACATATTTATTTACAAATGTGTGGACAGCGTCTGGATGTTTCCTGCAAAGGTATTTCCAAATTTTTACTTCTAAACGAAAAACGAAAAAGAACTTTGCTGTGAGTATATCATGGCCTTGAATCACGTTGAGTCTCTTGTACGTTACCTGAGCATGAATGCAAGCACAAGTTGCTGGCTGCAGTTCACTTAATGCCCACCGGTGTCACTAATAACAAGGGTTTTTGAATTCCACATATGGCCCATTTAAGTCGATATTTACAGAGGTTTTTTGCAAATCTCATTGCACTTCAAAATCCCTTTAGAGAATGCATTTGGACTCTTAAGTCGCATATAATGTATGAATTCAATTGCATTAGATACAAAATATCAAAACAAGTGGCATCAACAAACCAAGTGCTAAAAAACAAACCCAATTTTTGCACAAATTTCACTTAATTTTACAATGTCTTTTAACTAACTGGTGTTGTATGAAGTCAGTTCACAAAGGTGTCTTAGAACAGGTGTAGTTCACAATGAACATATTTATCAGATATTTGTGAAATGTTAAATTGGTTTGATTGGCTTTAGGGCTTTTCTAGTATGGAAATAAGCAGCATGAACATTCGTCGAAACCTCTCCTTTTGTGTTCAATGGAAGAAAGTAAGTCATACGATACCATGGTGAGTAAATGATTTTCAATTTTGGGTTAACTACCCCTTTTAAAACAAAATAGAATTATATTCTAAATGCTGTTCTAATCGCAAAAAAAAATCTATTCTAATCTACTTAGTAGGCCTTAATCTCATGATATAAATGTTATTTAGCTACAGTGAGAAGAAAAACGGACACCGGAAGAGAAAGAGCGAGAGATTCTATAGCAAGTGAGATTAAATTATAGGACATGAGTCATGTTGATGTTACATCTTTATCATGTGAGCCCTTTTCTCATGCTCTCTGGGTTTCCCCATATTGTCTCGAAAACAATCAGCTCTTGTTACACTGCCAGAGTGTGTGAGCATGTGTACACGGCAAAACTAGTTAATGCAACGCAATCGGACCGATGACCTGGCTTACAGACCCTCTCAAGAGGGACAGAGACGTTGGATTCTTCCAGCTGGAGTGTGTTTGTGTGAGAGACACAGAGTTTGGACATGTTAAAGCCAAAGTAAATGAAACGAGGGTGCGATGTCTGATACCTCCCTCTACAGAAGAACGGGATCTTGTGAGGATCCAGTGTTCACAGACACGCATCAAGGGCTTCAAGATCCCCTCCATCAGTATCAGCGAATAAATGAGTAGTAAAACCCCAAAAATCTTAGCACTGTTGTCCAGGCTCTAAATCAAACGTGTTTCTAGACAAGCCCGTGCTCTGTTCCAGAGACGTTTTCTGGTGCAACATTAAGCACCGTCCTCATGCGATGGGGCGCTGGCACAAAAAAGCCATTTATCCTCTGCACAGAGGCCTGCAGGATCTGTAGCGTTCCTCAAAACCAACGAGCTGCCGCGGGCACTGCAGCCGACCAGCCAACGAGCCCATCAAAGAGATGCACTTCCTGCCGGATGAAATCATAAAGGTTTTTCCATGGCTGTTTTTAGGATGGCATCCCGGATACTCAATGATTGGTTAATGGATCCGACACAAGTTGCGATTTGTCTCTTCAGCCTAATGTTTTTTTTGTGGTGAGCAGGTACGGCTTGATGAGTAACTCTAGAAACATCTGATGCACCCCTCCTGTCGCCGCCAAAATATTCCCTTCATTGTCCGCTTCATAAATCCGGTGATTTCTACCACAAAAATACAGCTGTTTCCGTTGGTTTCCCTCATGCATTTTTGATTAAACCTCTGTGTCTGCACACCCTAAAGAATCCAGCCACGCCCTGTGAGGATGCCATATGGTGATGGAAAATAGGCTTTGTTAGGTCTTGTTTACTATAACTGGTAAAAAAGGCAAAGACTTGTTGCAACTAACAGACTGCTACCTGTCCTGTTGACTGCTGGAGCTGGAACCGGAATCCCTTCGCGCAGCTCCGCTGTGGGGCTCAGTTCTGCTTTCTTCAGCTCCGCTGTGAGGCTCACTTCTGCTTTCTTCAGCTCCGTCGTGGGGCTCGGGCAAACTGAGAGCAACTTCATGCATTCTTTGCGCACAACAGCCTCCTCTTCTGAATACCTGCAGATTGAGAAAACTTTGTATTTTCTATCATAACTGACCTTGTAGTGAGACACGGGTGTTCTTGAAGCATGTCAATGCAAAAATGCCAAAAATGTAATTGAACGCCTTCAGGGCTTCCTCACTATTGTGACGCAGGGAAAAGCTACTTCTGCTGGTAAACATGGTTATATATTGTGTAATGAGGGTACTAACTTACCATACTGACAGAGAGAACAAGAAGCGCCATGCAGGGGATGATGAGCACCGCCAGGAGCCCGTGAATCGCTCCGTTCATACCGTTCTGCTGTCTGCTTTGGCCTGCCAGAACATAAAAGCAAATTCCCTTTTTAGTTCTTACGTGTACACTACACTATATAGTATGTGGACATCTGAACAGCACACCCATTTGTGTTTAATGAGCATTTAATTTCAAAAGCATTGGCATTAATAAGGAGCTTGTCCTCCCAAGCGTCTTCCATTCTTCTGAGAAGGCTTTCTATGTTGGGACATTTGCTTCCATTCAAACACAAGAGCATCAGTGAGCCAGTGTTAATCTCCTCAATGAAATTACTGATGAAAATGGTAGTTAAACCTGTATTATGTTCAAATTTTGGGTGAGATTTTTATGTTGCGGTTTAAATGGACCCTAATTGGATTCAAGTAAAAATTAGGTAAAAACAGTAAACCTTTAATATTAATACTTCTCACACATTACAACAAAAACTATGTTTATATGTTTATATTTCTTTGGGATAAAAGTGTCTGCCAAATGCATAAATGTAATTTTAAATACTCTTAGAGGGTAGTTGAGAAGCTGACATGAAAATGGTATAAATTTTTTATTTTTTTATTTTGGGTGTGTGCAGATGCGGTTAACCATGAAATCGCAGGTGAAATTGCCCGTGAACATCAAAATCGTCAGGAATTTTGTACACATATTCCACAACACCTCGGGAGTCAAAAGTTTGCAGGCATGCTCATGAACCTAAATGAGAAACTGTCACAAAATTTTAAAATATATCCTTGTTTTTTTCAGCCAAACTCATTTGACACAAAATATCTTAGTTATAGATCTTAATTTAAAATTTAAATAATTGAATAACACATTCACATGTTCACAGTTCTCTGATGTCAGTTGATGGTCACATGAGGTAAACAAATAAAATAATGAAATTTTGTTATAAATGCTTTCATTTTAAAATTATTTATTTATTTTAACTCTGATTTTTTTTTTTATCAAATCACAAACCCCCTGCAGTTCCCTCACAAACCCCAAGAGTTTAAGAAACTCTAAATATTGTAATTTTAGCAGGATTTATCCATTTAATCAGCACAAGCTGAAACTAATGATTATTGGTAAAATGAAACGCATCTTGTACATATGAGATTAACCATATATAAAGTTACGTGCTAATCAGAATTCATGTTGTGAATATGGTCTTTCCACAACAATGCACTAAAACACAGACAATGAATAAAAAAACCCATAAATAATTCATAATACTTATTACAATATTTTAGGAACTCACGTTCTCACAACAAGGACAGAATTCATATTGTATTAAAATGATTTAATATTTTATTTAGCACTTTCTGTCAACTAAAACTCAACATAATATTGAGAATACTTAACGAATATATTTTTCACATTTACATTTTTAAAGAACAAGACAAATGTCTAAGTTAAAAACAGGTCTGGGCTTTGTAGAGGCCTGTCAAGTTCCGCCACACCAGACTCAGTAAATCATATCTTTATGGAGCTCAAGGACATTTTCATACGGGACCCTCCGAAAAACACAATTTCGCACAATTCTCGAGAATGCCACTGCATGCTTGGTTAACGCTACCCTCCTGCTTTACAAACAGCAAGATTTACCTGCTAAAGTGTATGCTTTGCACACATATGCTCAAATTTTGCATGCATGTACTAAAGTCTGAACAATCTCATAAATGAATCTGCCTCCTTGGAACCCTGAAAAACATCAACAGTTTTCCACAGAATTTGAAATTTTACATATCCGCTGCTTTATCATCTTTGCATCCATTCTGTAGAATTACATCCATTCTGCAGATATTTCTCAGATTCCATCTACGCCTGCTCATGCATCATATACGTAACAAAACAATATTTTGTGCATTCACCTGGTGTGAAAGGAGGGGCTGCGGGGGTCTGGCAGGGGGGAGGTGTGCAGTGACGAAACTCGCCCAGAGTGGACCCGGCCACTGCAAGAACCTCTTTAACATGATTGAAGTAACGTCTAGTTGGCCACTTTACCCTTTTGTAGTGACATTCGAATGTTTGCATCGTCACCTCCTAGTGAAGACAAACAAACCAGAGTGAGCCGACAGCCATGACAACGTTTCAAAGAACACCAATGTAAATTAGAGAGAATTACCAGCTCCTCTCCCTCCAGAGTGAAACGGAAACCCTGCAGCATTGTTATAAAAATAGTGATGTTGGCTTTATTGGTGGACAGGTTGCCAAACTTGAGGGCCAATGTTCTTAAACTGCTTTCAACTTTATACAGGTTTACATATAGCCAGCAAGCTCCACCCTTAAATATCAGAAAAGAAAAATGTTTAGGCGTTACAAACCACAACAACTCTCTCCCCATGTGAAACATCTGCTGATGGCCTCAAAATGTATTTGGACACTTGCATGAAATATCAAAATTTCAAATCAAGGGCTATTTAGTTAAAAGAAACATGCATGATTGCATTTTCAAGACATTTCCAAGTAAAAAGTTTGCATGATGAAACAGATCAATTGATTTTTTTTATGAATACCAAAAATGTTTGTTGAGAGGAAAGCTTTGCATCATTTGTTTGCCATGTGGTGTGATATTTAATCCTTTAATGCAATTAAATTCATACATTAAGCGCAGCTCAATTGTCCAAATATGATTTTGGGCCACTGTAGATGCATCCGTATTATCAAATATCATCATGCATCACACTAACCACATCCTTGGTGATGAAGTCGATAGGTATTCTGTAGTCACTGGGAATGTTCTCACTCTGATGGGTTGAAAAACAAGAATTGGTTGGCTGTATAAAATGTACCATTTCAATTGGTCAATTGAAAAAAAGAAGAAGAAAAAAAGTCCTGACTAGTGTAGAAAAATTGTACAAATGTCATTGATTTCCCTGCTGGAAAATCAGCCTAAGATGGTTTGTTGACCTAAGTCTCCAAGCAGGCTAAGCTGGTCTTCAACTGGTCCTTCAGCGTGACCAGACGAGAAACAGCTCTCTAAAACCAGTCTGAGCGACCAGTAAACCAACCAGCCTGAATAAAAATTCTGTTGCAGATCTTACCAATGTTTCCAACGTGGCCACATCATCAGTTAAAGGGCTTCCAAAAACACCTGAGCACGTCACAAGCCCAGAAAAAAGCAACACTAATACACAAATGCTTTCTCCGATCTGTAAGGAAAAAGTCTCAATGTGGTTACAGTATTAGAGACAGTAAATACCGCCTATCCAGTCTGAACATGATCACGTGCCGTGTTCTTAATCATTATAATTGTACAAGACAACCCCAATAAGTAATGAAAAGTAATCAACGATTGAATAGAAAGTGAGTTACGAGGTGGGTGTGCGTGCGCGTCCCCAAAAAGTGCGTGTACTCACCTTAATCTCCCTCATGTGGAACATGGGATTATTAAAAACAAATCAGCCGTACGTCTCCTTACTTTCTTCGCTTTCCTTGGCAGCGGAATGCAGGCATGTTTCCGCCTGCTCATCTGAATGGAGATAATCACACGACGGGATGGGGATCAGTGTTTGTGGCGTGTCTTTCTCCTGCGGTCCCGATGGAGAGCATGGCGTGCTGAGCGCGCGACGCCTGTGCGTAATTTCGCCCTGAAGCGCTTCTGTGAAATGAATGGGGGCGGATGGACTTGTCCTCTGTGTTTAAGAGGTAGGGCGCTTTGACTCACTTTTATGTGTAAAATAGAGAAAACTATTCAAAGGAGGTTCCTCTGTGACTCATCCAGACCTCAATCACAAGTGACATGGGAGTTTGGTGTGTGCCCTTTTTAAAAAAAAAGAAAAGAAAAAAAGCATCTTAAACCATCCTAAGAAGGTTTGCAGGTCTTTGCTAATTTGAGCTGGCCTCCCAACTGCTCCGAAGCTAAAACCAGCTACACCAAATAATAAGAACCTCAATGCCTTTACAACCAACCTAACAAGCTGAGAAGTGGCCAAAAACTCAACGTGACCAGATGAAAAGTGCTTCAAACTCTTAAAACTAACCTGAACAGCCTGAAAACCAGTCAACGGAGGACTAACCAACTGAAAAGTACCCAAAATCCCATTTGAAATCAAGATGAAAGTACCCAAAACCCTGACCAGGTTAGCAGGGCAGCTCAGGCTATAAAGATAAGACGTTCACACATTATATTTGGCTAAACTAAAATGGTTTTCTGGGGTTTCTGCCTGATCTCTTGGTTTTAAAGTGGTTTCGGGCACTTTCCAGCAAGGTCATTCTGCGAGACTCTTGTCTCTTAAAAGAGCTTAAACCAGCTAAGACCGGTTTAAGATGTTCTCTCTTTTTTTTTAAACACACTAATAACAGTATGCAATTACAAGATAATGAGCAAAATTATTACACGTAATCAAGTCACCTTCATTTATATAATGCTTTTAACAATATTCCAAAGCAGCTTTACAGTAATAATAGGAAATTAAAGTAACAGAGATTGTTTGGATTTATGTCAGTTCTAGAATAAAGTTATTGTCCAGTTAAAGTTAGTCCATACTCAAACTTTTTAACCTTAATCCATCTTTATTAAATAATGACCAGTGTAAACAAGAAATGCACTGTAATATGAACCCTAAAATGTGGTTTATAATTAATAAACACACACACATATACATGTGTGTTATTAATATTATATATAAATGATTCATTATATCATTTTTTAATAATACAATTCAAATCATTGTTCAAATAAAAAGTTTCTATGTGTTAACTTTAAGGCATTAGTTATTTGTTCATAATGCTTTAATGTCAACATTCTCAAACTTAAATGTAATCTGCATACTGTATATTCTGCTAAATTAAAATGAAACATTTGGCCTAACAATTAAAAATGACCCATTTTAGCATTTAAAATCTTGCCTGTTGTATATTTTTAATTTTTGAAGTAAATTTCACTCCATTTAGAGTCAACATAAACCCAAGTGTGCCGTGACGATGTGTACACTGCCATCTAGTGCTGACTGACAACTGGTTTGCAATTAACTATGAAATGTATGATTGACGGGTGGATTAAGTTTTGACAGAATGGGTACATCCTCTACTTGAGAAACAATATAGGGTGAAGTTTAAAATGAAATATCTCATCCAAGAAACATTCCACCCATGTCATTAAAAAGAGACACCTTTTCAACATTCAATTATTAAGGTGAAATGCATTTTTTGGATGCTGAACAACATACATTAAAGATTAGAAAAACAACTAAAGAACAATATTTATTAACAACCATTTAATGAGTTACATAGCATGAAAAAGTTGCATTGTGCTTTTGTTGTAATCTTTGGGACGTCCACTGTGTATAAAGAAGGGTGTAGGTGACGGCTTAAAAATGGACTCGGTTAATGTTCAAAGCCAATTGCACCAAGTACCATGTGTGCTGTGCATTTGACATTTGAGTGGTTTTGACACAAAGAGATAAAATGGTGTAGTGGTAAACACAAATCTGAGGTGTGTGACAGGTAGGAAATCAAAAGACTTGATCCTAGAAAAAAAAAGAAAAAAGAAAAAAAAGTACACCTGAGAAAGAATCATTTGTCATTGCATCTGGCCAAACATGAAGGCACAAAGTGACAGCAAGAGCTCATTTCCTCTTGCGGGGGCTCTTTTCTGAATCCACCTTTCTTTCTTCAGAGTCCTTCTTGCCGCCCCGGGTGGACAGAGAAGCCGCGTGGCTTTTCTCCACGGTCTCAGAGGGCTCTTTGGGTTTCTTAGTTTTGTGATCAACTGAAGCTGGTCTGGGTTTTTTCCCTCCTGAAGCCCAGGAAAAGACGGCTTTGATGAGGAAAATGCCGACCAAAGTAGCTAACAGTGTTGAAAGCACCAGGGACCCCGAGAGGCCTTTGACGTGTCCCCGAATGTGGCTCAGGATTTGGCATACAGGCGTGTCTGAGCTGGGCTGCTTTGGGAATTTCTCCTGCGCGCAAACAAACATGTTTCAGCATTCATTTGTAGTCAACGTGAAATCACAACTTAATCTATTTGCGTTCCCAATGCATATTACAGTGAATGATTCATATCGGTCTTTACCTTTAGTCCAGACTCCTCAAGCAGTTTCTCAAGCGTCGGATCACCAAGGGTCACAATGGGGAAAAACTCCTCTTTGTACTTCCGCCTCCACCAAGCCTGCAGATGGGTCCTTCCAAAACAACATATAAAAGTACAGTGAACCTGAGAGCGGATTCAAGCTGGTATGTGGCTTTCTAAATGTTTATTATTTCTATACTACTATGGAACAATGGAGACTTAAATTATTCTCTCCATTTACAAAAAAAATATTCTCATAAAATCTAGCACTAATCTGAAACCGCAATATAACTATGCGCAATATCTAAATGTGAATGGGCGTTAAATGGAAAGGAATGGAGCTCACTTGTCTTTGGCAGGGTCTGTGAAGTGGTAGTTGTAAAGCTTGGCTTTGATTAGGGCTGGTGGTTTCTGACTGAAGGGGTACTGCGCTTCATCTACCTGAAGCAGACTAACCACTACAGGAAGGAAAAACAGGTTAACAATCTCAAATGTAGGCTGATAAGTACAGTGAGCCCTGCTGTGGTCGCTCACCCTCTGGTTTGCCCTGTAGGAGGCGCTGTATGAGGCCTGTGAACCAGGGGCTTTGATCGTTCCCCTCTTGAGCCGCCTGCCACAACAGCTGCTCCAGCCGGGGCTGGTAAGGTCCTACTATGGGTGGGGCGGCGTTCACATTTCCTGGTTTATACATGGGGTTCATCTCCTGCAACAGGATAAGAATACAGTCCACTGAGGATAAACTTGAACCTTTCCGTTGAATGAATACTTCATGGAAACAATGGCTGCCTGGGTTATTACTCAGAGAGCAAAAAAAAGATTTGATTGTTGCATGGCATCCTTTCCCATGTCTTTCTCACCGTCCATGTCAGGCCATCATGGCTGCCCTCTAAAATGATCTCAGGCCTGCCCTCAGTGGAGATTACTCTGTGCTGGATCCCGTACGCCCCGACCAGCTGGTACCTCTCTACGGCACTGTACGCATCTCGCACTTCAGGTAATACTGACATGCCTGTCATGGCGGTGTATGGAACCTGAGAGGAAACACCAACACATGTACTTACATACAAAGGCAGGTAAAAATGTTACATTGCACCAGTTCAGTGTATAACAGCACTTCTCAATCTTTCTGACTCTTGAGTCCCCCCATTGTCAAAGATTAATAATTGAAGGCCACCCAAGATTTCTGTTGTAAAGGAAAAAGTTGCTCATTTTCAAACCTTATTATTTACAGAAACTAGCAGTGGCTATATATAAATCAATTTAATTAAATACTTGAATATTGATGCAAATACAATTTTTTTAAAACAACATTTGATTGAAATAATTAAAATAATTACAAATAATTTTAAAAAATCCATAATTACAGAAGCAATGTTTATTTACATGATTAATAATGAATTTACATGACTCACGTTATTTGTGATTTTTTTTAAGATATTTTTTTTTACTCACAAATAGTAATTTCTCAGCTATTTCTACCTGATAAAATATTTTAAAAATGTATATTTGTTAAAGAAATGTCCATAACTTGGAATTTAATTTCATTACTTTTTCAGGTCTAGAAATCACACTTTTAAAATTACTCGTAGAGGGAACCTGGTATAATAAAATAAAAAAAAGTTGAGAGAATTAATTAAAATAACAAATATGACATCGGCGCACATCTTGAGTTTTAGCTCATTTTAAAGCATATTTTCTCTTATTTTAAATCATTTTATGCCATCTTGTGGCCCCCTTGGAACTGTACAGAGGCCCTAGCAGGCCCCGACACCCTGGTTGAGAATCACTGATCTATAAAGATCATGTTTTATGGTTATGGACAGCAGAGGGCACTGTATTGCTTTGTATGTAATAAAAACTGGAGCAATTAAAAGGAAATAAAAATTATATATACTATGTTATAACAATAATATAGGTTTATCTTTACAGGAAATGCAAACAAATTAACAAATGCAAAGTCACTAGTACAACTATGTAGCATTTGAGACTCAGAACAGTTATGCATAGCATTATCAATATGACTGGGTGAGACGCAAAGCCTCCTAAATCACATAAATCGCACATCAGTTGCTACGTTGCACATGTAGGACATGTAGCTCACCACGCTGAGGGCAAAGATGGCCACAGCAGCCGCCGTGATGACGGCCCACTGGATGAGGGACCACACTTTGCTGACCAAGCCTCGTGTGCACACACACCTGACAAAGGAAACAGATGTGAGATTTCTTGGCTTGCCTCCTGTAACAATGGTCTTTGGCAAAATCACAAGCTGAAATTCGAAATATTTTCTTTTTGTACAAACACACACACACACACACTTTTGTACATCTATCTTTATGAGGACATTCATTGACACAATGTAATCTCTAGCCGCTTACCCTAACCTTACCCATCACAACTAAGTGCCTAACCCGAACCCTTACCCTAAACCTACCCTTAACCTAATTATAACCTTATCCCTAAAACCAAGTCTTGACCCTCAAACAGGCCTTTAAAGGCTCTCAGAAAGTGAGGACCGGCCAAAATGTCCTCACTTTACTCTCTTTGTCCTCACTCCAATGGTCTAAAACTCAAACTGGTCCTCACAAAGATAGTTGTACAAGTACACACACAATACACACACACACACTGGCTTTCCATGTTTTATGGGGTCTTTCCATGGACAGTGATTTTTATACTGTACAAACTGCATTATTCTGTCCCCTAAACCTTCCCATCTCATAAAACCTGCATTTTTATAGTATGATTTATTAACCGTTTTCCCTCATGTTGACCAAAAATGTCCACACAAGGCCAAAGATTTCTGCCATTGCCATCCCTGGCATTCATTTTGTTCCCACAATGTATGGTTTACCAGGACCACACACACAAAAAATAATCAGATTCTCATAAGCATTCCTGATGGGGCTTACATTAGCATGGCGGCCACCGCTTCCCAGGTGAACGACAGCACACCAACCCAGATAGTGAAGCCCTGAAAATGCTTCAATAATTCATCAAACTCCTTTTGAGAGAAATCTGAAAGAAAGCACCAATGAATAGATTAAAAAAATATTCAATTAACTGATGCATCTTTTGGTGATATTTTGCCTCGTTGACATGGCAGAATAATGTTTCACATCACAAAACATCCTTGAAAACAACAAATCAGTTCATGGCAAGGCAGGTTAATGGGTAACTCTCACAAAATGTGCCAAAAACATGTCTGGCTCATGTTTCAGCCCATTATCAAAAGAAAAACTATAATCTTGCATACAGAAAATTATTGTAGCATTTTCATGGCACAAAAACCTTTCACAAAAAAAGTTGGCACACCACAGTTCCATAAAGAAAATACATATTTTTTTGCATGTTCTCACTAAAACCTTTACTTATTCTCACTAATGTAAAAAAAAAAAAAAAAAAAGATTTTTCAATAAACATTTTATGAAAAATACTACATTCGCTTCTGATTTTGGAGTAAATTTATCAAACCTCAACATATCTCCAAGAGATTCGTCCTAACATTTTACAAAACAATTAAATTCTAAGCTTGTATTCACATATTTATAAATCTGTTACCAAACTAAAAGGAAGCATCAGATACATTTTTGCAAATCACACTTGAAGACTCACTGGTTTTGGATGACAGGGTTTTGTTTTCCCAGTTAATCTGCAGCTTGAAGAGAATAACTGTACTGATCAGGATGAACAGGTAGATGGCCAACTCCGAAAGCACAGCCAAAACACAGAGCAAAGTCTGTGCGCAGGCTGAAAAGCACAAGCACACACTCAAATTAAAGCTAATAAGCATGCTGGGATCTTCACACATTGAACACTAGTTTGATACTGGCAGAACAAAAAGATTTCATTAACATCTCCTTTGATGCATTTTTTCTGAGATTGCATTAATGAGCCCTTTAATCAGATCATTAGTGCAAAATCTGCTACTACCCCACCAGAAATAACTGCACAAAACAGAAGTTAGACATATGAGCTCATACCCCTGGCCTTTTTTTCCTGGCCCTTCTTCTTCTTCAGAATAGCACTGGAGTTGAAGTGTTCGTCATCCAGCAACGAGACGCTCAGGGCGATGCTCAGCAGGTTCAGAAGGCCACAGTTACCAGTGAGGATGTGGCAGAGCTGAAGAAACAGCTGACAAAAATGGTATAAAAAGAGGTATAAGTGAAAAAAAGACTTGCAGTAGAACACACACACATATTTATATATAATATTAGCTGCTGATGCTTATATATATTTAAATCAAACCTGAACATAAAAGCTGAACAGTCTCAAGCGGCGAATGGGAGAAAAGAACGTCATAAGAGGAATGGTGATCTCGCACTGCAACACAGCCACGGCTCCTAATCTCAGCAACCAATCAGGGAGCTGATGGACGAACCAGGCCAAAGGAGTGGGACTCATCTGGTTCTCAAAATGATGACTCAGTGCTGCAAAAGAGATGCTCGAGTTATCAAAGCACTGTAATCTACAGATGAGTCAGTTTGTCCCACACAGATGTGCTGTCTGCCTCACAGTTCTGGGCTATTTTTACCATTACTTCATGCAAATTCAAATATTAATTAATTTATAGCCTTTTCATTTTTCAAGTATTTAAGTCTCTAGATTTTCAAAACCATAAACCAGTGGCTGTTTTTATATAACACATAAATTTCCAGCAAAGTGACATAAGATTTCCTCGTGAATAAGAGTGGGCGGCACGACGAGCACAAATTAACTGATCTCAACCAATACAGAATGAATTAATAATGTGAAAAATGATTCAATATACCTGACAGGCCGTACCACGCAGGGTCGCCACTGGCCAGCTTACTCGCACCTGTGCAGAAGGTCAGCCGGAAGAACAGCCAGCGGGTCAACCAAAAGGTCACAGAGTCATGGTTCCTGTGAGAGGAGCCACAGCGGAGCAAACCCAGCGGAGCAACAAGCACAGCCAGAAACCCAGCCTCCAACAGCAGCATATCCCTATGAGACGATTACAGTGAATCAGAATTACAAACATGACTGGATTTATATCATTTCTTAAAGGAATAGTTCATTTAATGAAAGTTCTGTCATCATTTACTCACCCTCAAATTGTTTCAAACCTGTTTGAGTTTCTTTCTTCAGCTGAACATAAAAGATGATACTTTGAAGAATGTCGGTAACCAAACAATTGATGGACCCCATTGACTTCCATAGTATTTTTTCCCTACTATAGAAGTCAATGAGGTCCATCAACTGTCTTTACCCACATTCTTCAAAATATCGTCCTTTGTGTTCAGCAGAAGAAAGACATTCATAGAGGTTTGAAAGAACTTGAGGTTGAGTAAATGACAGAATTTTCATTTTTAAGTGAACTATTTCTTTAAAGGTGATGTCACGCGTTTTTTAGGCTGAAACATTTTGTGTCACATAAAGCAAACATCTCCTCACTATCCGCTAGCTGCCTGTCCCCTGAACACACTGTAAAAAAAACGCAGTCTCTGTAGACAGCCTAGGCTCCACAAACGGCAACAAAAACAAACTGGCCCAGCCTGGACCACGAAACACAACAAACAGTGTTCCAGCCAATAACCCACAAGAATGATTTGGGGGTGGGGGTTAGAGCACCTTTAAAGCTACACTATGTAGGATTTTCTCCCATCTAGTGGTGAAATTGTTTATGACTACCAACTGAATATTACTTTCTAGCCCCTCCCATTCCGAGGGCGTTTTAACTCCTACGGTGGCCGTATTATTTCAAATCTGCCGGCAGTCGCGAGTAATCTCCCCCTCGCATTCGTCACGGTGCCACTGAGTGTCAAAACGCGAAAGGCGAAGCTTGAATTTCCAGATATGTCCCTCTTTGGCTAATGTATTTTCAAGATGGAGGCGCAAAATGGCTGCCGCCATTCGAGCGACTCGCTCGTATGTATTATAAATGGCAGATTCTACGCTTACAAGAATACTTGATTAGTTGGTATAAGTAATTACACATTAATGAGTACATATTTTGAAAGAACAAAGTGTTTTTTGCAAAGAATCAACTTAAAAAAAATGACACAGTGTAGCTTTAAGAAAAGAGCCCGCCAGCAAATCTCTATACTCTTGTTCTTAGATATGTCTGGGTTCTTCAAACACGAGTCAGATTTTAGATTTCAGAGTCAGAAGTAAAAATCACAGTCCACTAACCACTGATTAGTAATTTAGTGGACTGCAATCACATTATATTTAATGGGCAGTCAAATAACATGCAGTAATGTTTGCGGGCAGTTTTCCCTCTCATAAACATAATTTTTCTGCTGCAGAGAATCTGACTTGCAAATGCCCCAATTATGAGCCTCAACAGCAATGGAGCAATAACAAGCAGTTACGCCAGTGTCGGTTATACCAAACAATACATACAAGGTCAACCTGCAAGTCATAAATGACAACTTGAGGAACTCACCATTCAGACTGGAGGAAGTCTCCCCCAACCTATAAAACAAAACATATGTCTCAATTATGGTTCCACAGAGGCCACAAATCAAAGAAGCACCTGGGATAGTGCACAATGGTTTTATGCACTTAAATAGCTTTTAATTCTCTGACAGGAGGCATTTACTAACATTATACAGTGAGAGGTAAAGGGCCCACAGGCAGAGGTAGATCAGACTGTCTCTCAGGGGTGCCAGCAGCACAGCACCCAGGCTCAGCACCACTCCGAGCAGGCAGATGAGCTCCAGGGCCTGCTGGGGCCCCAGACCCAGAGACGGCCCCAACCACAGCAGGGACGGGGAGGCCTCCAGCTGCTCCAGCAGGGGCCGCTGCACTTTCGGCATCTGCAGGCGCACAGGAACAATCCCCTCATCTCCATACAACCCTGTCCAGAGACACACGAACAGAGGCATGCTTCATGTTATTGCTGTGCATGATTTAACCGTGAACATTACTCAAAAGAACGCAATACCTTAATCTGACTTAGAAACAACTTTCCTTTTCAATAAAGAGACGGAAAGGCATACACGTATAACCAATGTAGTCCGATTCACAAATGAATGAGATGGTTCTTTTAAAGTCATCATTTACTCACCCTCATGTCGTTCAAAACCTGTAAGACTTTCATGCTTCTTCAAAACACAAATGAAGATATTTCAATGACATCTGAGAGCTTTCTGTCCGTCCATTGACAGTCTACGCAATCATGAAAAACTTCATAAAGAGATTGTAAAGCTTGTGATTGTGAGCTTCAGCAAGAACCAATGAGGTTTGTTCTCGTGCGTCAAGCAGGTTCAGTTGAGCTTCTGTTTATGTACACAGATCAATGTTTATATGTAAATAAAAATTCAATCTGTTCATCATGTAAAGCAATCGAGTCTCTTCAGAAAATTTGGACTAAACCACTCAATTCATATGGATTAGTTTTACGATCTCTTTATGACTGATGTGTCAAAGTGGTAGTTGCTTAGACTGTCAATGGAGGGACAGAAAGCTTTCAGATTTCATTAAAAAGATCTTCATTTGTGTTTCGAAGATGAACAAAAATCTTACGGTTTGGAACTACATAAGCTTTTTTCATTTGTGGGTGAACTAACACTTTAATGAATTGTCAAAATGACTATTTTATAACTATATTTTATTATAACTATACTTGTGCACATAATTCTTAAATATTTAGGCAAACACATTTTCTGATAAAACTATACTCCTGTTATCAAATGAAGGGGGAAAAAAAGACATTCCCAGCCCATTTTACTTCCATAGTGTGAGAAACGTGTCAAATTCAGGAAGTAAAATAGGTTGTGAATGCCATTTCATTTTGACTTTAAAGATGTATTGATGAGTGAGGTATAATAACAGCTGGGAATATGAAAAAAAAAAACGGTCATATTTCATCAGGTGCTGATTAGAAACATTGGTGGCGGTGACAGACTGCTCACAATAATGTTCTGCACACAATAATACAGCATGTTGTGCTTGTTTGCTCAGTGATAGTAAAAGCACAAAGCATCAAGCTGTAAACATTCATTCAACAGAACACAGACAGACACACTGCCATGACAATGAGCAAAACACAAACCCGTCCTGTGAGTTTTGAATGCCTCGAAACAAGCACAGACAGCACAGATGTTCCTAAACACTGGATGCAAACAGGTGCACTGTAAAATACCGCTTCAGGCGACTTGCTAAGTTACAATACACTGACTGACATTCATTACAGAGAGATCAGGAAATACTACTTTACTTTGTTGCAGAACTTTGACAAACGGAGCTAGTTTTTAATGTGACTGAAGTCTTTCTTAAGGTGGATGGCAGTTAGCAGAGGGGCAAAGTTGCATGGTCACATTTTTTGGCATGCAAGCCACAGCAAGAGTGCGCGTATAGCAGGCTGGTTTGAGTTAGAGAACAGGCCGTGTATTGTGCCAGTGCCAACGTATGACTCACGGTTTCTTTTTGAAGACCCAGTTCTGCCTCAAGTGGCTCCTCCAGGCACACTGCCTTGAGGATCTCTTGCCATGTGGGGAGATTCCATGTGCTTTTCCCCAAACCATCATAAGATTGTAAAACCATTGCCACCAACTAAGCTCACGCTGCTTTTAGAAAAAATTAACCCTGACTGGAATATATCTTCAAAAGCACTGAAACTCTGTGCGAACATGCCTTCTTTTGTCGAGTTTTAAACATGCAGCTGGGCCACCAACAACCCAACTCAAATGATCAAATGGGAATAGAGCTATTATGAAGCGCATATGATTTCCATTATCTGTGGGAAACAGTCTGATGGTGGCCAGATTTGGCAGTCTACACCCTACAATACAAGGATAGATTTGAAACTGCCCTTAATTCTTTCAAATAAATCATTTTGCATAAGTTATTATTGAACTGACCAGGGAGAAGGTTACGTTAAATCCACTCTTGTTATATAGAACTGTTCTATAGTCTATACAGCATTTAATTCACTATTATACGCTGAAGAAAAACAGAGTAATCCCTTTACTTTTACAAGGGAAATTGCAGTAATTAATTACTTTGTGGTAATGTATTACACACAACACTAATATGGATGCAGATTAGAGACAGCTTGCAAAATACTGCACTTGGTAATACATTGCAAAAGCATGAGTCACAATGGTAAAGAGATGAAAGCTTGTTAAAAAGAACACTGGATCATAGGAGCTTATTGACAATTTTAATGGTCTTGGTGCATGCCGTAGAATTAGTTGGGGGGGGGGGGGGGGGGGAAAGAGCCTTTATACGCCATACACATGGCGCATTTTAGGGACAAAAAGCTCTCAGGCCCCTGAGTGATGACGGGTCACTACAGTGCGCACTCAGCACTAACTGGCGGTGTTCCTAATATCAGCACATGAGGAGGAATTGAAGCAATGCTGGTTTATTCATACGGGCATTCTGTCCAGTTATTTCGAAATTCTGAAATCCTGTTTAAAATATTAAGTAGACAAATCAGCTAGAATGCGTCGTTCTGCATGGAGATGCGGTTTGTGCACGAGGTCCTTCAAAAGTTTGGACTGAAACTGGTCCCCCCTGACAGGAGAACGAACGGTTAGCGCTGAATGAATGAATGAACCAAAGGTACCCCGTTTTGTTTTCGCCGACATTCCGCAACAGTTCAAGTTCAAGTGTATGCGCAACCATTCATTAATGCCGCACCCAAAAATCCACCATAACCGCCAAACATCCACCTTCAAAAACAAGAGAAACTTCCCTACCTGGTATTTGAACGTAGATGGATGAAAAAGCACACACGTATATAAGTGCAATGCTGATCAAGAACATTCGTCTGGGAGTTTTTACTTCCCCCATCTTGGCGGCTTGCTGCAGGGATGAGGTGTCACTTTGTTTCGGGTGATTCGAGAGCTGATGCTCATTGGAAAAATGAAGTGGAATAGCAGGGGTGGAGTTTGAATTAGTGATGAGAAGTCCGACTCACTTCCGCGAATCGGTTCTTTTGAACTGTTCGTTCGGTTCTTTTACGTCATGACGTAATCACAGCACGTGGTCCCCGAGATTTAAACGAAACGTTCTAAACGTTCCAAAAGATCCATTATGATGATATGTAGCACATCAATTATTTAGAACTTAACTATAGTTTGCATTTTTGACCATACTAAAATTAATTTACAGTTATTGAAATTGAAATGTTTATTAAACCAACTCTATTTCGAATGCGAGTTAATAAAACCAAAAAGCGAGTGTCACTCCAGTTGACCGCTTACTTTTTTTATTTATTCAAGCAACATTTAGTATAAATACGAGTATTAAACATTATACATACAATAAAAAATAAATAAAAAAAAGCCCCTCGGACGGTAAATCTTTTCAACGAATCATTTTAATCAACCGGTTCAATTGATTCATTACAAGATTCGACTCAAATGAACGATTCATTCACTAGCTTGAATTTGTAGAACGTGACAACAGCATTTGAAAGCAGAACAAGGCAACAGTCTATATTTCAGAAAACTACATTCTGCCAAGCGTCACATGATCGATTGCTTTTATTAAAGCAAGTCTTCCCTAGCAATTACTGATTCATGTAACTTCAAAACAATGACATTTGTATTAATTTTAAATAAGTCATTTTCTTTTATTTATAGATAATTACCATAAGAAAATATTACTTTGCCAAAAAACAAACAAAACACGATAAACCACACAAGGAGATGCACAATATTTCAATAAGCTTTATTATTTATTAGGCATTTTTTATAAAATTTTGTATCCACGAGTGATGGGCAGACACTCGAGTGAACACCGCTGGTTTCTGAGGTTCACATTTCTTGCCGCCCCCTGTTGTTAGTCCTACAAGGTAATAGACGTCATTTTTTGCACACATGAGGGGTGCGCCCGAGTCCCCCTATAAAAGAAAATGTAGGTGACCCAGACATGAGCATGTGATGTGAATCATAGGAGTTTCAACACATCTGTATTGAAGAATCATAAGACTGTACCAAGCAGGCGGTAGAGGCTGCTGCATCCGTACACAGGAGGGATTTCATGTTGAAACTGTCACCCCAGCCGGTCTTGCAGGCTCTCTCAGAAAGAGACTTAACCCTGGCCATATGCATGATATCAGCATGCAGATCCACTATTATGAGAAGAGAAAATGTCACTACTCCCCAAAATGTGCTCGAGGATGGACATTTTCTGATGTAAAGTCAACATGAACTCAAGATACATCTCATTTACTTCTTAAAACATGTTTTGGTCTTCTTGTGCATCATGTAGCAATGCATGTTACTCCAATAAATCAAATAAAAGCATAAACAACAACATGGAGAGATGGAAAATAAAATAAATTAAAATAAATAGAGCAGTTTGGAAATGGATGGGGAAAAAAAGGGGGGGGGGGGCAGTTTAAAGAATGGATAGACAGAAAATAAAAAAAACAAATAAAATAAGCAGTTTGGATGATGGATGGAAAATAAAGTAAAAACTTTTCCCATCTTTCTTCAATCACATAGCTCTAGGATTCTAGAATAAATTAGTTATTGATGGATAAAATCAAGTCACTACATAATTTATCAATAGCTCATTTTACCTGGAAATACATCAAATTACAAAGTAAAAGAGGTTATGAACGCCATTTCATGTTGCTTTTAATCTCAAACCCTGTTAGTAAGCCAGTTGACTCACATGTAGATTTTCTTGTCCCCCAACCAGTTGTCACACAAGACGAATTGTCTTCATTCACCATTTCATCATCGTTATCCGTTAAGCACACAGGAAATATCATCGACCCTGGACGGAGCACACGTTAACCTGTACAACTTCGATTGTGGAACAGGATCTCCTCATGAAAAACACAGATAAGGTCATATGATCCTATACCTATTCGAGCTGGGACAGACAAGCGGATCATGGAGAGATCGGAGACCGGTGGGAATGTGCCGTCGTGAGGCAAACTCTGCACGCTTTCCACAGCTGCAGTCTGACCCGACATGAAGTTGAGGTCATGAGCTCCCAAGATCACAACATCTCCAGCCCTGTGGGACAAACTGTCAGAACATCACTGAGGAACAACAGATGATCAAACCCATGTCTTACTTGGCGAAGCAGTGGCGTGGCGCCAGCACCCAGCGCGGGTCAACGAGGACGCCGCTACAGTAATGCGTGTCGTGGTTCTGCAGGCTGACGTGCCATGGCCAGGAGTTTGGGCACGCCTCACTTATGTTCTCCACCTTGAACGTGCCATCCTCAGTGGATACCACCTGGGCAAAGTCACTGGGCAGCTGGCAGGGACCCATCTTGGACTGTCCACACTGGGCTGAAGCCATAACATGGAAATGGACATTGAAAGCAATTGAAAGGGTACACGACTGATACCGAGAGCATGAAAAGAGCGTCTTACCAGTTGAATCTGCTCCAGAGTCAACAGAAACGAGTTCACCTATATAATACAAGAGGAAAATAAGCTACAGCAGTTTTCGATCAGACACTGATATGCACCTGGATCACTGAAATCTGAAAGTTCACACCACGCATTGAAGAATCGATCCATTGTTTGTAGTGGGACAGCATGGTGTAGACCCCTGGTCTTTGGGCTCGACCACATCCGACCCCCCAGCTGACCACCCCGGCAAGCTCGTACCTCTCGCCTGTGAAACACGACAGGGGACCGCCAGAGTCGCCCTGAACAGACATCCACACCACAGTTTTTTATTTATTAATATGACTTAATTTAATATTAACAATATTATATCCTCTGTGTGATGTTCTCCTGCATGTTTGTCACACCACACGGCATATATTTATTTATTTATTTATTAAAAAAATATATTATATATAAAAAAAAACAAACATATCCTTCTGGTAACCGTCATTAAAAAAAAAAATGCAAATGTTTACCTCACAATTAATTAATTATTATATATATATATATATATATATATATATATATATATATATATATATATATATATATATATATATATATATATATATATATATATATATATATATATATATATATATATATATATATATATATATATATACACAATATTAGATATTTATTATTAATATTATATGATATTAGGATTATGCAAAATTACTTTTTTTTGTAAAGATTTTTATTAAATCAATCATTTATATACATATTTTCCTAAGATTTTTTTTTTTGTTGCTGAATAAATTAACCAATTGAGACCACGTAAAGACATCAAGACAAAAAAAAATCCAAAATTCCTAATTTGCAAATGTTTACCTGACATGCATCCATTCCACCAGCAGCCGCCCCGGCACACATCATAAACTCATACATTTTCCCTCCATAAAAACTGCTACATGTTTGTGGATCAAAAACAGTAACATTGACCTCTTGAAGTCTGGAGGCACGAGCACCATCTATAAAGAGACAAATACCATCTAATCACATAACCACCACTATTACACAGGTTTAACAGCACATTTAATTAAATAACGGCGTACTTTCTCTGATGGCGCCCCAGCCCGTGACAGTGCAGTTTTCCAGAGGACCCAACTCATCATTCAAGATGCCAACAGGTCTCACACACTCATCAAACAGCAGTGGACTCTGCAGTTTCAGCAGGGCAATATCATTCTCATTTGTCTTTTGGTTGTAGTCCTTGTGGGAGATGATTTTTTCCACCCTGACAGTCTTTAAATAAAACACACAAGAGAGTTCAAATAGCAAAAATCAATGATAATACACTAAAGATCACATAATAAGGTAATGCGATGTAAATATACACGCAGACACTTACTTGATGATAGGATTCATTCGTATTCTCCAAATCGTGCATTCCAACCACTGCGTTCCACATCGACGCCTTTTTATAACTGCTCACAAACAGGAATTTTGGTTTAGACACACAGACTGCACTCAGTCAGTCAGAGGGTTTATAGACTCACCGTTTGAAGCAGTGGCCGGCGGTGATGACCCACCACCGGTCGAGGATGGCACCCCCGCAGGCTGGCGTGTCGGAGTACTGCAGGGACACTTGCCAAGGCCAGGAATGTGCCCAGGCCTCCTGCCCACCTATAATCCGACTCTCCTCCTCATCCTGCTCTGGGATGAAGGCGCGTATGCCAGCCTGCTCTGAAAAGCATGGTGCAAGTAATCATATTTTTAAGCAATCCAGCAGACATTGGGGGAGGACGTGTAAAGCTGGGCAAGGCTTAGCCTTCTCTTGGCCACAGACTTGAGACTAGCGTGGAATAGTCTCACTCAAACCGCTGCTTTGTCTGCTTATTTTAGAAGGAAAAGAAAACTGATCAGCAGTTACGAGCAGCTTTTCTCCATAATAAAGATATTTGGCAAACGATCCAGTGCGTATCAGTTTTTGTGCTCTGGAGAACGTCAAAGGTTTCTATTGACAAAGTGTTTTTGCAGCGTTGAGCAGTGTAGCCAATCACAAACATATCTGTTGATTTCTTGAACGCAATGGCCAATCAGAGGCGTTTAAATTAGCACTGAACAAAACCTCCAGTGAGTGGATTCAGAGTTCTGCATGCTTGCAAATTATTATGTAATTATGTAAACAAGAGATTCATTGTGCAGTCAGCTTCTTTGACCATAATGTGAGATTGCAATGAACTATGATGAGTGACAGATTTTTACTGATTATAAAGGGAGGGCTCTTTGCACGCTTTCTGCCATGCCAAATCCCACATACAGTAGCCTATAGATGCTTGCTTTCTGTTAAAATTAACGGTGGTATGTGAATGTAGAAGCTTTAATAAATAGTTTATCAGGAGCGTTTATGCTGGGATATGTGGCTAGGCTACACATAATTTGAAATTATTTCATGGAAATCTATGTTTTTAAAGGGGAAGTGCATCTCCTTACCCTGGAGTTGGTTCACCCTTCACCTATAGCATATTAACAATTGACATGGAAAACTTTCAAATATTATCTGCAACCATACGATCATTTGTTGCCTAACAAGTTGTTGTGTCTGCTTAACCGGCTACACGACATAAACTATAGCCACATAACATCGGAACAAGCTTTTTTGTTCGATGTATTGTGAAAGGTGTTACCCAATACAAATAGACTTGAAGAAAAGCATTACGAACTCGGTCTCACCATAACATCCCTTGCCAAAGATGCAGTTTGTCTCTGTTGAAGCACTCTCTTTGGGTTTCTTTTCTGCATCTTAAAAGAAACATTAAGATCATTGAAATAAATCACATCAGGTTACATGGTTCCACAAAGCTACCAAAACACGATCAAGATCCGCTCACCAGGGTCAGCCTTAGTCCAATTAAGAGAGAGTATTAAAATAAATAAATACTTTTTACACATGTTCACAAATCTGTTATTAAAAATGAACGGAGAAACCGTAATACAAAAGACTTTACGGGTAAACAACGCGCAAAGCAAATTTAATCCCTGTAACACCTGTGAGGGGCAATCAGCGCTTAATTAATTAAGCGAGTGTGTGGTAGTTCAGGAGTTCACCACTAGAGGCCAGCAGAGATTCAAGCGCGAACACGAGAACTGCACGGATTATAGATGCTTTGCACGACAGATTTTCCATCCTTGTAAAAAATCTATTGTTATAAAATATAAAAAGACCAATTACTGTCGAGAATACATACAGAAATTCAAATTCAGTCTCTACACCAATCTGCATCATTGTTCTGGCTAGGGTCACTCCAGGGTTTTAAATGTTTTATTTAATCATAATTAACGACACATAATAACAATGTTTTTTTATTACTAATTTCAATTGTTTGAAAAAAGAAATGGATTTCATATAGAGAAGCCTACCATTTGCTTATCTTATCATTCAAGCAGATGGCATCATTTCAATAAAAAAATTATGATATGCAAAACAGTATTAGTGCTGTCAAATCGATTAATCATGATTAATCACATACATGTTTATTTATACAATGTGTGTGTGTATATATATATATATATATATATTCATCTACACACATACATACATATTATTTATATATATATACACCCATAAAAAACTTACCTTATGGTTTTATATATATATTGTATAATATAAATATGAAATGTATATAAAATCCGTATTTAAACCATTTTTTGTGCATTCTCAAATGTTAATAAAATAGTTTCGGAATGCTGATAAAAGATTTAGATTTGTAACAAATGCTATATGAAAATGTCTTGTTCAAGATAACGCAGCATTCATTCATGTACCAACGTCTGCGATTAAAAATATTGTTAGGCAAGATGAAATCAAATGAAAATCTTGAATCATACAGCAAATTCAGTAGGAGGAGAAAGTGTTTCTATATCTGATCTGTCAGCTTTGTGTGCATTATGTTAAAACAGTGGGATGTAAACACAATTACACAATTCAATGCAACGGGTAATTTAACACCTGGCCTGGGATTCTGATAAAAAGTGATTGCACACATAATTGCCCATCCAGAGCAATGTCAACACCTCCAAACAACAAGAGCACATTCATAAGTATTGGATAATATTTATTAAATAATCATACATTACTTCACATTGGTTTCTGCTATGACATGTTTAGCACGGCTGCTTGCTCATTTAAAGAAATGTTCTTGATAACAGTTCCTATGGCAACGAAACGTAAGTGCAAAGATTACGGTGTAATCAAGAGTACTGCATGACAAACTCTGGCCAGCGAAAATATGACTCCAATCCATTTACTGTCAACGGTGACCCAGTTCAAGGATACGTCGTTATGCATCATATTCGTAATTCCAATTCACAGAGACTTCAGTATTATAGCTTATGAGGAGAAAAATAGGATATGTAATTCACTGCACAGGTCAAAACGCCTTTAGTCAAAGATACATTCCACAATATTGATGCATGTACAAGATGAAAGATCAAATTAAAGCACATGATGAACGACCCTGTCATTTTTTTGTCCTTCATTTAAACCACAAAATCAGATCAGCCGTGTTCATGGAACACAGTAGATGCCCAGTCATATTTGAAAACTTGCAGCATTTGTCCGAAACGCTAGTTCCCGAGGCTTAGCGATCATCGAAGCAGAACGGAGCCGCTGCGGTCGAGTGGAACGGCTTTACATCCGGAAAAAAAACCCTCTCAGTCTCGGAGATGGCACCTCTGCTTCCACGCCTGACGGTGAGGAATAACACGAGAACACACGATCGGTCTGAGCACTTTAAAGTAGTCGTTGAGTGGTTTTAGAGACAGGAACAATGATGAAATCTTCTGAAATGTGTAGTTGCTGAGGTCAGTGGTGTCTGTGTGCTCCAGTTCTGAATGCAGAGGCTACAAAATGTCAGTCTTTTGGATTATTTCAATCCTCTGTAAACTCTGGAGAGGAAGGAAGCGGTCATGAATCATCTCCTGAGTCCAAACTGTGTTCGTCCGCTCCCTCTCTTCACCCTTCTGTCTCTTGGCTACTTGGCCGATGGTTCGGGTCTCGCTGTTCCTCTAGGCCCCTTGTAGTTTTTTCTCTAGTCTGTCCAGCTTGGCCAGGTTTTCCTTCAGCAGTTTGGAGCTGGGTGAGAGGAGAAGAGCTCTTTGGTAGTACATTCGTGCTGCTGCATAGTCTCCCTAAAAAACAGACAAGAGTGCTTGGATCGGTCTCATGAGGAAATATCCAGGTCATATAATCAAAAGGATTAAAAAAAAAAGAATTAAAATAATATATATTTTGTGCCTTTTCTTAATTAAGCACATTTCCCTCAAAATTATTACTTTAAAAAAATCTCTCATTATCATTGTAATGCAGGCATAAAAATGTTTTTTTTTTCTTAAAAAATGTGGAATATTGTTTTTATTGTTTTTTTATGGTTGCAATGTGACTAAGTTATAATATTAGCATTATAAAACAATATAGTTTTGTATTAAGTAAATCTATTTAGAAATGTTTAATGTAAATAAAACCAATTTTATACAATGTTGTTTACACACACACACATATATGTACACACACACAAATAATATTCTTACAACAATTACCTTTTATACCACCATTTCTGACTATATGCACTGCATATATTTATCTAAAAATAATTATATATATATATATATATATATATATATATATATATACACATACATTTAATGTTTAACTTTTAATTGTTATAATTATTAGATTTTTTTTGCATATTTGATTTGTATTATGAATTATAATAGATTATATCTATTCTATTAACTATAGTTTTTATTCATATTTATATATTTAAATAATATATCATAATTGATTCTTCACATTACAGTAATAAGAATTTTCAAATAAGTTACTTAGATTAAATTATCATAAAAATAATGTCAGAATTATTTATGGTCCTAACCAAAGGCTTAATTTTTCTTAATGCAAACAATTCCTTTGTTTATGCAAAATATTTTGGTTTTTGTGGTGAAATTTCTTGTCAGTTTTCATCAGACCTCAAGTCTCAGCCAACACACCTTGATATGCTGAATGCCGCCCATATTCATCCAGGCCTGTGATTGGTCAGGCTTGAGCTCGACAGCAAGCTTATAGCTCTGGAAACATTAGATCAACACATGACACATTATATATGGTATAAACATGATATGTATCCAATGATGAATGAATTCAACAGCATTAAACCACCGGCGAGATTCAACCTTTTATAACAGTTTTGGTCTGTGTAAGAAACATGATCCATGAAGAAAAGAAAAGAAAAAACACTGGAGGTGAATTTAACAGCCTGGCTCTACCGCAGATGTGGTGTTGAAATACCGCAAAAGGCCTTTTTGTTTAAGCCTTTATAATTGAGCTTTGAACTGGATAGCAGCATTATGTGAACCTGAGACCAGCCTGTTCTCATCCGTCCCTTTGTGGTCCAAATAAATGTGGAACTACAGGGCAAATATTAGCGGGAGACCTGGAATGAGTCCAGGAACAAAGAATAAACCATAACAGTCCTTGTGTTAACCAGACATTCTGCCCATTCAAGTCCTTTTAAGGCAGAGAAAAACCAAGGTTAAGAAGAAAGCTTCCAGCACGAGACAAAGTCTGGACTGTTTATATTTGGAGATGAAAGGATGCGGCTGATGTTCCTGTGACAGTATCAGGGCACCAGCAAGAACAGTGTGAAGGTGAGAGAAGAAGCAAGCAGCAGAAAACACAATTACTCCACATTTAGCCAGACTTTAGTTGGTTTCATACTGCAGCTTATTATAACCATGACTTGAACTCTGTTTTAACACTCTCATAATCGGAAGTCTCATAAAAACAGAATGGTGGCCAAATGGTACAAAAATAATGTTCATTGCTGAATTTTATATCACCAGAAAATGATCATAAATATATTGGTAATATTTAATTTATCACTCATTTAGTATTGCTCTTAAATATATTTAAAAAACAAATTGATGTCATGAACCTGGTAAATGTTGGCAGATGGGTCAATGACAAATATCTAAGATGATAAAAAACTAAATCTTGAAAATGTCTTTGACTTTGTGCCACACAAAAATATCTAAATGAATCTTAATTCGTAAATGGAAAGCACGCTCATCACAGAAGATGAAGTATTCAAGTGACTGTCTATATGAATTGCATTTATGTATATTTATGTGCATTTATGTTTTAATGCAGTGATGAAAATTGTGTCCAAAATTCAGCATTTAATTTAACATAAGTAAATGTATCCATATTTTATTTCATATTATGACATTAATTTTCTAATTTTTCTTTTAAACAATAATAAATAATGCTTCATATTTTTTCCTTTCACAATACAGCAATCAGAATTGCTTTTTCTTAACAAGCAATGGAGAATATATTGTCATGAAAATTATCTATGATCCTAAAAGGCTTCGTTTCTTTATGCAAAGTATTTCTTCCTTTGTGAAAAATATTATATTATCATAGAAGATGTGTTTTCAAGTTATTTTCAGTGTGAATTGCATATTTCAGAGACAAAAAAATAAGCCTCAAGTCTCATGCTTCTCAGAGGACTCATAAAACCCTGTTAATCTTGACTTGGATTTTGTATAAAATCAGCCAGTCGAATAAGAGTTTTCCATTTGAGGAAAAGCTCTAGCAGTATTAAATGGTCCGTGAACTGTCTTTAGGCAAACTACAACCCAGTAAACAAGAATGTGTTGAAAGGGAATATTTGAAGAGCTGTTCTCTCAGTCTGACAGCTGCAGGTGAAGTTACCTGGAAGGCTCGATCAAGCTCGTTCATCTCTCGGAGCTGGTTACCCATGGAGAAGTGCAGCTCTGCCTTCACCACAGGGTCTGCCGGCTCCTGCTGCAGTGCGGTCTTCAACGCATCCAACGCCTGAAACACACACACACACGCACACTCATTCAGCTCAAAACTAGTGCTGAACTTCTTCATCTGCAAGAGCTGAGATTTCTCTTTGAGGTGCAGAATTGCTAAACTCAAGTAATAAAGTAATGAGAAAAGGCATGTGTAATGAAAAGAAATGACACAGAAAAAATTTCTAGTCTGAGACGCCTCACTGAGATTTAATAAAATGTTCTTTTGAACTGCCGACCTCAGCGACGAGATTAGACCGAAGGCAAAATTAAGCTCCTGCATGAACTGATTTCACAGAGCACCAAATTAAGGGGAAAAATCTTGTGTTAGTGTGTTTTCCGTTTCCATACAAGAAAGAGCTGTGTGATTCTGCATAAAATGAAAATCACATTTTTTTTTTTTAATCACGATTCTCCCAGGATTCCGAACAGACAACTAAATAAAGTAACAGGTAATTATTTATGAGGTTCTGACAAAATATTATTTGCTGCAGTCTATTTAAAAGTGTTTAATTCATTAGAATGAATATTTAAAAAAATAATTGGTTCATTTCATTTCAATTTCAATCAGTGTTTTTGAATGAATCTCTGATTCAATGACTCACTCATAAAGATTTCACTTGTTAAGTCAAATTTTTTATGCCCTTCCCTCGATAACTCCCCTCAGACTCGTTCACTTGGATGTGCGTCATTGCTCACAGTGCACGAGTGCACTACTGGAGAAACCCTTGCAATGTGTTTAAATTGAAGCCCTTGATCAGCATCTGCAATAGAGCTGATTTATTATTTACAGGTTTTTTCCTTATGAATTTTACACACCATTCTATAGGCCTGTGTGTATGCTTGAGCTGTTAAAAATTTAAATATATGCAAATATTAATTATGAATATATTTGTATATTTATAATAAATATATTAAAACACAAAAATGATAACACTATACCTGTGTTAAAAAACAGTCAGCTTACAAGTATTAAATGCGATTAAATGTCAAAATAACTAGTTGTATGGGGTGTGGGGTGAATTAAGCGTGTTCTGCTGTGACGTCACAATCATGGTGCATTGTGGTCTATGGATCTGCCTGAAGTGTACATGTTGAGTAGACTCCCTCAGTCAGGATCGAGGGGTCAAGGGTCTGTCCAAACAAACTTCCCTCGTCCACTTGACGAAGTTGAACGCATTTCAAAATGGCGGCAGGGATTCCCCGAGCGGAAGTGCTTAGGGAAGTTTGCCAGTGTATGTCTAAAAGTGAAGTTAAACGCAGCCCTATTTCATTACTGGATGAATCAGCGTTTTTGAACGAATGAATGAATGATTCAATGACACATACATTTTGAACAGTCACTTGTCGCCACCTAGTGGTTTAACAATGTAATCGATACAATCGTTATTTGAAGCGCCAAGTTACATTCAAAAAGGATTTGCTCTATTTTTTGCAATCTTTTAATGATTAACCGTGCAGCTCTAGTACAGGGCAATAAAAGGGAGCACACACACAGACACATACACAGACCTCAGTGTGGTTGCCTTGTTTGCTGTAGATGGCAGACAACAAGCGGAAACATTCAATGCAGTTGCTGGTCTTTGAAATGATGCCCAGGGTCATTTTCTCTGCCTCTGTAGAACGACCTGCCATGGCTAAAACCTGCGCCTGTGGAGACAACGAGACGGGAACAGACAAAACAAGTTAAAAAAAGGAAAGAGGGAATGAAAGAGCGGCCAGAAAGGAACCCGAGAGGTTGCGGCGTTTGTTTCTCGAGTCTAGGCGGTGATGTGAATCACAGTGATGGTTCTGTGGACGTTGTACGCTTTAAAACTCTTCAAGAAAACTATTTTCAAGGACGCTGACAGTTATAACAACATCAAACCTAACTGGTCGGATTGGAAAAAAAAGGCATTGGGCATTTTTTGGGCTAAAAAGTCACTGTAATCTCACCAGGGCGAGCCAGATATCAGTGCTGTCGGGCTGCAGTGTGGCTGCCTCTCTGTAAACCTCCAGTGCCTCCTCGAATCTACCCGTGTTGTAGTATAAAGCCCCAAGAGGCGTCAGGATATCCACTTTACGAACCACTTGCAGGGCCCTGTGTGGGGCGCACACAAACACACACACACACACACAGCGCCTGTGATTTAGTTTACAGTTGTGTAAGCTGGATACACTGTTTAGTCTATACAGTTTCATTTGATCTCATCTTACCTTTTGTACCATAGCTCCGCCTCTTTATTTTCATTGGACGAGCGAAGAAGACGGCCCAGGTTCACCATGGCAACATAGTGAGCTGGCTTGAGACGCACCGCTTCCTGGTAATGAAAGGCTGCACGATCCCCATGACCTAAAAGGGACACAGACAATATGTAGGTGTGCAAAATGTGGTTGATATGAAGCATATATTTATTTATCACTAGAGATTTGGGGCACTAACACCCTCAAGTCACAATCATCTAGCAATGCAACCATTTAAAGACACTAGTTTCAATCATTTGAAGTGAAAAAAGTGTCTTACCCGTGTCCACCAGGAACACACCGTAGTTGTTATGGAGGTCAGAACTGTCGGGACAGTTCTCAATACCCTTGGTGTAAATTTCATTTGCTTCTTTTGAATGTCCCTACACACACACACACACACAAAAAAAATCCTTTTAAAGGAATTGCAAAAAATGTCTAACAAGAACTGAAAAGACCACTTTGTATGTGTCACTAACTGAATCGAGAGAGCAAGACCTGGTCAGCATATAGAGAGGCGAGGCTGGAGTACGCATCAGCGAAATGGGGACCGAACCGAATCGATTCCTTCAACATCCTCTCCGCCTCTTCCTCCTTCCCCTGAGACCTGGAAAACAATATCACCATCATCCTCTTCCTCATATACACAGAGACACAGAGACAGTGTCTGAAACCAAAGGCAGCGGACACAAGTATTATGTGTTTACTTCAGAAGATTGCCCAGGTTGAAGAGAGCTCTGTTGTGCTGAGGGTTAATGTCCAGCGCTCTCCTGTAATAAACCTCAGCCTCCTCAGCCTGATGAGTCAGAGTGCCCAGATTATTCAGAGCACTGGCATGTCGAGGGTACAGTCTACACAAAGACAGAGGACGTTTTTAGGATTTACATTACCAATCAAAGAGCTAATACAGTATTAAATATTAAGTAAAAAAAAAAAATGTAAAACTAATTTTACAAAACTAAAAAAAAGTCTTGTATAAATTAGGGCTGTCAAAAGATTAATCGCGATTAATCGCATCCAAAATAAAAGTTTGTGTTTAAATAATATATGTGTGTGTACTGTGTATAATTAAATTTGCATATATAAATACACACACATGCTTGTATATATTTAAGAAAAATGTGTAATTTATATATAAAAAAATTATATTTATATATAATATAAATTATAAATAAATATATACAGTATATGTATGCAAATATTTCTTAAATATATACATGCATGTGTGTGTATTTATATATACAAAATAATTATACACAGTACACACACATATATTATATAAAACACAAACTTTTATTTTGGATGCGATTAATCGCGATTAATCTTTTGACAGCCCTAATATATATATATAAATAATTATGGTCACACTTTAGATTAGGGTCCAATTCACAACTATTAACCACGACTTTTACCTCAATAAACTACAAATTACTGCCAATTTATAGTTAGCAAAGTAGTTAAGTTTAGGTATTGTGTAGGGTTAAGGGATGTAGAATATGATCATGCAGAATGAGGCATTAATATGTGCTTTATAAGTACTAATAAACAGCCAATATCCTAGTATTATGCATGCTAATAAGCAATAGTGAGAATTGGACCCTAAACTAAAATGTTACCATAATTATTATATGTCTAACATGTCTGTGTCATATACACACACACACACACACACACACACACACACACACACACACACACACACACACACACACACACACACACACACACACACACACACACACACACACACACACACACACACACACACACACACACACACACACACACACACACACACACACACACACACACACACACACACACAGTACCTGAGGGCTGTTTTATAGTGGTAAATGGCTTCTTGGTTTCGCCCTCTGTCCTTCAGGAAGTTGGCATAGTTGTAATGAACTTTAGCATTGTGAGGTAAAGTCTGAATGCCAGACCTGACAGAGGTGGAAGAAAATAGTTCAGGACCCAGAAGGCAAAGAGAAAGAAAACATTTCGCATTCACTATTTAGGAGGAAAATCCAAAGAATGCAAAAGTCAATCCATTTCATGCTAATTGCATTAAAACTCATTAAAAAAAATACAAATGTAATGGAACATAAAATGTGATAAAAAAGAAAATCTCGGCCAAGAATTCTGAAAAATCCAATTGAACCAGCTTAAAATGGCAGATGGAGCCTGTTAGATCAGGGCTGGGCAACTGTGGTCTTCGAGATCCAGTTTCCTGAAGAATCATCAAACTCATCTGCCTTCTAGTAATCCTGAAAACCTTGATTAGCTTGTTCAGGTGTGATTATTTAGGGATGGAGATGAAGCTAAACTCTGTAGGAAAATGGATCTCGAGGGCAACAATCGCCCCCCACCCCGGTGTTAGAATACGAATTTTGTGTTAGATTACGAATTGATTGCGCTAATTTACAAATATCTATGCTGGTTTAGATGGCTGACCAGGCACACTACAAGCTAGATCAAGATGGTCTAAAGGCCACAATATACTTCAAGCGAGATCGAAGAACGAACTGGTGTGACGTCATTTCGAACAAAATCAAGCCACAGCGAAGTTCGTCTGGTGTTCGTTTTGGGAGTTTGAAACAGCTTGCGAATTTTCCAAACCAAAGCGAACATTACGGAAAATGTTGCTCCAGCTGGTAAACACCTTCGAACTACCATTGGTCTGTGGCGATTGCGTAATAGGAAGGTGGGCTCAGCGTCTCCACTGTTTTTCATGTTTATTACTGTAAAGCTGCTGCTTTATAGCAATCTATTGTATAAAGTGGTATATAATTAAACATGACGTGACCGTTAGGATGTTCGCTAACAGTGTACCGCTGCTCACGTTGTTCAAACTTCTTTTAAACCCAAAGTGAAGAATGAAAGGAACTTGGCCTTGAGTATATCGGGGCCTTAATAGCTCAGCCAGGTCCTCTTCAGGTAATAGTCCAACTAAACCAGCTAGAAACCAGTAATTGTGTTGCAAAACCCAGCTATCACCTTAAACTGGTTTACTGTGGATCTTTCAGCTGGAACTGAATATGAACACACCTGAACAGGGCTTCTCTGGAGAGCCAAATCTCATTCTGTTGGACGGTCTTCCAGGAGAAGAGGAGGAGGACAACCAGCATGGACACAGTTAAAGCGGCCGCTCCCCACCGACTGACCACTGAATACAGTCTGTTCAGCCCGTGCACCACCAGAACACAGTAACCCATACTGGACACACACACACAGAGCGTTATTAAAAGCTTTGTAATGTGAGAAACACTGGATAGATTTTTAAACAGGCCTTTGTGTATAACAGGTGATGTAGTGTAGAGAGTATTGTCATATTTTAATGCCATATGGGTGCTAATGCATTTCTAATGCAAACACATAAAGATGGTGATAACCAACTGGAAAATCTTCAGACTTCACATGCAGATATTAACTATTTCCTAGAGCCAGACAGTGAAACTCATGATGAATGGTAATATGATACCCTTAAAATTTGATGTGTGTGCAAGGAAATAGTTAAAATAAGACTGGGGACAAATGACTTGCGCTAAAAATCACATTCTTGAAAGCATCTTTGGGAATATTTGTAGTATCACTGACACAAATACTGAATGACAAAATACGCACGGATATTTAAAAGTGTAGTTTAAAAGTTCAAAACAAAATCACAGGGAAGAAATAATTAAAATGAATATATTAATAGAAAATTAAGTAAAATGTTATTTTGCATGGATTATTCTGCATATTAAATAAGATATTTAATACAATAATTTATAATAAATGTATAATACAACATTTTATAATATATAATCATTTACAATATCCTAAAATAATTATACTGTTAAATTGTATATATATATATATATATATATATATATATATATATATATATATATATATATATATATAACAGCATCAAAATGTTGTATAAATATCAAATTATTAATGTATAAATTATATGTATGTCATTTTTTGAACATTTTATGTCATTTTTTTTGCAGTATTATTATCAAACACTGACTATATTTATTCATTATAGTGTAAGGCACTGGTAATATTCACTATCTAGCAAGATACAAACACAAAAGCACATCCAAAGTGTCTCCAGCACATCTGTGAATGTGCATATTTAAAGGTAATCATGAGAAGGACAAAACCCTCAATCTTTAGCCACAGGAAAGGGGCTGATCCAATTTCGCATCTCACAATGTTTATCCTCAGACGCTGGTGTCACTGTGGACACGGTCAAAAACGGCTCAAGTCAAACACATTTACATCAATCTCTCACAGTGTCGACGCAAAGAGCAAGTTAAAAAAGGGAATGTCTGGTTTATGTATTCAGTGCTGGAGTGTTTTTAGGGCTGAATTTGGACTCAATATCCAGTAACACTTTAGTTTAGGGTCCAGTTCTCACTATTAACTTTGCTTATTAGCATGCATATTCCTAGGATATTGGCTGTTTATTAGAACTTATAAAGCCCGTAATCCTACCTAGTACCTAAACTTAACAACTACCTTACTAACTATTAAGAAGCAGTAATTAGGCAAAAATAGTTCATAGTCGGTTCATAGTGAGAATTGGACCCTAATATTAAAAAAAAAGTGTGACCCAATATCCTTTCAGGTTAATTTTCTTTCTTTGTCTCTGCTTTGCTGCACAGGAAATTTATATTTGGAAGGTGACACCTCCCTTTCCCCGTCAACACCCACTCCCCACAAACAGAACATATGATGACTTCTGCGGCTTCACACACACTTTCACTGCTTCCCACACATGCACGCACACATACACACACACTTCTGAAACATGTGGTACATTCACAGTTCAAATGAATTTGTTTTGTAATTCTGTTTTGAAGATACACCAATTGCACTAGTTTTTACTGAAGAACATATGAGTGCTATGCTATTTTGGTCTCCAGATTTGGTTTAGGTCCTTCCTTCTATAAGTCTAAAGGATTGTTTTTGCATATTTTACCATGAATAGGGAAAAATTCACCCAATCCACTTTCTAAATGCATGTTACTGATCTTGAGAAAGATTCATGTGTATGCTTTATTTTTTTATGACTAGGGGTGGGACAAAATATCGATAGGGAAATTATCGTTGTGGATATGAGAATCGATATACGCTGGCGCCAAACATTGATATTTTAAGTAATAAAATACAGCGCTCAAAATAGATTTCCCTGCTCCCAGCGTCGCTACTTCATGGCTCCTCGAGGTGGTGCTCAACACACGAATGAGGGAAATGTGAACATAAGTTAACTAGTCAAGGAAAAAGGGGATTTTAACGGCATGGTGGACAGCAGTGTGTGTAAAATAATAGATGCCCCAGCCACGTTTAAGTCCAAAGTCTGGAAAACCTGCACTTAACATTTTCACAGGCATTTTGTTTGCATAGTTAGACAGATATCTTGATATATCATTATAGGACTGTCTAGCAATATATTGATTATTACAGAATATTATCGGTATCGTGAGCCCTGTATCGTATCGTGAGGTACCATGTAATTCCAACCCCTATTTATGACCTTTTTATTCTTAATCAAAGTGTCTTAACTTGATCATCTGGTGAAACGACAGATTTCATCGCTTTCTTACGGTCAACTGTCGTATTCAGATCTGCCTAATCTAATCAACAACCCACGCATAGAACAAAGTCTCTGCCCTACGTTTTTTCTTTTTTGATAATTCGTGTCACTTTAATGTACATCACAACACGGAGGAAAAGAACTGAAGCTACTCCCATTTCATTGCATCTTTAAAGGGGCCATGACATGATTTTTTTATTAATATTTTAATATGTCCCCTGATGTTCACATATAATTTAAATAAAGTTTTTTGCATTAAAAAAAATATATTATTTTCAACCTTCATTATGACCCTCTGTCTGTCTTTAAGGCTTAGTAAACAGCCACTAATCTCAACAGCCTCAACACTTTAGGATTTTCGAAGTTGTCATCTGATTGGTTGAATTCTACAGGATGTCTGGGAGACGTGTGTGTCACGTTTTTTAATGGTCCACCTGGAAATAAAGATGCCGTGAAGCCAAACCCCCTCATGGAAGAAGAGAGCCGTCGTGTTTTACAACTGTGATGATGAGCGCTTATCAGGATCAACTAAACGCTGGATTTTCAAAAGGATGAGAAGTATGTAAAGTTCGCGCCATATACTCTTTAAAATCTCCATAGACAAGTGAATCAGAGCCTGAGAGTTCCTCACATTCCTCTCATAGCTGTGTGCTGATGTGTGTGTGAGTGTGTGTGTGTGTCAGAGACTGTGAGTGTAAACGGTTGGCCTCCGAGCCGCAGTGCGGCCCTCACGTGTCTGATCACTATTGCTCTTGGCACTAACAAAGACAGTGCTACTAATATTTACCCAGCATGCATAGAGAATGGCTGCCTAAATGCCAAGATAAGAGCCCATCTGATCCTAACACAAGCCATTAAATTCACTGAGCAGAAACCGCTCATTACTCATAACTAAGTGTACTCAAGGATGTAATGCTGTGTGTATGTGTATTTATGTGTGTATGTGGGCGTTTGTCGGGTCACCGCTACACTCCGAGCTAATAAGATCATTTTTTAACATCCTCTATTAAATACCACGCCTCATTGTCTGTTAATCTCTACAGTTCACATAAATCATAAATCACACACACACACACACACACAGATCAGTGGTGCATTATGGGAAGCAGAGCTAAAGACAGATTATGTACCGTTATCAGTGGTGTGTGATTCCCACAGCGAGTTGAAGGAGAACGAGGGAGAGAAAAATGGGGGTTGAATTTGTAAAGCTCAACAAAAAAAAAAAAAGTATTTTGCAGAGCAAGGAATGTTTTTAAAGGACATTTTCTCTGGCTGTCGCAATATATTTTTACAGGCGCAGACACAAACCTGGGCATGTAGAGAACTCTTTCTGCCACCACAAATCCCACGCGGAAGAACAGATTACTGGCTGGGATGAAGGGAAAGACCAGGAACAGCACGCCCACCAACACCTCCTTCCCTTTCATCCTCTACACAAAGAAAGAGAGACAGAGAAAAAGTGAGAAACCAGAGTAGAGAGAACATGGAAAAACCTTGATGTTTTTTTTGCAATTTTTTTACGAAACAAAAGCAAACGTTTGCTACATGCAAAACCCGCAGGCACAATATTAGGGCATTGCTACTGTATTTTGTTGCTAAGGTGTTGTTATGAAGATGCTGTGTTTTTTTTGTTTTTTTCATGTATTACCTTGTCGTTGATATGGTATTCTGAGTGGTTTTTAACTGCGTTGCTAAGGTGTTGCTATGAAGTTACATTCGGATTGTGTTTAGCACGTTGCTATGAGGTCACTATGGTATTCTGAGGGGTTAACTGAGTTGCTATGAGGTTGCTAGGGTGTTGCTTAGGTTTTTAGGTTAGAAGTTGCTAAGGTATTCTGAGTGTTTTAAGCATGTTGGTGTGGTATTCGGAGTGTTTTTTAACTGTGTTGCTTAGGTTGTTAGGGTGTTGCTATGAAGTCGCTATGGTAATCTGGTACGCTGAGTATGTTTTGTGCAAATGCTTTTTCATCCGCCAAGTGAAATTCATAATAGTAAAGTATAAGCATAGGAAATGTAAGACTGAAAATACTGGTTGAGGCCCTGGTCTGAGACAAAGGGCTAATTACCATTTGACCTCCCCCATACGACTGAAAATACTGGTTGAGGCCCTGGTCTGAGACAAAGGGCTAATTACCATTTGACCTCCCCCATACGACCTCACTTCCGCAAACTACTAAGAACTCACACAAGAATATGGTTTAATGTGAAAGTTTATCATTGACTGTTATGTTTTTGGTGTCATTTGAAATGTCTCAAAGTGAGTGGTACAGATATCTCATATCCAGATAGATAAAATAAAAGGTAATAAGGTTTATAGAAGTTTAGAGAAAACTGGTTAAGCCATTTGAGGGTGGTTTTCCCCATCCCCCATATCACCTGGGCAAACAGGATAAAGGAAGGTGTGCGTGCTCTATCTGGGCTTTTCTTTGCTGGTCACGAATGGAATAGGTGGTCTCTCTCTCTCTCTCTCTCTCTCTCTCTCTCTCTCTCTCTCTCTCTCTCTCTCTCTCTCTCTCTCTCTCTCTCTCTCTCTCTCTCTCTCTCTCTCTTTCCCTTTTTCTCTCTCTATCTCAGGTGCAAACTGGGTAAGATTCTTTGGTGTAATCAATGTATAATCATGTTCTAGATATTTGAATTGATTGTGGGATTGATCTCTGATATCTGAAATATCAAATTGTTACATGGGATTATTCTAACTGATTTTGACATTGTTCATTTAATGGTTAAAAGGAATAGTCAAACATTCGCTCACTTTTAGTGAGGCACAGATATTATTAAAACCTTTCATTTATGGAGTCAGATGAATTAACGAGAGAATACATGATTAATGTATTGCATTTAACCAACCAATACTTTGCATGAGAAAAGGACAGTAACACGTGATAACCTTCCCCGTGTATTGGCGAACCGGCAATTGGACCAATATAACGGGCCTTACAGAAACAACATAGGAAAATGGCCTTTTATGCTCCACTACAGAGCTTCCATATCTTTATTAGTGTTATTTGAGTGAGTATACTTGAAATATGAGCTGGCGTTGTTTTTATCGACGTACAAGTTCATTAAATATGACAGTTGAGGATTGATGGGTCAATAGAGAGATATGAATTGGATATGAAATCTAAGCTAGAGTGAGAGAGGTGGTGGTGCGGGTTAAAATGATAACTGTATCACGCTCGGTTTACTTTACATAGGCCGATACGCTGCTAAAAAATAAACAATATTACCACAGCCATTGTCTGGAGTCTCATTCTCATTTCCACAGACAATATATGAATGTTTTAATATTGATTTTTGCCTTCCAGTCCATCAAAAACATTAATTAACTTCAGGTTCAGCAACAAATAAGCAGTCATTCTGACATGCAACAACTGTACCAAGAAATATACAAAATGTGCTGATGACATTCATTCTCACGGTCTCAAATCAGTAAAATCGACCCACTCTCGGGCCTGCGTGTGTGTCTGTGTGTTTTGCTTGAGACAATTAGCCTAGTAAACATTCCTGCAGAGACAGATTGGAAAGTCATTAGGGTGAATCATTGGCACGGCTGATCGGAGGATGTGCGTGATAGAGGCGTGGCCAAGGATGGTCATGTGACAAAGGAATTATTTCAGTGAAAGTGGAAGCTATGCATTTTAAGTTCAAGTCAAATGAGCTGCAAAGCTCAATTCATGATATCCATTTTTCTGATATTACATAGGTCATATTCTACACTTTCTTTAGCTTTGTTCCCCTCTAAAGTCCACTTGTTTTATTTTAGTATTATTTTTATTGTATTATAGTATTTATTAATACACTGAATTAGCTTTTATTTTTATATTTTCCATTTTCATTTTAATGTGTTTTGTCATTTTTATTAGTTAGTTTTATATTTTATAATAATAATGATTATTTTTTATTTCTATTTAGCTTTAATTTGTTTTTATTTCAGGTTTTGTTTTAGTCATTTTAGAACTAGAACTTATTTTATTTTATTAGTTGCCAATGCAACATTTCATTTAAGTTTTTTAATAATTTTTTGTTAACAATAAAAACACTGCTAATAGTGACTTTCGATTGGCTGATCTTCGCATGGTTATGATTGTGATTCCATAACTGTCTGTTGCATTCTGTATGTGCAGATTTGTTTAAAACAATAAATTATAAACAATCTCTGAGGACTTTATTTGCTTAAATGTTAAAAGATATTTACCTATATATCCACCTCATCCACGTCAGTCCCTCTTTTTTCAACATCACCACAAGTATTTGGCCTTTTGAAGAAACTTTTCACACTCAGCTGGCGTGACATTTTTGCAATTGTGTGTAGTGGTGAGTAAGTCCCTGTCCCAAATGGAGCCCTAAGCCTTTGTGATCTTCCTCCGAGTCCACACTTTTGTGATGTAATGCCACTTTGACTGTCAGGTGGAAGTCTGCAGCGGAGCTCACGGGCGCATATCGGCCGGAAAGGGGGTACTCGCGACCAAATGGGACACTCACATGCGATGGCCATTGTAAGTCCACAAGACTGCAAGTGTACATGGAAGTGTGCCATTTGGGACAGGGCCTAAGCCTCAGGCTGCACTGAGATCAAAGACAAGACCATACTAGATAATAGCTAATTAATATGCGCACTTGCCACCAACTGGACAGGAGAGGGAATTACAGTTATATGTTTAGATAGATAACCCTCAGTGTAATCTGTCTTCAGATTTTTCCCTTCACTGCTAAAAAAAATTCAGTCAATAGCGGAAAATATTTGGTTAATGTTACCACTTATTTATAATTGTGGAAAAAGAGCAAAAAAAAAAAAAACATATGCCCCATTACAAATAGTTCAATACAAATAGGAATCGATAGCAACGCAAAGCAAAACCAGACAACACTCATAAAAACAGAGCCTAAAGCTTATGTTTTTCTGGGAAATATTATAGGGCTGAAGCTGGGTCATGATGATAGCTTTGGCATTATCCTTTTCGCCAGTTGCCATCTGTTGTCATGGCAGCACAAACAGAGGTCATCCGCAGTCTGTCCCAAAATGTCACTGGGCCAAAATCCATTCAGTGGCCTTTATAGACTAACACCTCTCTGCTCTTTCCTTCTGGTTCTTCCCCTCAGCCAGCGCCTAATTTGTAAATGAATAATTTCCGGATCAAAATTAAAAGTCGCTGTGACCGACACTGACCATACAACTGAACATACGTGAAGGCATAACTGTAAGAGCATCATTCACAAGTTTCTGCACAGCCCTAAGTGTGTGTTATTCTGTCACGTACAGTATACGGTGAGACCAATGATTCAGTTGATCAGTGATATTCTCTCACCGCCGACGTCAATGCCTTTTCCATTACATAGCTTTCTGATTCTGACTGATCTAACTCCCGTGCTCGTGTCTCCCGCTATCCTTATTATTAGCCGTTCCATATTTGGGATCGCTTTTGATCAGAAACACCATCAGCTTTACTCGTGGATATGGAAAATGAAACCATGCTTGACTGTCTTTTTGACATTTTGGCGATATTGGTGAATAATTTATTAGGTATATGCACTCTATCCAAACTTTATGCTACTTACTCTCCAAACTTTAGCCTTTACTGGGTGCAAACTAATAAGTAGTAAGCACCAACCAATGAGAGTGATTCTGAACTTAGGAAAGCTGATCAAAAATATATATGCTAAAGGGCCAATGGCAAAACATAACCTCCAAATTCATCTGCATTAACCCATGTTCACTCTGTCTCTCTCTCATACGTCACCATGTAATTGCACTTGTCTATGCCGGATTGCTAAAAAAACCCGGCAAAAATCGGACATTTTCCGGAAAAGGATCCGGCATGATCCGGCTCAAATTAAGCACTTCCCTTAACCCATTCCTTTATTCTCTTTCACCTAGACTTTTTTCAGTCCTTCAATTCCTTCCTATCATCTTTCCCCTTCCTGAGGCAAGAAGGATAGTTGTGTGATAATAGCATTACAATTTAAGTGAAAATTTTAATCATGTGTCTAGGATGATTTGAGAACGATTCAAAGAGCTTCAATATGAGCAAGAACATCTGATAGTCTGTACAAAGTTTGCATGATAATTTTGATTAATGATTTATATATATTTTGAATTAGCTTTTATTTTCATATTAGTTTTAAATAGTTTTAGTTTACAATAACAACAATGATACTCACATACAAATAGTGCACACTCTTATCATAATGTTTCTGTTTTAAAATGTTCTAAATCCTAAAATTGCCAGGATTAAATTAAATCTGAAATCCCAGATTTTCAACGTGGCCTCAGACCTTGAAAGGTGCATGAAAGTTTGAACTGATCCTCCAGTCCACGTGTGAAACATTTATAGAATATGAAATCTGAGATTGTTGTCTCTATAAACGGAATGAGAAAACCAGGTTTTTTCTCTCTTAAGCATTCGCACACATCCACACACCTCCACTCGATCAGTAAAAGGAGCAGGCAGTTTACTGACATTGGTCTGTCAGCTTGTCTCAGACACACACTATGAATTATTCAGTCAGTAGATATGAGATCTGCTGAACAGGGACTGGAATATTCTCTCTCTCTCTTTCTCTTTCATTTTCCCATTCCCCAAGTCTCATTATGTGGAGTCGGATCAGCCTTTCTAGAAACGAGAAAACGCACTGCCAATTTCTTTCCACAAACTCAAGGACCTGTATAGAAAAATGTGAACATTTCTAAAAGATCCCCCAAGGACACCGCCAACACAGCGGCAAACAACTAATAAACCGTTCTGGGGGTCGACAAAACCTGACTGACATCCTCTCGCAGTTTCACAAAATGTTTTAAGAAAACGGTCCTGTAAATGTTTTATTGGTGGCTGGAGCTCTCAAGCTCTTATAAAACCTTGAATGCTTTGCTGTTATCTGTTTTATTCTAATTCATAGGCTTTTTTGAGCTTGTTCAATGCATAGAAATCTGTAGAAAAACTGAAAAATAGATTTGAACCTGCATATACAGTATCATAAGCACACTATCCACTATGTTAACTTTTTCCATGCATAACCAGCAAACAATATTGGTGTCTTTGATGCTAACAAACAAACAAACACCCCTTGCACAGCAAGCAGGAGCATAAAGACCCGTTCACACCAAGAATGATAACTATAGAGTTATAGTTATTGTCCTTGGTGTGAACAGGCCTTAAGACGGGTAGGAATCGAGACATTTTGGTCACTCAGGCATTTAAAAAAGTTAAAAAGTTGAAACAAAGGTCTTTGATTGCAACAGCAAATGCCTTAAGATGTTCTTTGTCTGAGACTATAATGGTGCTAATAAAGATTTGCAAGCAGTTTTGATGTACTGCTAATTCTTCCAGAGTCTGTGATGCTAAAAGTACATTTATATGGCATATGAAAATGATATATGAATTTCACCGTCAGCATATGTGCCTCACAAAATTTGCAAGATTGAGATGAGCAGAAATAATCGCCTAAGGAACTGAAAAACCTGATAAATAAACATCTCACTTCATGCGCAACCTGCGTGAGGAACGTGTGCATTAGCTCACGGGCAAACATCTGCTTCGCGTGATGTGAGCGTTTGCACTCATTTACACAGTTGCTGCTATTTTTCATTGGTTGCTATGGCGATGAGTCGTGGAGAATTGGTGGAACGACAGAATAGCGGGATGTGAGACAGCATGAGTGAAGGCTTTCATATGATCGAAAACAGGAAAGTCTCAGCGGTTGTCTTGACATGAGGAAATTTGTGTGTGTGTGCTCACCTGTAGGCGTGTAACACAGTTCAGGCTCAGTGCCAGCATGACGAGAGCCAAAGTCAGGGAAGCAATATTCCGTCCGTCCCACAGACACTCCACTAAAGGAATGCTTCCCACCTGTCAATCAAAACTCATGCAATCATCAAACGCTTACTAGAATGTAGTTTTTGCAGTGTGTTTCTGTTGATGCCATTTACCTGCCAATCGTAGCAAAGCATTATGGGAGCCAGTAAGAGCCAGGCATTGAAGGAGAGCAGATAGCAGTATGAAAGAAACCTAAAAAGACAGCAAAGATTTGCTAAATTAATACATGTAAAGTTAAAAAAAGTCGTAAAACGATTTCCATGACATGGATATTTTAAGATTTTTTATGCATTCACAGAAAATATTAATGGTTCTTCTTACATAAGATAATTATAGTAGATAAAATCATGCAACAAAACAATTCTTCATCCGGTTATTTATGGATGGGAGGAAATTTCAAGGTTTTTCTGCTTTTTTGAATGCTGTTATCATCCATATATTCTTCAGTGGATGAGAACATATTTCTCATGACGCAGGAGATTCAAATAACTCAGGAGAACGCCGCCACATATAACATTGAAGACACGGAGCAATCAACCCGAGGAAACTAAAGTCTTAAGTTCAAGGAAGAGCTAATGAACTGAGCAGAAACCGGTGCGTGATTCATTTGAAACCATGGAAACCAATAAGCAAATGGAGTACGAGTATGTGATTTTGGATGCAGCCAATCAAACAGTCAGACCGACCTGGTGAGCAGATACGGAGAGAAGGATGCTGGATTGTCTTGCTCTGAGAACAGTGGCATGGATCCACCCATCAACCATAAGCGGAAAGACATGATGACTGTAACCTGCAGAAAAACACAGTAAAACACTTGTGGAATAGTTACAAATTAGCACATGAGGTTCAACAAAATTGCTAATTTAAATGAAATAAAAATGATATAAATCAATTATTATAATAAATCAATAATAAAATAAAAAGAAGTTAAATAAAATAATACAAAATATAATAAAATAAAAAAGTAATACATTTGAACATTAAATAGGTGCTTGTAAAATTGACGATATTATGAAAGGTTAACGTTTTTTAAAATATCACAGGTTCACATGAAAAAAACCCTGTTTATGTAACTGGGATGCTAAAATTATTAGAGGGAGGGACAAATGTGAATACACCACTGAAAACAAGATTCATCAATATTCCTGAAGAAAGACCCCTGATCCACTAAGAGTCTATTTTCCCAGCTTTTAGTAGGTTGCTATCATCTAGATACTCAAAGATCAAAGCTCAAAGCTCACAGGCATGAACTAAAAGCCACAAAACATTGATTATGATTTTCACATTGATGTAAATTTCCGGAAACTTTCTATGGGAAGTTAAGCTGGGGAATTTTGGAAATATTCCAAGTTGGAAACTTAACGGGAATTATGGGAATTAAAGGGAATTCACTTAAAATTTGGGGCAATTTATACAAACTGTATCATAAACATAAATGTAAACATTTTATTTGGTCATAAGAAGACATGCATGCAAACTAAATCAAATAAATAAAAAAAAGACATTTTTGACTGATTTATTTGTTCGTTTCTTTGACTGAACAACAAAAAAGCATGAATGTTGAATAAAATAAACATTTCCCAGATCCCACCCAAAAGCATTGCAATATTTGGCAGTAAAAATGTAGGGTTACATTTAAGTACTGAGTGATATTAAGTAACTACATGTACTTACTATAGGGTTAGGATTAGGGTTTGGTTGAGTGTTAGTTACATGTAATTATGCATAATTTATAGTTATTACTATAGTAACTACATGTAACATATGTAACAAAGACATTGTAAAATAAAGTGTTACCAAATGTAGCTACTTACATGCACCGAGACGACGCAAGCACGTTTGACAAACGGGCAGGAAATTCTGACAAGCTCCTTCAACCTGGAGCGCGACAGATGTCTGGAACGAAAGCATAACCAGATGTGACAGTTTATAAACTCCATAACTCAATCAGCTGATGAACGCATTTTCAATCATTACCGACTTAATCAAACCATCAGTGAATTACTTTAGGGGTATATTAATCCATTTACCGTTGCTCTCAATTAATTACCTCTACATCTTGGAAAACAGAGTTGCAAGAAATCGAGTGAAAACACACATGCAGACAAACACTCTCACAGCCCTCTTTATAAGACTTTAAAATGCCGCTCTAAACTGGAACGCCATCATCCCTCTTTGAGAGTGCCGGGATGTACAGTGAATTTTAATTCAGCGTGACATGACACCATGACAGCTGTGACTGGAAGTGTGGGGTGAGATGAATGAAAGAAAAGAAGAGGCGAGAGAAGGAGGTGGGGGAGGAATGGAGCTCAGGCAGTACATCGCACTTCTGCTGATTGATTCAGTAAAGAGTTGGAGAGAGCTCAGCTTAATGACTATGTGCGTGAATGTGTGTGTGCGCATCAGTGCTGTTCAGAGCGTATTGTACTCCTGGGATCGTAACCGTGCTCAAAGACAGCACAGCATTTTAAAAAATGCAAGCCTCCCGTCTCTATCCTTGCCCTTCATCGCTACTTCCGTTAAAAGACTTCAAAAGACTTTTCGTTAAAAGAAAATGAGAATAGTTTTTACACTGAACAAAGAATGTTTAAATTTTCTATTTACTTTATTAATTTACATTCTTGTTCTTACTCTGATCAATTCCTCAGTACATGCTATTCAAAAGAAATACAAATAGTCATAAAATTTTATAGTAATATACAATTTTATAGTAATAAAATTTTTCATCAAAATCTCAACTTTCCTTTTCTGATGACAAATGATGCCACCAAGATTCAACCAATGGAGAAGTTCCCAGATTCATTTGTGCATGTTATTCCAAAGAAATTCAATTATTAAATGTAGATTTCATTAAAATATAAACACTTTCTCTGCCTCTGAAACAACTTTCCTTTTTAAATGACATCACCAAGTCCACCAAGTTTCAGCCAATGGGGGCTGGTCGTGCTTCAGATGGGGAGGAGTCCTACACAAAATGCAAACTGGCACGCTAATTACATTTTTTTTTTTTTTTCCTGATTAAATATCTACCTTCCCTTGTAAATATATCACTTTAGGGAAGTAAAACGGGTTGCAAATGCAGATAAATGCAAAAATCCAGATAAACAATCCTTTTAATGGAATTGGGAGCATTTACTTAATGTCAGCCGATTGTGAGGAGTTAGTAACTGATACCCTTATGAATATTGCACTGGTGTAGAATTACAGGAGAGAAAACAAGTGTCAGCTTATGCATTTAATAAAGCCCACAGGAGACACTCCACCCCCTCACTGCAAACACACACTCACCAAAACTGAGAGACAGCGTGTCTGCAGGCATTATGATGACTATCAGTCACAATCACACACTCACACACTCCACACTGTGTGTGTGTGTGTGAGAGGGTTTGTGTCTCGTGTCCTCCCCAGGGTCACGGGTAGCAGCAAAGGTTTATGGGCACTTTTGAAAATCAAATAAAGCTACAGAGCCCTCATTCCCCAGAGGGAGACGCAGACGGAGAGAGGAACCTTTCCTCTGCTGTTCTTCAAGGCTGAAGGAAGGGTTATCACGCCCGCCAGCGAGCACACGTCGCTCTGTTTGTAGAAATGACACAGATGTTCTTTTCTGTCGTCACTGAAGCTGTGTCTTCTCTGGATCAGCTCATAAATATTCCTTCAATCTAATAATCTGCCTAATAAATATCCACAGCATGCTCACTGAAAAGGGTACAAAATTCAAAACCTTTAAATTAATCTAAAAATTATAGTTTTTCAACAAATGGTTAGTGAAATAAGGTGCTAAATCACTGGAAAAATGTAGCTCATCAACCTGAGGAGGTCAAACTTATTTTTTTTTTAAATAACTCATAAGTTTGTAAATTTTGCAACATTGTCACTAAAATTTGGGACATGTTTAAATGAAATACATGATTTGTTATTTTGTCATTTTCATTGAATAAAGGATTTTTTTTTAAATACTACATTTATAATTTTTTTATTTATATTTTTTTTACAAAGTGGATAAAAAGTATTTTTTTAAGGGACAATAATGCAGTGGCTTAAATAGGGTTATGTACTAAAAATGTTGAACACTAAATAATTTGTTAAAGCTAAATATTACATATTAGTATTAACTAAAAAAATATTCATTGCATGTAGGATTATAATCGAAAATCTAAAAACCTAAAAACCTTTGAGATGTAAAAAAAAAAAAAAAAAAAAAAAAACCTTTAAGGGGGATACAGTCATATAATTCATTTAAAGGGGTGGTTGATTATGAATTCACTTTTCTAACTTTAGTTAGTGTGTAATGTTGCTGTTTGAGCATAACCAACATCTGCAAAGTTACGACGCTCAAAGTTCAAAGCAAAGGGAGATATTTGCTTTTAAAGAAATTGCTTTTTAAGGACTTCAACAAACGGCTGGTAGGGACTACACAAGCTTCCTCCTGGGTTAGTGACATCACTAACCCTAAAATTTACATAAACCCCGTCCCCGGGAACGCGATTTATAGATTATCATGACAGAATATGCTAATCAATGACTAGAAGATAACTACACATAAGCTACATAAATTCATCAACTAAACATTCAAAAATGTCCTGTTGCTTCTACATGTTGTCACTTCTTCTTGAGTCTCTCCATCTTTGTCTGAATCCGTTTGAACATAAAAGGCTACAAGTTTTTGATATTTTCAGTGCATGTCTGTGTGACGTAAAAGGACACAAGCTGTTGTAGCTCCGCCCCCTGTGCCGGGAGCAGCAGCTCATTTGCATTTAAAGGGACAGACACAAAAACGGTGCGTTTTTGCTCACCCTCAAAAAGTGACAATTTTAACATGCTATATAAAAATATCTGTGGGGTATTTTGAGCTAAAACTTCACACACACATACACACTCTGGGGACATCAGAGTGACTGTGAAAAGGGCATTATACCACCCCTTTAAACCCACTTTACATGCCGGTTAATTTTATTTTAGATAATAAAATATATAACATATCCAACAGCTTTTACAACAGAGTCTATTGCTTTAAAATAAATAAATAAAAGTATCCCAGATTTGTGGAATATGACGCATGCTCATACATAACCACAAATAAACACTACAAGCATCATATCATCCATAATAAATGTCTTAATAATGGATTAAAAGTGCTTTTGCTACTGGATGTTTGATGTACTGTTTATCTCTGAGGTTATGCGCTCTGTGACTAAAGCGGAGGAATAGACGCATGTCTTGTGTTTTTGATCTCTGCAGAACACATGGGAGCGTAGAGAGACTCAATTGCACAAACAAAGCTGGCACTGAACATAATTTAACCGATTGGTGCTGTAGCAATATGAGTTAGACAACATAATGCATTACTGCAAAGTGATAAATACAGGGATGCGAGATGTATCACAGATGTTGCAGTTGACCACACAACTCTCCCTATTATTTGCAAATGTGTTTCTAGGGCATTAGAAGTGGTTCAAATGCTGTTAGGACTGTTAATGTCATAATTAAACCATGCATTGACAACTACACCTCATAACCACGAGTATTAGTTAGAAAATAAATTTCGTCCTCCTCTTCTAAATACCCATACGTTTTTCTGTAAGCCCTAATGGATGAAATAGGAGTTTCATTACACTACCAAAATTGCAAAGCTGGTCCAGCAACTTATTAGCCTGGGGGAGAGGAATGAGCATGGGATTGTGTGCGAATGTGTGTACTGGGGTGTAATGTTTTCACACAGCACTCAAGGATCAGTCTGGCATCTCAGTCGTGTGTCTCCTTCAGTAATGAGAACCCAAGGGCCAGTCAAGGGGTCCCTCTCTGTTTCCCACTCAGTGATGAGACCCTTTGTTCAGCTTTTCACATTCTCGGAGAGTGCAGACCCACTGGACACAGAGCACATTTTAAGTAGCTGCGACTGTAATTGAAGCAAATGAGGTTCACACTATGAGAGAGAGAGAATGCGAGAGTTTGGGGTGAGTCTGAGAGTGCGATTGCTGTTTGTCTCGCCTGATTGACTCTCTTTGAATGCCAATTACCGGCACAGCTGAACGAAAGTGCCGAGCTGTAATTGGAAGATTGCTTTGTGTATTATCCATCGCAGATCTGTGCTGATCTTTGGCTAGATTGTCTGCTCGTACAATTTGTTTGGTACCAGTTAAACAAGAAGTCGTCCTTTAAATGATTAAAGAAGCAAAAAACTAATTAGCTGATTAAATTTTTTTTTTTAAAAAGAGTAGGCGATAAATAGACACACATGATGAAAATTGTGTCATTTGTGCTCATGATGCAACATAAGGCGGATGATTTAGTTATATATTTTTTTAACTTTTTGTTATATATATATATATATATACATACATAAAGTATATTTACATACTTTTATGTTAGATGCAATTAATCGTGATTAATCAATCTGACAGAACTAATGTATATAAATAAATAAATAAATAAATAAATAAATAATATATATACCGTCGATCGTTAACCGTCTCCTAATGAATTTAATGAGTGTCTGTGCTATGTGATCCGACTGCATGTGATGAATGTGTATTGGTCACTTATGGCACTGTCTCAGCCTTGGGTTGAAGATTGAAAGCACACGGCTGCTCCGATGCCCCGGCCACAATGGAATTCTCCATAAACATTCCATGGAAGATTCCGTTATAGACAGACACAGACGGCCTTCTCCGAGCTCTCTACATGCCACTTCTATACACAGCACAACAGATATGAGAGAAAGGATTGCTATTTCAGATCTAAATGAAAAAGATGACCTTAAAACTCGATCGACAAATCAGAGACAATTACGGGTTTGAGAAAATACGCCTAAAAGTGATATAATTTGATATATATAACGTCATGTTGTCATGCTTGTTGAATGTAAAAATATCAACGCAATGACACCCAGTGCCTCCCGAAGCAAAGCCAGCCAATAATAATTAACATCTGCAAATAGTCTAGTATAGTGAGCATACAAACACTTACAAGATGAGCGGCTTGCGGCAGAGCACCAGGAAATCATAGAGGACGCACACACCAAACACAGTAACGCCCGTCTCTTTCACCAGCATGGCACAGGTGCCCAACAACAGACTGAGAGCCAGTGACAAGACTGACACTGTAGTGGGAAACTCGTCCGCCATTCTGCTCGCTGACACACTCCTGAAAGAAAAAAAGAAGTCACCATATTAGACTACCATTCAAGGTCAGTTTGTTTTTAAAGAAATTAATACTTTTATTCAGCAAGGATGTATAAAGTTGATCAAAAGTAGCAGTAAAGACATTTATAATGTTGCAAAAGATTTCTATTTCAAATAAATGTTGTTCTTTTGAACTTTCAATTCATCAAAAAATCATGAATTTTTTTTTATCAGAGTTTCCACAAAAATATGAAGCAGCAAAACTGTTTTCAACATTGATGATAATAATAATAATATGAAATATTTCTTGAGCACCAAATCATCATATCAGAATCATTTCTGGAGTAATGATGCTGAAAATTCAGCTTTGCAAAACAGGAATAATGACGTTTTAAAATATATTAAATAGAGATATTGAGATATTTCTCAATAATACTGTTTTACTTATTTTCATCAAGTAAATGAAGCTTTGGTGAGCATCAGAGAAAACGCTACTGTACTCTGACACTAAGTAAATATGTTTCCTCTAAGACCGACAAACAATTTAAAAAGATGTTATGGCAGAACAAATCTGACAATGTCACAGAATACATAATAATCAAAATAAATAAATTAGATTCTTTTGATCTGATTTATAATCATTTTCAGTACTAACAATTGCAATCGAACACATCATGAAATCTAAAATTTCGTCAAGGTTCGGTTTGATAAGATTAAACTAATTGCATTTTGGATACAAATGAATCGATAGTTATTATTTTTAGAATTATAATCAGTTATTCAATTCAGTAATCGATGCATTGCATGTTCAGTACAGATCTGTATTTTACACCCTAATGGAAAATACTCAGCTCTGTTACCTAATATAGGAGAGAAAGGCCAGGAGGAACAACATGCTGGCTAACACATCTGCTCTCCCAACGATCCCAGACACCTGTAACACACAAGCACAACACATTTATAATCCATCATGCTAATGTAACAAAACCATCAGATTATCAACATAAAGACTTTCAAATTTTATCTTTATTACAGCAACTGTCTGGCACTAGGTTTGCAGATTCAGTCCAGGTCCACTAGCCAGAGATTTATGGGGCCGTTAACATGACACCGCATTCAACTAAAAACAGAAAACTTGTTATGTGTTTTAGCTATTTATTTACACGAAAATGGCATTTTGGGAGCCTTACGAAAACGTTTTTTAAAATGCACGTAAAAAAATAAATAAAATGATACCGTTATAGTCTCCATGTAAACTACAAAAACGTGCATTTGTGAAACCGGTGATGTCATGCGAATGTGTATTCCGTGTTTAGGCACGTAGTGTTTCTTTACAAAGTGGCATCGCCATCTACTGGCCTGGCGAAAGAATACAGCGTTTTTAGTCTTTTTTTTTTTTTTTTTTTTTGGATCCGTGTGAACAGGGATCGTTTTAACAATGTTGTCGTCTGTACGTGAAAAACGCAAAGGAAAAGGTTTCTAGTAAATTGTTGTCGTGTAAATGTACCCTATATCTACATCTATATTCAGCCCATAAATGCAGCAGCAGCTGGACTGTAATACCAAACACACACACACACACATATCGAAAACGGACCTATCAGCAAACCTAGTGTAATAAAGCATTGCTTTCATTGTCAATGTCAATGAGCCTCTCTTCCAAAACGGTTTGAGTAGTGATGCCCATTACTGAAGTTTTCCTACATTCTCATTAAATTCACTCCCATTGTGGCAGCTTTGCCACTGAGGGTGATGTAAAACTGTGAATTGTATGAGGAAAGGGTTGGATAAATCTATGTGTGTGTTAGTTTGCATTGAGGCAGAGACATTTAATGATCACATCTTTATAGGACTTATGGTCTCACAAAACTCAAATGAGGGGGAAGAAAGAGCGGGAAGGAGAAAACGAAAACGTGAGGGCAAGAGGGAGAGAGATTTATTTCCCTGGCGCTGTCTGCTCCGTCCTTTTATCGTCCCATCCCCCTAAATACGCACAACATCCTTAAAATCCGCCTATCCTCTCCAATCTGTTTGCATGCACATTTTTTCCTCCTAGTTTTTGCCTGTTAAAATGATCCCACACTTCACATCTGGAGGGTTTCTGAAGCCCATCCCCCCCAGAGGCAGAATTCCATGGAATTACACACACACTTCCAGAAGACACACCCCGGAGCAACAGACTATGCACCACTGGTGAGGGACAGGGAGTGTGTTTTTGCACTGCTCCGAGACATCTTCAGTGTAAACATATAAAAAGCCCACTGGCATTACGGTCCGGCTGCTGTGTTTATGGGCTGAATATAGATGTCTGGCTAGTGGACCTATCAGCAAATCTAGCGCCAGACTTTCACAGTTGCTGTAATAAAGCAGTCATCCATTAAAAGCATGTATAAATGCTGCCTCTGGGTCACATTGAAATAATAGTATTTATGAGATAAGCGCAGATGAACGTCACCCTAATGTCGTAATGGATGCGGCAACTAGGGAATGCTGCCGTTATCATACTTTTGCTTGTATTATCCATTATTAAAACATCAAAAAGATAAACGTGGAATTTCTGCACCACTAACATGATCATAAAATAAAATAAATTAAAATGATATATTTATATAAAATGAGAGAATAATAGTGGAAGCACATTTATTTTGATCAAATTCTCTAATTCGCCACAATCGCAAATTGAGCATTTTTGACTATCAAAATAAATTGATGCACATCACATCACGTAATTACCAATGTACAGTACTGTGCAAAAGTCTTAGGCATGTTAATACCCCCCCCCCCCCCCCAAAAAAAATGTTTTTAAGTCAGTTATTTATATCTTTTGCTGTAGTGTGTCAGTAGGAAATATCAGTTTACATTTCCAAACATTCTTTTTGCCATTAATTGTAATAATCCAGTGAGATTTCTGTATGCACAAGGAGTCTGACAACAGCCAGTATGATCTGATCTCACCATCATCGAGTCTGTCTGTGATTACATGAAGAAACAGAAAAAACTGAGACTAAATCCAGAAGAACTGTGGGAACGTCTCCGAGACGCTTGAAGAAACCTTCCTGCAAAGCTACAGGACTGTGAAAAGCACTGGCACTTGTGTTAAAATGCTGTAAAGTGAGAATGCTTTCAAAAATAAAATCACAAATTTAATTTATTTATGATTTAACTTCTATTAACTAATTCAAATCAATAGATGGTGTAACGGCCCTTTGCGTTTAAAACGGCTTTTGTCCAGGTACACTTGCGCATAGTTTTTCAGGGAGCTTTGCAGGAAGGTTTCTTCAAGCGTCTCGGAGACGTTCCCGCAGTTCTTCTGGATTTAGTCTGTCTCAGTTTTTCTGTTTCTTCATGTAATCACAGACGGACTCGATGATGGTGAGATCAGATCATACCGGCTGTTGTCAGACTCCTTGTGCATACACAAATCTCACTGGATTATTACAATTAATGGCAAAAAGAATGTTTGGAAATGTAAATTGATATTTCCTACTGACACACTACAACAAAAGATATAAATGACTGACTTAAAACCATTTTTTTTGGGGGGGGGGGGGGGGGGGGGTATTAACATGCCTAAGACTTTAGCACAGTACTATATGTGATTGTAACTAGGAACTTCCTGGATGGACTTGCCTAGAGTTAACAAACACAGAAGAAAAAAAAACATCACCTGACCATGCATAATGCTATTGTCCAAACAGTTTGCGTAAAAAAGTTTGAATGACCCTATAATTATCCATCACTCCATTGAACCTTTACATTATTTGTCACCTGTCCTCCTACACATGTATTTCAACAGGCAATTACCACCACCAACAAACTGTAATCACGACTCCTCAAATGGAAAATGTCACCCTGGACACTTGCAGAGAGTACTTACACATACTGTACGAACAGTGTAGTGTTTACAGTGAAGGAATTGTATTACTTATCGTGTGTCCTTATAATGTTACTGTAATTTTTGTCAAATGCACTGCAAACCTAGTTAAACATTTCATTCAACTGTATATACTGCTGGAATGACAAATAAGTCCAATCCAATCTAATCTAATCTAAATGGACCGCATTGCTGATCTATTGTCTTTTAAGACATTTACAAGTAGATCCATGAATCTCTAGGGTCTCTTCCAAGGGAGAGGAATCAATTGTGATTTCTTCCCCCTCAATTGCGACTTCTTCTAAGATTGGCGTTTAAATGCCCACACGCACACACACACACATCTGTAGAGTAATTGTAAATCAAGCTGGAGATCTGAAACGCTCCACTTCTCAGAAAGACCCACAGCTATACCTCATTTCAGCCAATTACCTAATTCGACAGGAATTCCTCTAAAACAGCTGCAGCCGGGCCCTGTCCTGCCAACGCAGAGGGTCCGCAGAACACACACCAACTGCTTTCCCACTGCTGCGAAACCAAATCTATCAACAGTTTTTCCACTCACACACCTTTCAAAAACCCTTATAAGGGACAGATAGAGTGGAGAAACTACACTTTATCGCACATGCACAGCCAAAAGCCGATTTTTAACAACCAAGAAAAGTTAAGATCAGGAAAATATGAGTCAAGCTTATGGCTAGAATAATATAACGAGAAAAAGTGTAATTAATGCAAGGACAAAATGTATTTTTCAATTACAAGACACCATGGTCAGTGTCCAGCGCGAGGTGCTGGTGGATGTCAGTGCAGGACTAGGACCGACAGATGGTCGGCAGGTTTGGCGGCAGACTTCAGTACAGTCTCCAGGGAGAGACAGAATGCCAGTCCTCCATCAGGAGCCTGCTGATGCCTGTCAAGTGATGCTCCTCTCGACTAACAACTAGCCAACGGCCTGCCGGCAGTCCCTGCTGTGAGGACAAACCTGCGGTTGCAAGCTGGGTGACACACATCTATGGAACGAGCCGAAGAGAGGATCTGATGTAACCTGACGCTGGATATCGTTTACTATGATACTGACTCGACTCACCGCACGAGCATCACTGTATATACACACTACTACCACTCGAAGTTTGGGTCCCTCAAATTTTTGAAAGAAAGCTCAGCAAGGCTGCATTTATTTGCTCAAAAATACAGTAAAAAGAGTAACATTGAGAAATAATATTACAATTTAAAATAACTGTTTTCTATTTATCTATTTTAATGTATTTTAAAATGTAGTGTATTCCTGTGATGGTAAAGCTGAATTTTCACCAGCCATTACGGCAAGTCTTCAGTTTTTAATTAAATTTAACAATATTACTGTTTTACTGTATTTTTGATCAAATAAATCCAGCCTGGCTGAGTATAGGAGACTTCTTTTAAAATGATTATTCCATATATTTGAGTGGTAGTGCTTATTTGTGTGTGTATGTCTGTGTGTGTGTGTGTATATACATTAAATAATATATACGCACATACAGTATATTATAAACAAAAACTTTTGTTAGATGCGATTAAATACGATAAATCGATTTGACAGCATTTTGTCACACATACATATATATATACACACATACATACACATATATATGTAAATATGCACTACTGGTCAAATATATGTTTGCTCTTTATATAGAGAGAGCATGCACGTGCCACGAGCACAGCATAACGTCTGACAGGACAGTCAAGTTTATTTTGTTACGAAACTAACGTTAGAAAAATGACACTGACAGCCTGACAACATCATCTGACAGCAGACACTGAATCAGGACAACACGTTTTTCTCAGGCACTTTTACATAAACCGCGTCTGACAGAAGAATCAACACCGGTGTTGCCGAGTCCGCGGTTTTTCACGGTTACTTTTACACTGTTGCCACGGTTTGTCAACCCACCGGTTGGTTTGGTTTGTATAAAAGTGAGTAAATCATTGTTTTTTAAGTTGATTATTTGAATCAGATTCAAAATGTTTAATGTATAATAATCTAAATAAAATAAATAAAAATGTTTGGTGAAAATAGTTTTTTTCTGAAACGACATATATACACATATACCTTGCTCGACCTTATGAAAGTGGCAATAAATAAAAGGAAAAGAAAACTATGATAATTGCACATACACACAGAGAGCTGGGTACAGATCCTTTTCTTTGTCTTTCTCATATTTATCCAGAGACTAATTATATTTCTGCTTGATCAGTCACAACTCGAAGGACAGCACCTCCCGTGCTGTGTGTGTGTGTGTGTGTGTGTGTGTGTGTGTGTGTGTGTGTGTGTGTGTGTGTGAGAGTCTCATTAATGCTGGTGGCATGCAGTGCAACTGTTGATGTATGGTGTTTACACAGAGCTGATGATCAGACTCTGGCTCAGTGGCATGGACTCACTCCAAGCGAACCAGCAAACGCTCTACTGTAAACAATACACTGTTCACAGCCTTCAATACACTGTCCACATGTCCACAAAACCCCAAGAAAAAACTTCAGAATTCACAAAACATTAAACATAGACATCCTGAATATATTATTAAAATATATTAATACATTGATGGATGGATGGAACGATTGATAGAACGATAGAACGATAGATAGATAGATAGATAGATGGAACGATCGATAGATAGATCGAACAATAGAATGATAGAACGATAGATGGATGATGGATGATAGATTGATAGATAGACAGATAAACAGATAGATGGATAGATAGATGAACGATGCATGGATGGAACAATAGAATGATAGAACGATAGATAGATAGATAGAACGATTGATCGATCGATCGATCGATCGATAGATAGATAGATGGATGGAACGATTGATAGACCGAACAATAGAATGATAGAACGATAGATGGATGATGGATGATAGATAGATAGATAGATAGATAGATAGATAGATAGATAGAAAGATGGATGGATGGAACGATCGATAGATAGATCGAACAACAGAATGATAGAATGATAGATGGATGATGGATGATAGATAGATAGATAGATAGATAGATAGATAGATAGATAGATAGATAGATAGACAGATAGATGGATAGATAGATGAACGATGGATGGATGGAACAATAGAATGATAGAACGATAGATAGATAGATAGATAGATAAGACAGATAGATAGAACGATAGATAGAACGATAGATAGATAGATAGATAGATAGATAGATAGATAGATAGATAGATAGATAGAACGATTGATCGATCGATAGATCGATAGATCGATAGATAGATCGATAGATAGATGGATGGAACGATTGATAGATCGAACAATAGAATGATAGAACGATAGATGGATGATAGATAGATAGATAGATAGATAGATAGATAGATAGATAGATAGACAATGGATGGATGGAACAATAGAATGATAGAACAATGGATAGATAGATAGATAGATAGATAGATAGATAGATAGATAGATAGATAGATAGATAGATAGATAGATAGATAGATAGATAGATAGATAGATAGATGGAACGATCGATAGATTGAACAATAGAATGATAGAACGATAGATGGATGATGGATGATAGATAGATAGATAGATAGATAGATAGATAGATAGATAGATAGATAGATAGATAGATAGAACAATAATGATAGATAGATAGATAGAACGATAGATAGAACGATAGATAGATAGATAGATAGATAGATAGATAGATAGATAGAACGATAGATAGAACGATAGAACGATAGATAGATAGATAGATAGATAGATAGATAGATAGATAGATAGATAGATAGATAGATAGATAGATAGATAGATAGATAGAGTTTTTGTTATTAGTATTGCACAGCCCTTTCCATATAAAACATCTACAGACTCACTGACAATAGAAATGATTAGAAATGCAACATGTGATGCACGAGACTCACAGCTTCGGTGTGAATGGGGTGGACAGAGAAAAGCAGAGCGGTGAGGAAAGAGAAGTTGCTGTCTTCAAACACACACTGTTCGCAGGTGTGCATGAGCAGCGCCGTCACTGAGCAGTGCAGAAACACGTTCACCAGGTGGAAGTAGAACGGAGTCATGCCGCCCAACAAAATGTTCAGCCTGCAGAGAGAGTGAAAAAGAGAGAAACAGAGTCATTAACAAGATGAGGAGTCCCACGCAGTGACGAGAGCCAGCCGTGACAGAAACAAACAACAGGACAATTTTCTTGTGCTGCATTTGCTGGATATCGGTATACTCAGAATCAGATGTGTTCTGATTGGCTGAACGTTCTTTATTTCACTATGCAGAGACAAATTACTTTGGTGAGGAAAGTTGCAGTATTACACCAGAAAGTTGACTTCAAGAGTGTCTCAGCATGGCAAAACAAAAGGACATAGCCGTGGAAAAACCTCTGATGTTCAGTAAACACATTTGCTTGACCTTGCGATACGGTATCACAGGAGGCCCTTAAAGAAAAAGAGAGGAAGGGACTGAACGAGATGAGAGAAGGGAACAATTAGCCTAAAGCAATGCAGCATTAATGAGATTCCATGGTCACCTTGACTTGCAGGAGAGATTGCATTAAAATTTAACACGGCACGGAACAAGATGAACATAAACTCATTTCACAATACACTTTGAGATTTAAAATCACCTCAATCTGATTGAAAATTATCAGGTTTTTTAAATGGTTGAAGAAAAATAAAAAAGACATTATAATTAGGGCTGCGTGATATTGGAAAAAAATGTGATATTTTGTTTTTCTGCGATTTATATAGTTACTTTAATATTATTTATACTATTACGGTATTTTTATATTTTCTGTTTTCATTTTATTTTTTGTTTTCAAGTTTTTTTGTAATTTTTATTCGTTTTTTAATATTTCTATTTCACTTTAATTTATTTCGATTTCGATTTAGTAATTTTACTTTAGTAAGTGAACTTAATCTATTTCAACATTTCTCATTTATGTTTATGTTTCTCATCTAATATTTATATTTGGAATAGTTTTTTAGTTAAAAATAACAACTGTGATCTTAACGTTTTGGGTTTTTAAACTTCAAAACAAGAACATAATGATTCCAAGATCTAATAATATGGAATTATTATTTCTAAATGATTCATTCTGAGAGAGTTACACATCTGTAGTGGACACCATGCATCATAATTTTTTTTTTTAATCTTTCATATTCTGAAAATGTATGAAATGAAAATTCTCTCATGTATTCTTTGTCATGTCACTCCGAATCCTTCCGCTGTTATATTTGTTATTAACATGCGTCCATTCCTCTAAACCTATAAGTATGAACACCATTAACATTGATGCCAGTAACTAAAATCAAATTAACATCAAAATCAAAAAGTTCTTTAATCATAAGTTACTTAAATTAAAGATGATTTTAGAGGGACTTTTGAGTGCTACCCCATTCGGACTGTAAAACGAACAAGTTCTAAGACTTGTCAGGATAAATTCCAGATCACAGTATTTGAAGACCTATGCTTGGATGGCATACTTTGTTATGCAAGCATAAAAAGTTCTACACGAGTCACTTAAAATTTAGCTCCGAGCATGACGTTCAGTGGCCAGGGTAGAGAACGAGAGGAAATTGAATGAGAGCGAAAGGGTGACAGTTAATGAAATGATGGAAGGAAAACGATAATGACTGTGAAACAGTTTGTACATCTGCAGGCAATAATAAGCCGGTGTTTGTTTAACCACCGCTGATTAATGTGACATCGAGGCGTGAATGTGTGCAATACAGTCTCTACAGGAGAACTAGAAAATGTCTTCAAGTCTCATCAGAGATGAAGATAAAAATCTAGCCATCAATTCTGAGCGTGCAGTGTTTAGTTTCCCTCGAACAGCATATTCTGCAATCATAGAGCCATGGGAAACTCTTGGTCACAGCTAACATCAGCTAATTGCAATTCTCTCAGAGAGCAGGGGAGATACTCCAATCGATTTGAGGAAAATATATGAAATTAATGGCTGAATTACTGACATTCCACACCATGGAACACAAAAGTAGAAAGAATAGGGGCTGTGAGGCTCCAACAACCTCCAAAAAGCCCCATAAATGTATCATGACAGCAGGGCTTTTCTGCTCGACCAATCAAGTACTTCCAATTTTTACCCTCGCTGCCAACTATTTACTAGCCCCTCCACAGAAGAACAATAAATTGTTATTATTAATTTTTTTCAATTATATTATTTATTTTGTTTTTATATTAGCAATGTATTTTTATATTTTTGCAATATATATACAATGCAATATATATATATATATATTTTTTTTTTTTAATTCTACATTACATAATTTAAATTTAATTTATTTTTCTATTTCCAGTATATACTAGCCCTGCCCAGTTTCACTGGCTCCACCACAAAATAATTATATAATTTTTTTTTTAGCAATGTATTTTTATATTTGTTAGAAATATAATTTTTAAAACATTATATATTATATAAAACTTTTAATTAAGTTTTATCTTTAATTACCTTACAAAGGATCGTTTCAGACAGAGGATCAGAATGAAGGTTGAAAATAATAGTTTTTACATATATATTATTAATATATATATATATATAATTAATAATATACATATATTAATATATTATATATTATTAATATATATATATATTAGGGCTGTCAAACGATTAATCGCGATTAATCGCATCCAAAATAAAAGTTTGTGTTTACATAATATATGTGTGTGTATGGAGTATAATTATTTTCTATATATAAATACACACACATGCATATATATTTAAGAAAAATGTGTTATTTATATCTAAAATATTTATATATAATATAAATTATATATAATATAAATATATATACACAGTATATACATGCAAATATTTCTTAAATATATACATGCATGTGTGTGTATTTATATATACAAAATAATTATACACCGTACACACACATATATTATGTAAAAACAAACTTTTATTTTGGATGCGATTAATCGCGATTAATCGTTTGACAGCCCTAATATATATTAATAATATATATATATATTTGCTTTTGTGCAAAAAACTTTATTAAGATTATAGGTGAACCTCAAGGGACATACTAAAATAATAAAAATGGTCCATGTCATGACCCCTAAATGTGCAGTAAGTGATTTCTGATAAACGCTGTTGAAAGTGGATAGGGCCGAGCACCGAAACTACTTGTAGCCAATCAGCAGTAAGGGGCGTATACACTCATGAAGGGGGAGGGGCCTGTGCTGCATAGCGTTTGTGAATGTGTGGGTGGGGCTATCAAGATAGGGGTGTGATCCTTTTGGGTAGGGGCGTGTTCATTTTGGTGATTTCAAATATCAACAGCGTTTCTCAGAAATTGCTAACAGCACCTTTACAATTTAGCAGCCATGGTATGATCTCTTGTCGTATACCAAGAGCTGCGTATGAATTCTTCAGAAACATCTACTTTTGTACACCAGGGAAGAAAACAGCATACGAGTGAGTAAATAGTGGCGGAAATTTCATTTTTGTGTAACTAATCCTCCAAATTTGGAGGCAGCTCAAGCTATATCTGCTCGCGTTGTGTTAAAGGCTCTGCTCTAAGCTCCAACTATCTGTGCCCGTCTGGGAGAGACAGCTGAAGTTTTTCAAGAGCCTGTCAAGACGGCATCAAAGACCAGATAAAAGACACAAGGATCGTGCTGAGATACAAGAGCAGCCTGCAAGCTCACAGCTCTCTCTTGCTCTCACACATATACGCCTGTGGGCTCAAGGGTATTCTTTTTATCTCTTTTTCACTCACACACACACAGTGGGGAATGAGCAGCACCCATTTGCTCTCTCATGATGTGATACACGGCACAAATGATACGTTTGAAGACTGATGGCCGCCAAAAAGGGTTACCTTTCTCAAAACTTTCTAAATGACTAAGTATTAAACTTTTCTCTGAATGCAATACATGTATCACTCTAAAACAAGACCATATTCTTTTGTCATATAGGGTTGGGCCAGTAAGTAACCACCCTAGCAGCAATGCACAGAACACCATACTAACTGCATAGCAACACCCTGGAAACCATTTCCTTTGGCACCACTCACTGAAAATCTAGTCTTTCCAATTACATTTAATTCATGCATTATAAATATTCAAAAGGTCTTCTGGTGCTGAAACAAGACTGAGCTAAAATTACTGCCTATACATTAACAGAAAGAGAGGTCTCTATCCTAGGCAAAGGAGGGAGCAGGAAGTGTCTGGCTGCTCCAAAAATAAAGGAGATAAAATATGAGGCGCAGAGTAGGCTGTTAATTGCCTTGCTATAAATACACAACGCCTCCTTTCCCAACTATAAAGGAACAAAGTCCTCCTCCGTTCTCTTTGTGTTAACACTGGTGTGAATGTGGGATCGCTCGCGATGTTGCAGAGCTGTCAGACGCGCGCGCCATATGGACTATGACGTCATCCAGGAGAAAGAAACGCCCCTCGTTCTGAATCTGGAGTAAAAAACACAAGAGCTTATCTCGGACTGTCTGACCGTCTGCTACTCACACACTCGTACTAGTCTGTTTAATTGCACGATTTACGAGCACTTTATTGAAATGACTGTTGTGTTTGGTGCAATTTGAGAAAAAAAAGTAACTTTACACAGCTCTCTATATCAACTGCGCAACAAGTGTTGACTGGCATTGTGTGTAAACAACTGCGTAATGTTAAAGTGATCGTGAACTTGACGTATTTTCACATCTTTAAATGCGCGTCCACGCACAACATGTTCTTGCGTTCCGTCTGCGTTTTTCCTCTACATGCATCAGACTGCGTCGCGACACGAGCGTTGCGTTTTTGGAGAGGTGGGTCAAGTTATTTCCGCGATTAGTGTTCTTCGAAGGCAATAACGCGTCCCTTTGAGATTACAAAAATTAACAAAGCACTTATAACGCCTTAAGTACGCGCTTACTCAATGAGTTAAAAGTTATTGTTAAATAATAAATAATAATAATTTTATGCATTTTCTTTAAGTTTAAAAGAGTATATTTTAAGAGAGAAAAATGTATTTACTAACACCGAGGAAAGGAATGACAATCCTTTTTTTTACTTTTATTTAATAAAACAATGCTTTGAAATCTACAACTTAATCATGTAATCATTAGTCGGTTACTTGTGCAAAATGAGGCTCATTAATATACCAAATATGGTATCTGCATTGTGACATGTTTTATGACATGACAGATATAATCTTTTAGAGACTCTAAATGGAATTAAACAGTGACTCCAGCCATGTAAAAGTCTGCATATGAAAGTTTGCATAAAAGACATCAAAAACTCTTTTTAGAGACCCTTCAAGCTAAATGTTGGTCACTAAACCTGCTCGTCATGCGATGAAAAGCAACTTCTGTGGAAAGTTGCATAAACTGCTAAGACTGGTCTAACAAGTTAGTCATATTAAGACTTTTCAAAACTTTTTTAAGTCAGTTACATAAAAACATACTTGGTCTAATTTGATACCCAAAAGTGAGACTGATTACCCCTAACTAACTTGGTAATACTAATTCCTAAGACACAGTCTTAATACAATGGCTAATTGGCTATGGTTATGCAACTGGCTCCAGGTCTCATCATTGCACGAGATGATGGACTTACTTGAAAGTGAGGATGCAGAGCGGACGGTAGGATTTGTGGCTGGTGTTATCAGCCATCCGTTTGCCCCAAAAGTCATTGGTGAAGATGCTCCGGAGACTGGAGCCCGGTCTGACATCTGGATTGTTGGAGATGGCCCATATATCATCATGAACAAACTCCCCCCAGAGAGAGTTACTGTAGCAGAGCGCGCACACCGCCACCAGCGCGGCGTACCGGAGCAGCCGGACTCCCGCACCCGCTCCCGGCCTCGGCACGGACAGCCAGCGCTGCACACGGGGAGGAGCGGCTTTGGTCCCTCGGCTGTTCGCTGTCATGTCGGTCCCCGTCTCGCATGCTGCTCGTGGAAGTGGAAGAGAGGAGACGCGTCCCGTTCCATAGCCCGTGTGCTGCACTGAAGCCCGGGCAGCGTATCAGCTCGGAATGCGTAATATTAGCGAGTGTGTGTGAATGTGTATAAGGTGTTGAAATCCATGTAACCCGCCTACCAGCGCATGCGCAGAAGAGAGAGAGAGAGAGAGAGAGAGGGGAGAGGGGGGGATGAGACACAGGGAAAGAGACTGATGTAAATGAGAAAGAGAGAGAGAGAGAGATGCAAATTAGAAAGAATGAGCACGTGAGAAAAACAGATGGAACCAGAGAGATAAATGGAAATACAATGGAGAGAGTAAAAAATATATTTGAAAATATAAGTTGAATTTTTTTACTTTCCTATTTATTCAACATTTTCATTTACCTCACATTTTACCGCATTATTTTATACTTAATTTTTTTGTGATTACTGGAGAAATAGATTTTAAAGCACTGAGAATAGCTATAGGTCTAACATCTTATTTACTATTTTTTATTATATTATTTGGTACTTAATAATCAATGATTGGAGTTTCATGCAATGAAAAACAATCTACAGCTATTTGTGTTGATATTAATCGTGTAATTTGAAGAATATGTTGCTTTTTGCTCTTTTTCAAATTTTTTGTCAAAATAGTAGACAATTATTCTTGTATGACACTAGTTAAATTGAGTTAGGTTAAAAGCTTATACTACTGATTACAATTTTAATTTGTATAAATTGTGGTAATTCAAATGCAATTAAGCAAAAGGGCAATAGAACCTGAATGCATTTTACTTTGTTTATACAAATTTCATAATTTGTTATGGTTATAGTAGTATGTTTTGACAGAAACTATGGCCATCAACGTGAAATGTTGGAGGAGAAAATGAGAACGTGAGAGAGATAAATGCAAATTATGCAGCGAATGAGAGAGAGAGAGAGAGAGAGAGAGAGAGAGAGAGAGAGAGAGAGAGAGAGCGCAGGCAGGAAATCAATAAAGAGCTGTGGGATATTTCACAGAATGATTGCACTGCCTTGACCGTGACCTGTGCTTCCACGCAGAAGCAGCCATAAGCAATCGCTCTGGGTTTGGACTTGCTAATGGAACAGGAAGACAGGGATAATGAATCATGATGATAAATGCACTTTTGAAGATTCACTGAGGGGTGAACATCTGGCTAAACATGACTAAATGCAAGAAATGTTAAAATTACCCATCATGGAGGGCTGTTTAAATATATCTGGTGGCTCCCGCAACCAGATTGAACAGCAAAACTGACTGCTGACGGTGCTGTTTTGCATTGTGGAATTATTTTCATGACAATTAAGCACATTTTAATCCTCTCCACCAACTGTCAATAGCAGTAGCAATGAAAAAAAGCACACAATAAATGATATTACTTGTTGTAAAGGGCATAATATTCATAGGATCTGAAGTACATATATATATATATATATATATATATATATATATATATATATATATATATATATATATATATATATATATATATATATATATATATATATATATATATAGTTTTCTATTTTATACATAAATAAACATGTCCTAACACTAGGGAAATTTAATTTGCATTTGTAGTTAATTGGCAAGAAAATGTCACAATGCAAAAAATCCTAAAAGGTACTAAAATTAGCTCAATTTTCTTAAAAAAATAAAATGTAAAATATATATATATTTTTAAATTTGATTTTGGGGTGAAATATGATCCGGCTCAGAAAATATATCACAAATAGATCAGATTAATCACATGTCTTCATAGTAATACCAAAAAAAAAAAAAAAAAACCTGCAAATGATTAGTGTTATATTAACTTTTATGATTTAAGTTAAATCTGAAAACGGACTGTTACAAAAACAAACTCTGAAACATACAAACATATGACAACTATAAACATCACCCTTCGGACATCTAGCCAGTGCACATTTCATCTGTTTGGGCAGAAATATGCCAATGCATCTCTGAAGGCACTGACCAACACGGCAACTCTGGCTTGTCTTGACATGTCTCACCTCACTGTCTTGGTCAAATGGAGGAGAGACTGAGAGAAACAGAAAATATAACATTCAATTACACACACACACACACACACACACACGTACACTCGCACACACGGCTTCAGGGAAAGGGTGACCCAGAGTAACCTCTTCAACTTCATTGAGGCCGCTCTGACCAGTTTTAAAGATCAGTCTCAGTGTTCCTGTTATGAGTCTTGGATCTGAAGAGCTTGCTTTGGGTCCTGGGTTAATAATCCCACCCATCCTGACCGAGACGTCTCTAGTATCCAAAGTTCAGGTTGTTTTTCGTTGTCCAAACTCTTGACAGATTCAAATCCAAAGTGTCAGGTCTCTCTGAACTGCCTCGGAACAACTGGAACATTTCTATGGGGAGAGAAATCTTGAATTATTTCAATAGTTTGAACTAACAACAGCAGTCTTCAGACGGATAAATAATGTAATGTAAATGTGCTTACGAATTATGGCTTTCAATACTTCATCGGTGTCTCCAAGCACTCTCTTAATGGTGCCGTTTTTAATTTCAAACCCTGTCATTCATGTACATCTCATTCCAATTATTATCCCGCCAATTTGAGAGCTCTATAAATCATGTATAGAAGCATGACTTTCCTCATGCAGTGGTGCTGGATGATGTCAATAATATTTCTATTTCAAATAAATGCTGTGCTTTTGAACTTTATTAAGAATATTAAGCAGCACAATTGTTTTCAACATTGATAACAATAAGATATGTTTCTTTAGCAGCAAATCAGCATGTTAGAATGATTTCTGGATTATGTGGTTGGGCAGTTCTTTTAAATTTTACTAATATTTCACAACATTACAGCTGTTACTGTATTTTTGCTCAAATAAATACAGCCTTGGTGAGCATAAAAGACTTTTCTAAAAAAAAACATTGTATCAACCCTAAAATTTTGAAGGGTATTTTGTACAGATTTTGTTCACACAGCAACAGAATACGGTTGTCAGTCCTGTATTTGAGTTCTTAATATTGTTACATTCACACACAGTTTAGTTATTTACAGGAGTGTTAACCACAGTCTATAACGAAACTCATACCTGTACGTTTTCAGGACTCGCAAACGCACCATTGATGTGTGAACAGAACCGGACTGGACAACTAGTTGTCTGTTACTCATACAGTGTCTGCGCTGCACAAACGTCACGTGTGTCTACTGTGTGTTTTCATGTGTGGTTTCGGTTACAGCGGTGGAGATATGAGCCGTGTGTTATCTGAAGGTTTTAGATCCAGTCACTGTTCTCTACCAGAGCTGTTGACTCAAATGCGCCGCTCTCCACCCAGATATAAAAGCTGCTGTCGGTTAATGAAGATTTATCAGATGAACTCGCGGCTCGAATGGACTCTGGTCGTGTCGAAAGTGATGAGAATTTGCAGTTTTATGGACGTCGCCATCTTTGATATTACTTTGGTCACTAATAAGAGAACACAAGCTCGATTACCGATGCACATTCATACAGCAGTGTGTGTTCAAGACGCTACACTGTAAGTTGTGTGTGAACGGAGGATTCCGAGAGCCATACCTGTAACTGAATGTGGTTGTAAATAAAAAAAAACTGAGTATGTACAAAATAAATAAGCCAATGCCACGTTGTTGAGGATATTTCAAGAGAAGCCGTGCTTCCTGTGGAGTCTCAGTGCAGTCAACGCTGATCCAGGTCTTTGAAAAGGTCACACACACACACACACACACACACACACACACACACACACACACTTACCACAGTCCCTTGACTCCTGCGCTCCTCCTCTGTTGGGCTAGGCTGTAGATCTCCTGCAGCTGTTTCCTCTGGTCTTCGCTCAGTGGAGACGTGAGGGACTGATACCAGCCTGCATCTGAACTCTGAACACCTGCAACAGGAAATGTTTCCAATGATTGGGGTTACACTTGTGGACAATAGTTCCAGAATTGATTTTGATATAAAAATAGAAATAAATAAATAAATAAAGCCAACATAATAAAAAAGAGAGAGATTTTGCTAAGAAAAAAATGCTTTGCATCATGCTATATGCTGACTTTAAATAATTTATTAAATAATAAATAAATTATAAATAAATTATTTTTTAATTATTATACATGCAATTTTAATGATTTAATTAAGTGACTTAATTAAGAAAACACATGGAATATTATTAATTTTAAAAACTGAATTTGCCACACCACAGGACCGTCTCAAATGAACCAGTGTAGTAAGCAAAATTTATATATATATATATATATAGAGAGAGAGAGAGAGAGAGAGAGAGAGAGAGAGAGAGAGATTTGAATCAATATTAAGAAAAAATGAAAAAAAAAAAAAAAAAAAATCACAGTAACAATTCATATTTAGGGAGTTGACATGCTATGCCAAATCTTTAATTATTAATTAATTATTTATTTAATAGTAAATTATGAAACTGTATTTTTAAAAACTATTTCAAATAAACTAGTGGAAGCAAAAAAATTAATAATTAAAAATGAATTCGACTACCCATTTATTTATTATTGATCAATATGGAGTAGCATTTTGGACAAATGAGATTTCACTGTGGGTGTGGCTGCCCTATGCAAATATGGCGTAGTGTGACATATCTTATATATTATAAATGTATTATGTAAATGTACATGTCTGTGGTATATTATGGAATAGAAAAATGTGCATACGGAGCAGGGAGGCGGTGAAGAACTGATATTCGTCCTCTCCGTTGTCGTAGTCCAGCGGTGTACTGTACTCCTCTAATGGGGTCCCCTCAAGAGCATCATCATCCCAGTATTCATCATCGTCCTCATCATCTTCATCTTCATTGTCATTCCCAGTGGGAGCGCCGGACGACTGCAGGGCCACCCCTTTCTCTCCGACCTCATCCTCATCGCTAGGAATCTCCTCTGGAAAACAGACATTATGACGAATTTCCAAAATCAGATTTCAGTGCAGCAAACAGGAGGGGTTTGGTGATGAAGTCTGGATCTTGTTGAAGTAAAGGTCACTTCTAAATATAGAGATTTCCAGAGTATGAATCTACCGGTCCCGCAAGTGTGAAGCCAAAAAAGCTCATTGTATAAGATCTAAGAGATTTACATAGCTTACAATTGAACAAGCGCTGCATGCAAATTTGCATATTATCCGAAGTACACATTATGCAAAATTAGGATTATTAGTGTGTCACAAATCAAAATGAAAACTGTAAAAAAAAAAAAACAATGGTGTTAATCACAATTTTTCCCATGTTTTCCAATAAAAATATAATCATATTGTATATATATTAATAAGCAAAACCACATTATTTTCAGGGAATATCTCTTGAATTAAGTTAATTTTTCCCGATTTAAACAAACTTCTCACTAAATTTATGCTTAAATATAATACTGCATAGCATAGTTCATTGGTCTCTCTAACACAAACTAAGTACAAACATTAAGAGTGCACTAGAAGTATGCAAACTGGCATGCAGCTGATGTCTGTCTCACAGGAACCAGAATCATAGTATCAATAAATCCATAACTCCAACAGTATGATGCTGTCAGAATTCAGGTCAGTGGTGTAGCGTCGTGACGATCAATTTAATTCATTTGAGTCAAGTGGTTCAGAATCATGTTAAACTAACACGCAGTCGTTCCTCCATTTCCCATGTCCCCGGGGCCCTGTTAGAGAGATGCAATCAGTTCTCAGTCGTCCGTAAAGCCTGATGACTAAAGACCAACCTGAAGCTATATATGCCAGAAATAGTACTTCCTGCGCAGGGATTAAGTTTACCTGAGGTGAAGTGAGATTGGACTTGATGAAACTGTGAGATGAACAGAACCATACAGACCACCAAAAGCAACAACAAACTTGAGAGGTCTTAATTACATTCTATTTGCTGTGATCTTCTGTTAAAGTGGCCAATTTATACACTTTGTTTTAAGTCATTTATTGCACCAGTCAAGCTTTTCAAAAGACAATTTTCCACGTGACCCTTAGAATTAAAATAATTGCTATGGTACCTTTAAGGGCTCTATATGTAAATGAGGTAATTTGCATATAGAAGTCTTCAAGATACAGGCGCTAAAACATTTGAAAGCGAAATGCTTAAAGGGTTAGTTCACCTAAAAATTAAAATTCTGTCATCAATTACTCATCCTGATGTCGTTCCAAACCCATTAGTCTTTCATTCATCTTGGGGAACACAAAATGAAGATCTTTTTAATGAAATCTGAGAGATTTCTGTCCCTCCGCTGCCTATGCAACTACCACTTTCAAGCCCCAGAAAGGAAGAAAAGACATATTTAAAGTTATCCATGTGACTCCAGTGGAGTTTGTTCACGAAATAAAACGATTCATATTTTGTATTGGATTTCATTAAAAAGATCTTCATTTGTGTGCATTTTACATAAGGGTTAGTTACTTATGGCAGAATTTTTATTTTTGGGTGAACTATCCCTTTAAGAACATCTCTCCCATAACATGTCACACACAATCTCACCATTCTCCTCCTCCTCTGAGCCTTGAGCTCTGGTGAGCTGCTCTGGTTTGTTGAGCACTCGGGAGGCGTAAATGTGCTTTAAACCCAGGAAGAGGAGGAGGATGGACGGGGCGATCTGACCCGCTACTTCCTCCAGGACCGCAGGGCGGCTGGGCAGCTCCATCAGAACACTGAGACCAATGATGCACATCTTACGGTCATGTAGTCTGTGGATGACAACAACAAGCAATCATATATTTATAAACATTAAATACGTCATTTGATAAAATAGGATAAATGTAATTCAATCAAATTTTAAAGGGATAGTTCACCCAAAAAATGAAAATTCTGTCATCATTTACTCACCCTCAAGTTGTTCCAAACCCGTATGAATTTCTTTATTCTGTTGAACACAAAAGAAGATCATTTGAAGAATGTAGGTTGATAGGCACCACTGACTTCCACAGCAGGAAAAAAAAAATACTATGGAAGTCAATGGGGACCAATTACCCCCATTCTTCAAAATATCTTCTTTTGTGTTCACCAGAATAAAGAAATTCATACGGGTTTGGAACAACTTGAGGGTGAGTAAATTTGAATTTTTGGGTGAACTATCCCTTTAAGGGTTGATGATTGAAGATTTCTAAGAGAACTAAGGCTATGTTTACATGGAAACGATCTGAAGAGAAAACGCAAAAGTGGCGTTACGTGATCACTTTTTTATTCTGCGTTTAGACGAGCGTTTTGGGGGGGAAATCTGCGTGCATATGGTGACGCAAAAGTGTGTGAAATTCGATGTAGTATGCACTCCAGGCGGCTAGGTGGCAATGGACCGGTGATCGGTGCCTTCACTGTCTAGCATACTTTTGCGTTTTTACCCTTTAGACGGGAACGCGACGGTGGAGTGTTTTTAAGATTTCCACTCTGAAGAGTGGTTTCACTTTTTTGCGTTTTTAAGCCCCAAAAACGGCATCGCCGTCTAAACGAAAGGCACATCTGATAAAAATATTTTTACGTTTTCACCCGCGAGCGTTCTCGTGTAAACGGGGCCTAAAAAGATGATAATGATACTCATAAACCAGAACTGGGAAACTGAAAATGTCAAAATCTGTGAATTAGAACTGAATTGTAATCTGAATTCGAATGTTTCTGGAAATACTCCTTATAATGAATGCATGACAACATGTTAATGAGTTATTCATACTGAAAAACGACAGCATTTATTATTTAAAGCTAGATCACATACATTTATATGAACTTCAAGATTCAAATTCAGTTTACTACCTCAATTCAAATTCCAGAATTTAACAGGAATTAAAAAAATCAGTAGGAACAGCCGCCACATATACAGAAAAAGGTATTTCATCTAAATCAATCTCTGTTAATAAAGTGCATGTGACCTTCTGAACTAAACGAAAGGCAAACGGCCTCACCCTACGAAGAACTCTGTGTCGTTCATCCATTGGTTGATGAACTGTGCTGTGATTGGCTCCGGGCTGTGTGGGAAGCGGATGTTCTCTAGTGTGTGCATCAGCAGGGTTGGGTTGTAGTACAGAGCTGCGATTACCACCTGCAGACACATGGTGCGCAGCTCGCTGGACTTCACACCGCGCGTTAACCGTTCCAACACGGCCTCCACGAACAGAGGGATGCACTAAAATACACACAAAATGTGACGACACATTAAAGTCGGCATGAAACAGAAGCTGCGATAGTCTTTCATTCCCTGTTGTGACATATCCGAGTGAAACAGCTTCTTGAAGAAAAAAAAAAGGCTGAGACTTGCTTATGTACATTAGTCATTGATTAGATGGTTGTGGTTTGCTTTTTCTGTGATGTCATGTGAGTAAATGTCATCAGAGAAGAGATATTGATGCGAAAGGGAGAGGAAGTTATTCTGGTCTTGTTTACACCTGGTATTAAGATGCATTTTGGTCGATCGGATCAAAGTGTCAAACTTTCGACCACTTACAGCATTCGACTGAATTGCTTTTGTAGTGTTAACGCTCGTGTGGTCGAATGTGTTCAAACAGTCGCAAAAGAGCGTCTACTCTCCACCTACCGAACTAATGCGTAAACATTACAGGAAGAGCGCAAGCCAGACGGGATTTAAACGTTGTTGGCTGGAGACCCAAGTTTGGTTTGAAGATGAAAAACATACCAAGCACATATATTGGTATATAAATAATACTAAAATAACACACTAAACTAACATAATATGACAAAAAACACACAAAAAATGCATGTCTGTCAACCCACAAACATGACTGACCTGGTCAATGCCACGTCCACGGCACTGTAATATAATGACCTCAAGAAGTTTGGCAGCATGGCATTCTGGGTCCTCTCCAGAATCACTAGTTAGGACCTGAGGGGATGAAAGGTCAAAAAGGTAAAATTTTCAAATGCTTATGTAAGAATTAAATAAACTTGAAATGGAAGAATTAAATCGAGGAAATGCATGTTAAGACCTTTTTGCACATGGTGTAAATGACCTCCAGGTACTTGGGGTCTGACAGCAGCGTATTCGTGTCCACGGTAACATAATTGTGCAAGAGGGGCATCATATCTGCATCAACAGGGTAATATATCACATCATTAAGCGAGCACTCAATATCACCACAATCATTTTCAAACGACTCAAGTAAATACGCACATCAATCAACTTAATGACTCTTTCAACCTAGTTCAATCATGACATGAGTTATAGTTTAAGGTGGAGCGGAGAGATCAAGTCTGGGCTTGGCTTTCAGCTGCGTTTTATGCGCTATCTGAGCTACATGCGTGTCTGAGACCTGTGAAGTAGTCAAAGCAGTCGTGCTGGAAGACGTCGTACAGGACCCCCAACAGCTGCCACATCTGGGGGGAGACGGAATAACAGGTGAGTCCAAACGCCAGCGACAAGATCTCCTCATAAAACTCTGAAAAAGACAGAGGGAATGTGACTGATCGCTCCTGAAACAGAGACAGGAAGTTTTGAGAACGGTTAAAAAATATATATAGTATATATAACATCATTAAAAATCAGAGCTCCATCATGTGGTCAAATGTTGTAATATGTTTTTGTAAGGTGCGTTCACACTGACAGCGAATACACTGCGGAAGTTTGACATGCATCTAACTGTATCCCCACTGTTTTCTCATCACTATTATATTCGCATAAAGTTCAATTTGCACAAAGTTCAAATTTTCGACCAACTCTCAACTTTGGGTTGCTTTGTCACTGCCATTCACTGTCGGTGTGAAGTGAACACCTTAAAGCAGGGTTTCTCAAACTCTGTCCTGGAGGGCCACTGTCCTGTACAGTTTAGCTCCAACCCTGATCAAACACACCTTTCTAGTGATCCTGAAGACATTGATTAGCTTGCTCAGGTGTGTTTGATCAGGGATGGAGCTAAACTGTGCAGGACAGTGGCCCTCCAGGACAGAGTTTGAGAAACCCTGCCTTAAAGGTACAGTATGTAACTTTTGGCCCTCTAGTGGTTAAAAAACAAAACTGCACGCATTTTGCAGAAGAACATTGTTTTGGTTGTGCTTTGGCTCTTTTTCAAATGTATGAAAAATTAGTTTGAACTAGAAAATAGTGTCTCACACACACACACCTGCCATACCTATGATGGGTTTCTGGAGGACGAGACCAATCACCTGCAGGCATATTCCCTCCAGCTGTTGACTTATCTAAGACAGAAAGAGAGAGAGATAAAGAAAAGGGGAAATATATGAACCTGTTCAATCAAATCTTGATGCAATTTAAAGAGACAGTTCACCCAAACATGATCATTCAGATCATGCCAATTTGCGAACAAATCATCATTACTCCAGTCTTCTGTGTCACATGATCCTTCAGAAATCATTCTAATATGCAGCTCAAGAAACACTTATTATTATAATTATCAATGTTAAAAACATTTGTGCTAATTCATATTTTGTGGAAACCGCAGGATTCTTTGATGAACAGAAAGTACAAATGAACAGCATTTAATTGAAATAGAAATATATTGTAACAAGTCTTTAATGTCACTTTTGATAAATTTAATGCATCTTTACTGAATAAAAGTATTTTTAAAAACGTACTGAAACTCAAATAGAGCTGCGCGGTTAATCGTTAAAAGATTGCGATCGCGATTCCAACACCCACGTGATCTCGTTCATAAATTTGTCATTGAATCATTCATTCACTCTGTTCATCCAGTAATGAAACAAGTATTTATGAGAGTCACTGAATCGTTCATTCTGTTTAATTAATTCAGATTAATTACACATTTTAAATAGACTGCAGCATTTAACATTTTGTCAGAACCTCTAGTAAAGATATTTTGTTTACTTGTCTGTTCAGAATTGTAGGAGAATCACGATCTCTGTTTGAAACGAAAATACATTGGATACATTGTGATTCTCAAAGTATCCTGAATCGTGCAGCTCTAGCCTCAAGCATGTGTCCAAACCTCTTTTCGGTCGCCCATGACTGTGAGGATGGTGTCTATGGTGCTGAGGATGCCGAGGGCCATCACGGTCTTATCTTCACTTTCCTCGTATTCTTCACTCTGCAGAATTCTGCTGAAGATCTCAGCCTGTGCACAAGAACCTATTTTAGGATGAAGCTGTACGTTTGAACCAACGACAAAGCGAGAAAAAGACGAGTGCAGTACCAGGTTCTGCGTCATGTCCACAGCGATGACGGCCACTTCCTCACTGTATTCACAGATCATCTTCTGAATGACACCGGTGAGGTCGTCGTTCTCGGTTTCTTTGATGATGTGCAGCAGCTCCTGCATCACAGGCCTGATGAAGGGCCGGATGTAAACCTTAGCTGGAAAAACAGGCAGAAAGAAGGAGGAGTTCTGGAAGTACTGGAGGTGCAGGGCAGCCTTTCACTGAATTGGTTTATTCCACTTCTCTCTTAAACCGATTACAGAGAGCTAAATTAATTTGATGCATATTAAGTGCTTAAGTGCTCTGCATTTTGATACAAATTTAAACTTTCAATCAAGGCTTTGTCAAACACATTTAAAGTTTGTCTTGCAGAACTTTTCTATTCCGCCCACTGTGTGTGTGTGAGAATGTGTAATATGTGTGTTTGTGAGTGTGTGTGTGTGTGTGTGGGTGGTTGTGTGTGAGTGTGTGTGTGTGTGTGTGTGTGTGTGAGTGAGCGTGAATGTGTGTGTGTCTGTAAGTGAGTGAGTGAGTGAATGAATGTGTGTGTGTGTGTGTGTCTGTGCGCAAGTGAATGCGAGTGTGTGTGTGTGTGTGTGTGTGAGAGAGTGATTGAGAGAGTGTGTGTGTGTGTGTGTGTGTGTGTGAGTGAGCGAGTGAGTGTGTGTGCGTGTGTGAGTGAGCGTGAATGTGTGTGTGTTTGTGTGTGAGTGAGTGAGTGAGTGAATGTGTGTGTGTGTTTGTGTGTGTGAGTGCAACTGAGTGTGAATGCGAGTGCAACTGAGTGTGAATGCGAGTGTGTGTGTGTGTGTGTGAGAATGCGAGTGTGTGTGAGAGTGTGTGTGTGTATGTGAGTGAGCGTGAATGTGTGTGTGTGTGTGTGTGTGTGTGAGAGAGTGAGAGTGTGTGTGTGTGTGTGTATGTGTGTGAGTGAGTGAGCATAAATATGTGTGTGTTTGTGTGTGTGAGTGTGTGTTTGTGCAAATGAGTGTGAGTGTGTGTGTGTGTGTGTGTGTGTGTGTGTGAGCGTGAATGTGTGTGTGTGTGTGTGTGTGTGTGTGTGTAAGAGAGTGTGAGTGCAAGTGTGTGTGTGTGTGTGTGTGTGTGTGTGTGTGTGTGTGTGTGTGTGTGTGTGAGATCAAACCTTGTTCCTGGTTCCTGACCAGCGTCTGCAGTGCGATGGCTGCCTCCACTTTGACAGGCATCTCCTTGTCCTCCAGCAGGTTCTGCTTGACCAGCTCCACAGCGTTCCTCAGGACCAGCTCGTTGTGGAACTTCAGAGGACTGAACGTGTGCAGCACCCAGCACGACTGCACAGAGACCGCCACACACACCACAATTACATCTCCATGGAAATGAGCAAAATGTATTTTTAAATTAAATTAGTCATGGGTTGTTTGAGAGACTAGTTGGTCATGTCCACCAGAAACCACTCAGATGGTTTATATGGACTATGAGCACAGACAAATAAAAGGCAATTAAACATAACTATTATAGTCCTAAAAAAAAAAAGAGACTTGCAGTACCAATTACACATAATAACAGGAACAATTCTGACAGGAGGCGATTTGAAGTTTGACAGTAATTGTCTTGCAATTTATAGTTGAGGAGCGGCGCTTTGACGGCTGTAGCGGCGGCACTTTAAAAGGATGACTTCAGAGACACAACTTCTCTGAGAGGGTTTTATAGTTTGTTAGAATAATGCCATGACTTGCATCTCTAAATTTTAATTAAAAAGACATTAAATTGAAAGAAAAATGTAAAGCTCAAGTTAAAAGGCTGACGGTGAACACTCACCCGGGCCCTCAAGTAGCCTAGATTAGAGTTGAGCAGAGGAAACACATAGTTTTGTAACATGAGCTCCATCTGGTCCCTGTACACCCGCTTCTGAAGAAAGAGAAGGACTTGTAGAGAAGCTTGTAATGAAACTGGGATCACACAGCAGTTCTTGCTGATTAAATCTAACCTTTAGCAAGGGTTGAGCCAAAGTGCCGATCACATGCAGCGCCCCATCCTTCTTGCGGGGGTCAGCGTTGGGATCCATGAGGATGTGATGGCAGAACTCCATCATTTGGGGCAAGACCTGAGAAGGACACTGATAGGTTAAAGACCCTGATATACTTCAAGTGGAATTGAAGAACGAACTAATTTCAACATCCTACGATTTGGGACACTAATTCTAATTTCAAATGCTATTTAGGATGGATAGTATGCGAATTGGGACGCAGCAATGAACACACTGGAGAGCTGCTTTATAATAGAAACTGAAGTTGTAATTCTATTTGAAAGAAACACTGACAATGTTTTTTTCAGGTTTAGTACTGTAAAGCTGCTTGATTTCAAGCAATCTATTGTATAAAGTGATTTAAAGGACAAGTTCGGTATTTTACACTTAAAGCCCTGTTTACAGATCGTTTCTGATGAAATAGAACGGTTGAGATAAAAATGTGGACACATGCTGCTGTCCCGAGAATTTTAGGTTTATTTCGCTTCTCCCCCCCACCTACAGAATGGCAGCCTATGGGCACTGGAACAATCCTTCCTAAAACGCATTAAACTTTCGATTACAAAGACATGAAACTCACCGAGTGGTCAGGGGTGTTCACTGATATGCTCACACAAAAATCGCTGCAAAAGATGCTTTCCAACAGGTTTTATCGTAGTTTTTGTCCAACTCCATTGACTTGAATTGGATGGGCTGTGTGCAGTACGGTATTACTCCGCCGCTTCTTCTTCTGCTTCTTCTGTGTATTCAATTAAATGCCAGCGGTTTGCTTGCAATTGGCAAAGGTGCATTATCGCCACCAACTGGGCTGGAGTGTTTATTATTCAAGCTCTCAACGGAAGAATCTACGGGTGTGAGACGTTTGGAAAAATAGGTCCACAGTTTTACAACGAATGGTAAAACACCTGTTGGAAAGCATATTTTGCAGTGATTTTTGTGTGAGCATATCAGTGAACACCCCTGACCACTCGGTGAGTTTCACGTCTTTGTAATCGAAAGTTTAATGCGTTTTATGAAGGATTGTTCCAGTGCCCATAGGCTGCCATTGTGTAAGTGGGGGGGAAAGCGAAATAAACCTAAAATTCTCGGAACAGCAGCATGTGTCCACATTTTAATCTTAACCGTTCTATTTCATCAGAAACGATCTGTAAACAGGGCTTTAAGTGTAAAATACCGAACTTGTCCTTTAAATAAACGTGATGTGTCTTGACTGGAGTGCTGAACTGTGCAAACATCCACATCGCTACAGTTAGATGCTTTCTTAACTGCGGTTTTCTCACATCTGTTATTTTTGTTGAGTGCTTATTTTGTTATTGGAGAGAAAAGTGCGCATCACATATATATTAGGGCTGTCAAAAGATTAATCGCGATTAATCGCATCCAAAATAAAAGTTTGTTTTTAATAATATATGTGTGTGTACTGAGTGTAAATAAATTTGTATATATAAATACACACACATGCATGTATATATTTAAGAAAAATGTGTTATTTATATATATATAAAAAATATATTTATATATAATATAAACTATATAAATATATATACAGTATATGTATGCAAATATTTCTTAAATCTATACATGCATGTGTGTGTATTTATATATACAAAATAATTATACACAGTACACACACATATATTATGTAAACACAAACTTTTATTTTGGAAGCGATTAATCGCGATTAATCTTTTGACAGCCCTAATATTTATATATACATCTAAACGCCACTCTCAGCAGTGTGTTCGCTAACAGTGTGCCGCTGCTCGCATATTTTTTTTCACCCAAGAATTTTGCCGTGAGTATATCAGGGCCTTAAGAGTACAAACCCACAGGCACTGATTGAACCCATTTAGGGGGCTTCAGCACCATTTTCTAATCTCAGACCACATAACAATGTTGAGTTAACTTCCAAAATCACATGTGAATGTGTGACCTCAGCAGAAAACAACATTTGTAATGAAACATTTGAGGTTATTTCACTCCTCCTATTTCATGTTTTTCTTGGACGTTCGGAGTGTTTCTTTGGAATGTGAATGTAAACACCAGCTCTGGAGTTAAAGAGCGGTCTGAGGGTGGACTCACCTCCTTCCTCTTCCTGGCTGCGGTACACAATAGAGTCTGAGCAGCCGTGGCAGGGGACACATGATCGTCATACACATCTACAGCAGCACACACACACACACACACACGCACACACACACACACACAAGGAACCACAGATCAGTGAATACTTTCATAACACAATCAAAAGCAACAGGATCCTTTCCTAAATTCACTGACAGAGGAAATTAGTCTCTGTTGGCAAGTAGGCCTGTGGATATAGCTGACAATATATATATATATCAATATTTTTCAGCCTTTAGGCTCAAGACATATCAGAAGAACCATAATCAACCAAGCAGTAATTGTAGTCAATTAGATTAAACATTGTAAATGCAAGAAGTAAAACAGAGTCAGGGTTCATACACATTTTAACCAATACTTTTCCATGACTTTTCCATGACTTTTCCAAGACTTTTTGGCACATTTCCATGACGCCTATGTATTCCTGAAAATGTCAGTCGACATTATAAGAATAAAAATTTGTGTTAAAATTTACCCTCAAAATTAATACCGTACATTAGGGGTGCGCAATATTGACAAAAATATGTCTCGATATTTTCAAAATTTTTCTTGATAATAATTAGATGATATTTTACTGATTGTGTTTTTGTACTGGTATCCTGGCCGGTTTAGGCCTGTTGTTGACAGCAGACTCACGAAGATATTCATATTTTTTATATTCTATGCAGTGGTCAGTTCACAGCAGTGACCGAAATCAACATTTTTATTAAGGGGCAAAATTTGCCACATTCATAGAATTTTGCCAAATTCTAACATTCAAATTAAATTATATTAGAATAACACAGTACGAATGTCAAATTAAATCATTGAATTAAAATCCATCCTTGCAGTGCAGAGGTGACACAGAAGTGGCATCAAAACTGGCATTAGCCTACTATATTTATACTTCATTTACAATTGCATAAATAAAGCTATTCAATATTTAAATGATTTATAATTTTAACTTTTTAATTAAAGGATACTTTAAACATTAAACTAAAACCACCAGTAGGTGGCGGCAAGTCACTGTCTTAATAAGCGAGTTATTGGAGTCATTTATTCAACCGATTCGTTCAAACGGCTGATTCATTCAGAAAAACAAGTGATTGTTCATTGAATCGTTAAAATGATTCATTCAAAACGCGGATTTCATTAAATAAATAAATAAATAATCGATGTCTGTTGGACTACAACTTTATTATGAAATTCTCGTCGGCGATATAAAGTGAAAATTGACAATATTGTGTCCAAAAAGTAACTCGCAATGTTAACTTTATTGTTAATTTAACTGTTGTATAAAATAAATAGCACATTTGCAATTGTGCAAAGGAAAACGGCACTCTTGCTCATGTGATATTCTAATATAACAACATAATATGATATAAATATAAGACAAAAACTCATTTGGGGGCATAACTGCACTGACACATCACGCAGTGAAAGCAAGCATGAGAGACAAACGCGATGTCAGCTCGCACTCGCAGTGCCTCGTACATAGTTAAAACAATGATTACAATATCATCATAGTTCATAGACAACATCGCACACACTCCTAAGAACATATAGAATGAACTCACAATTGAACTGACTTTTACTCATTTTCTTCTCTCCTCTCGCGTGCAGGAGACAGACGTAGGCTAATATTCTGCGTATCGTTTCACATGCGGCCAGAGCAGCAATCCTCTTTCCGCTACATTCTCGACCCACCGGTGCTTGCAAAACTTTAGCATGCTCGTGCCACTTTCCTGCCATTTCAATTAAATTTCTGTCAGCACCGACTTCGCCTCAGCAACATCGCAACAAGTGAATCGGAAGTGAACTGAACGTTATGCCGCCCGAAATAAGGACGTTAAGACAACGCGAAATATTTTTTTTATTAAACAGTTTTTGTATTAATCACATATTATGCTGTGTTAAAAAAAAAAAAAAATCCATGACTTTTCCAAAACTTTCTGGGTCTTTTTATTTTTCCAAAACCTTTCCAGGCCTGGAATTTGCATTTTTCAAATTCCATAACTTTTCCAGGTTTTTTCAAAACGTACGAACCCTGAGAGTGGAAAATAAATAAATAAATAAATTAGTGGTGGGCCGTTATCGGCGTTAACGCGCTGCGTTAACGCGAGACTCTTATCGCGCGATAAAAAAAATATCGCCGTTAATCTATTCTCCAAGTTGGGTTGGGAGGTGGCTCTATACTACACAAGCTATGATGACGCAATCTACCCGCGGCCGCGAGGAACACCCGGCTGCAACGCATCATATTCGTCGTCATCTTAAGTAAACACGGCTGAAAGTGAAAGCTGGTGTAAAAGATCGGTGCAACCAGGGTGCAACATCCATTATTTGGACTTGGTTCGGATTTAAGCCGTCCGACGTAGACTGTGTGGTGTAACAGTTCGGTAAGTAAACACACGACTAATCCGTTCTACCACCTCAAATTCAAAACGAAACATATCACTTAATACCAGCGCGCGCGTATTATTCCCAATATATCTTAGTGAGTGGTGTAGCACATAATCTCTTTTTATTAAAAGCGCCCGATTTTAAGAGTCGTTGTTGTGTTTCTTTTTAACTGAAAAGACATCAGTTAGACAATATTCTCATTTTAAATTTGGGGTTTCATAAGCTCCAAGCCATAATAAACATTAGACCTAAAAGTCTCTGCAGCTAGTGTACTTAAATTTTATTTATCTGCAAAATTATGTTGTATACTTACAGTTTTGCACAATATATGTTCTCAAAACTACATACACCCTTTCAAAAAAAAAAAAAAAAAAAAATTTAGCAGTTGTTTAGCAGGGTCTGTGTAACCTGTTCTGAAATGGTTTTATTATAATATCGTTATCGCAAGAGGCTGGAATGTATATCACAATATGGATTTTAGGCCATATCGCCCATCCCTAATTGATAGCCTATAGTAGTTGATAATAACATAGGCCTACCTAATGTTGCCTACGTACGGTAACAGTACAGTAGTAACCTTTTACAGTCTATGAGTAGAACAGCTTTCTCAAGCAGTTTGTGATGCATTTTGGAAACAGGAGATGAGCCCCTGGTCTAATGCGCCACCTGGCTTGAGAAACCCGTTCTCAAAGACTTACTTTTATAGTCATTATTTGGGTAGCACACATATTCTGAATGCCTTCGGCAGAATTCAAATGAGCCATTTTAATCTAGATTAATCTAGATTAATTTCAAAATTAATCTAGATTAATCTAGATTAAAAAAATTAATCTATGCCCACCTCTAAAATAAATACATTTAATAAAGTAAAATTTACTTTTTTATTAGTGTTGTCAATTTGATTAATCGCGATTAATTGCATCTAACATAAAAGTATGTATATAAACAGTATGTGTGTGTGAGTGTGTATATATATATATATATATATATATATATATATATATATATATATATATATATTTTAGGGCTGTCAAACGATTAATCGCGATTAATCGCATCCAAAATAAAAGTTTGTTTTTACATAATATATGTGTGTGTACGGTGTATAATTATTTTCTATATATAAATACACACACACATGCATGTATATATTTAAGAAATATTTGCATGTATATACTGTGTATATATATTTATATTATATATAATTTATATTATATATAAATATTTTATATATAAATAACACATTTTTTTTAAATATATATGCATGTGTGTGTATTTATATATAGAAAATAATTATACTCCATACACACACATATATTATGTAAACACAAACTTTTATTTTGGATGCGATTAATCGTTTGACAGCCCTAATATATATAACACACACATATATTATTTACAAACTTTTATGTTAGATGCGGTTAAAAATCTAGTTAAAAAATAAAAAAAGATATAAAAATAAATAAATAAATAAATAAATTTAACTTTACTTTTTTATTAGTGTTGTCAAACTGATTAATCGCGATTAATTGCATCTAACATAAAAGTTTGTATATGAACAGTAAATATATATATATATATATATATATATATATATATATATACAGTGCTATGCATAAGTTTAGACACCCATGCTAAAGTTGACTAAAAAGAGGAATAAAAAATCATCTTTTGGAAATTGAACTTAATGCCTTAATTTAAAAAATTAGGAAAAATCCAACCTTTAAGGACACTAATTTTCTTTGTGAATGAATAATGTATCGTAAATAAATAAATGTTCTTCCTTAAAATACATACATAAAATACATACATACTTAAAATACATAATGGAATTAAAATAGCCCCACATCATCACATAGCCTTCACCATACCTAGAGATTGGCATGGGGTACTTTCCATAAGATCATCTCTCAATGCAAATCAAACTAGCTATTAGGCTAACTGAAATAAAACCATGCCAATCTCTAGGTATGGTGAAGGCTATGTGATGATGTGGGGCTATTTTAATTCCAAAGGCCAAGGGAACTTTATCAGGATGCATAGTATCCTAAAAAATTTTTTTTTACAAATACTTAAAAATAAAAATCTGCCTGCCTCTATGGGAATTTAACATAGGGGTGTCCAAACTTATGCACCCTGTATTTTAAGGAAGAACATTTATTTATTTACGATACATTATTCATTCACAAAGAAAATTGGTGTCCTAAAAGGTTGGATTTTTCCTAATTTTTTAAATTAAGGCATTAAGTTCAGTTTCCAAAAGATGATTTTTTATTCCTCTTTTTAGTCAACTTTAGCATGGGAGTCTAAACTTATGCATAGCACTGTATATATATATATATATATATATATATATATATATATATATATATATATATTACACACACATATTATTTACAAACTTTTACGTTAGATGCGGTTAAAAATCTAGTTAAAAAATAAAAATAGATATAAAAAAATAACTAAATCAATACATTATTTATTTTTTAAAAATTAAGACAATGTAAGAAAAAAATTATGCATAAATATTTTTGAGTGTAAATTCGATCAATAAATTACAAATTTATGCAATTATTATAATAGTGCAATTATAACGTGATCTTTAGGAAACTTAATGGCCAAAAAAGCACATTAAGCAAGCTTTACAAAGCGCCAAAGAGAAAAACAATGATAACTAAGCACACTGACTGAATTTCATGCGGATGTACTCGTATGGATCTTCCTGCCATAGTCTTTCGTCTTCATCTTTATAGCACATCAGAGGAAACACCACCTCCTGAGTTATGGTCTGCAGAGACACAGATGTTAAGATATTATGAAAGTTATCATCAGTCTTATGATGCAGTTCCTCATTCTTTCCCCACCTGCATGTGTGGCTTCATCTGTCTCCACGTGAGCGAGTGTGAGACGCCCTGAGTCATGTAGCTCAGCGCCTGCTGGAGGACACGAGGACTCACGTACTGCCTCTGTCTGTGCTGGTCCATCACTTTTAACATGACCTGCACGCACAAACAACAGTTATGGTTTCGTCATGTTGTTTGAAGTACCATGAAAATACCATCACTGTACCATGGTACCACAACAATATGCACTCAATTGTGCAAGGTGTCAAGGTCAACACTACAAAAGCTGTTCATACCTGCTGGATCCCCACAGCATAAGTCTTCAAGAAAAAGTCAGCGAACTCAACATATTCCTTTGTGACATTTCCTGGACTCCCATATCTGGAAATAGATATAAAAATCAGTACGAATCAATTCATAATATAATATAATTCAAGTTATTGTGATAGAAATGTATGTAATTAATCATATAAAATACATAATTTGTTTGTAATATAATATTCCAAGTTATTGTGATAAAAAAATTATGTAATTAATTATACAAAATAACAACTAATATACAAAGATACATAATATAATATTCCAAATTATTGTGATAAAAAACGAATTAACTGATTCAATCATACAAAATCCATACTTTATTTACATAAAATAATATAGTATAATATTCAAAATTATTTTGATAAAAAAATTGATGCAATTAATTAAACAAAAACAATATAACATAATATAATACAATAAAATGTATCAAAATATAATATAATATTTCAAGATATTTTGATAAATAATTAAATGAATGTAATTATACAAAAATATTTACAATTAATATACAAAAAATATAATATAATACAATACAATATCCCAAGTTATTAAGAAAAAAATAAATAATTTAGTGCTGCTCTGTTTTTACTCCGCCTTTGTGAAAAGTGAATTTCCTATTAGAGGATCAATATAGTTCTTTCTATTACAAATGACCACATTGTGGTCTAGCTTGTTTAATCACCTCTCAAACATCCTCGTGATGATGTGCAGAGCCCATTTCTTGCATTTCCACCAGATCAGTTCGGGTCGATCGTCCTCGTCAGCTTCCAGGGTTTCCTGAGAATCATTCAGCAGAGAGTTGTAATATTATACCTGCCCATAATATCTTAACTCTTAACTGTTTCACAAACTCACTGCTGGGACGTCCCGATTCACAACTGTCCGCAGGATCTCCATCCAGTGGGTGATGACTGTGTTATTGATCAGCTGAAGGGGGAGGGAATACTGCAGACACACACACACACACAGGCTCAGCAATGACACATTAGGACTAATCAGGTAAACAAATTAAACAAATGTCCACACACACACCTGTACGAGTGCATGGAAAATCTTTAGGATTTGCTTCTGGATGAGAACGGAGATAAAGGTGGCGTCAGACAGAAGTTGAGTGATGAGCTGCTGGATCCGCGGCAGGAAGATCTGCATCGCAGCCAACAGGGGGTCCCGTTCCTCGGCCTTCTTAAACCTGCCCACCACAGAACCATAATGATCAGCTTTCAAAACATAGTTCATTTAATCTTTCATAAACCTCTGATTCAACCGAAATCTATCTGATTGGATGGTGACAATTATGAGATGAGAAAATGGACAATCCCAGGAAAGCAACGTTAAATTCACCATGAAATCAAAATTGACAATTATTTTTTTGTTATGGAATATTGCAGTATTTATTATAAATGATTTATCTGTGCAAATTAAAATAATAAATGAACATTCCCTCCTAATCTTTAACTTCACAACCATCCAAACATCCAGTCAATTCACGTCCTACATTTTTCCTTGTTGTCGTTTCACTCGTATATACGTCACAATACGGGAAGAAAAGACTATCACAACTTCTGTTTCATGTCACAGAAAATGTATGGTTCACTCACTCGTAGTTTTTGACGAGTTGGTAAAGAGCGAGCAAACTCCCGTACCAGCTCCCGCTGTTCTGGGACTGCAGGTACAGGTTAATCTTGTCCACTACGCCCGTCCACCGTCCAGGAAAGTCGTGTTTTATTATGGCACGCAAACATACTGTCAGCTGAGCCCTGTCAAACAACAACAACAAAAAATCTCCAGTTTCAAGTTATAACGCCTGTAAATCTTAAAGGAGTCATATAATGGTACATGCACTTTTACAAGTTGATTGTACTGAAATGTGTGTTGGCAGTGCCTGTACACAACCATCATAAAATGATAAAAATCTATCCAGTCTATCGACGCCCCTCCCACGATTGGTGATTGACAGCAGCGTTTCAACACAGACCCGCCCTCGCTCGTGAGCGAGCTGTCTGTCATCATAGTCCGCACGTCATTGTTGATACCCTCACTGGAGCGCTGTCTATGAGCAGAATGGCGTCTGTGATTGTGCTCTTCGGTGTAATAAGGAACACAGCAGTCATTTTGATGTTCCTAAATCCGAACCGTTGAAGACGCAGTGGCTGAGTTTTGTTTTTGAAGGGATATGCCCAAAGGATTGACGCGGGGATTCCCTCAAGGAGCATTCCCCACGATCAACCATGCTTTCATGTTTGCGCAAATCATTTCACACCAGACAGCTTTACAAACGAGAAAAAAACGGATCGGTACCAACGAGTTCCTGCTGAACCTCTAGAAGTGAGTGTAATGTTTTATTAACCTTTATATTAATATTTATATTAATCTTTGCAAATTTGCAAACCTTGCTGCACGCTTCAGATGAATGCATCTAAGGTTTACACTCAGGGTACATTACAGCATGTTTTCTATGTATGACGTTCTCAATATAATTCATAATCCCACGTTTATAATGAACAACGCGTTATGGTTATTGTGTTATTATTTCAAACGGTGTACGCACAGAACAGAGGGGCGGGGTGAGCAAAGCTCATTATCATTTAAAGACACATGCACTGAAACGGCGTGCTGAAAACAGAGCTGTTTTTGACCAGGTAAAATTAGTGTTTTCTTACAATACTAATGAGAATATAAAGTATATTACAAACTTTTAATTTAGACCCTAAAGAATCATATTAGCTTGAACAAAAATGGCATTATATGACCCCTTTAAGCAATGTCTCAGTCGCCCGACGGACTCACCGTATGGACTCTGGACAGCGAATAATGGCCTCCACCATGTTTTCTCGGATCTGTCCACGGTCGTTTTCATGGATGTTGAAGGGAAACACCACTTCCCCCAGCGTGGGCTCTCGGTCCTGCCAGTACTGGCTCACCATGTTCTTCAGGTAGATGGCAGCTAGAGGAAGAATATGATGTCACTGGCCATTCCATCCAATCAGAATGCACAAAATCTAAAGGGAAATATCTCATCCCAGACTCATCCAGTTGGGTACGATCTGACTGAATCAGACTCACTCAGCTTGACTGATCAGTATTTTCTTCTGGTTCAAAAAGCATCAAAACACTATGGGAAAAGAGAAGCTCTTACCGGCCTGTCGCACGGGAAACTCCACCTGCTCCGACACAATGATCTGAAGCAGAGTTGGGGCGAAGTTGATGATCTTGTAGGACTGAAAACAAACCAATATATTATATATAAAATCATGAGGTTGACGAGCTTGATTTTCGTAAACAAAATCAATCTGCAATCCTGACTGATTTATCTTTATTCGTGTGTTGGTGTTCTCAGTGATGTTCTAGAGTCACGACTCAATTTAGCATCAAATTATCATGCACGATTGATGCTACCAGTATCTAATCATTCAAGTCAGAACCACTGAAATAGCTCACAGAGCGAAGATCACGAACCTGTCCCCTTTTTAAGCATAGATCTGAACTTCAATGGTTGTAATTCATTCTTTGGAATAAGGATGGTCTCTTTTTGAAGAAGCCACTTAGCAGATTATTGAAGTGAAAGCAGCTTAAAAAAATAAGTGAAAAAGACATTGAAGTTTATGTTTACTGTAAAGCAAATGTACTGAACTAGAAATTTTTTTTTATTTTATACAAAATACATATTTTAAATTGAGCAAGCTGACACCAGTGTCTGCTGCAATCACATAGAGCTTTAGAGGAATTTCAGTCTGGTTTTAAAGCCCTTCCTTGTGCAGAAACACGTTTTTAATGATCTCTTATTAGTCTTACTCTTATTATATGCTTTTAGCCCTCAGAGCTGAATTTGACACCACCGATCACAACATCCCGATCTCTCTGTTGGACCTCTGTGTTGGCATCAAAGGCATTGCTCTGGAGTGGTTTAGGTCCTATCTATCTGACAAAAAGTTTTCTGTCTGCCTTGGAGACTTTGTGTCCCCTGTCAGCATCCCTTTCTTGTGGAGGACCTCAAGGCTCTATTCTTGGGCCAATGCTGTTGTTTGGTTTGCTATTGGTCGATCTTATGTGAGTGACAGGTCGTCCCGCCCTCACGCCAGTAAACACGTCATCAGAGAAGAGAAGAGATATGGTTGCAAGAGGTAAGGAAAGGTTTTTTTGTTTTCAGATTACGAGTACACATGAATTTAAAAATGATCTGCACAGATAAATTATTTAACTTTAAGAAACTTAGCAAATTAAGAATGGTTCATTTTGATTTCATGGTGACTTTAAAAAGGCTATATAATGAAGAATCGTTAGGGTATCAAATGTGATGAAATGAATATAACTATTTGGACTGAATCTTTTTTTAAAAATCAGCTCTCTCTCAAACACACATACAAGTTCATCTGGAAGAGAACTGACTTTATATAGAGCGCTTTCAGAGTGTGAATTGCACAGTATTGCATCAGTGGTCTGTAGCAATGGTGATTTGCATGCAGCAGAATCAGGACACAATAAAAAATGTCATATCGCATTACAACATCAGACTTAAAATTCTGTAGTGCACATTCCACATCATTCATAGGGGTATTATGGGACTACTACTCTTTTGCATAAAAACAGATCAGATCTTTAAAAAAAAAAAAAAGGCACAGGACACAAATATCACTATAATTTAGTCCATATGGACTGGTTGTCAGAAGAGGACCGCATCTCTATCTATTGTTGCACACTGATGCCATCGATGCATTGCAAGTAGTTTGCAAACCAATACATACAAAATCAATCAGATAAATATCAGCAAAGAATAAATAGTGACTCAATCAGACAGATTAAACATTATCCTGTCGTATGCATTAAAATCAGGCCCTACAACCGCATATTCACTAAAGGCATCTCTGGTCTTTTGGTGCTTCTGCTTCCCAAAGAAACTTCTCCAGATGGTTCACTGACCTGGTTGAGTTCATTCTCAGCCGCTAGCCTGAGATTCGGGTCTATGGTGCCCTTCAGAGCCTGTATGATTCGATTGGGATCCATTAGGCCCGATTCGATTGATTAATTTGAATAAACTTTGAACTATCGGACAGATGCGCGGACGATCAGACGTCTCGGATCATACAGGCAGCCCTGCCCCACTCTGCCGTCAAGCGACTGTCATCGTCGCAAAGAACAAAGCCGAAGCAAAACGTTTACGGCAGAGGCTGGCATGACAACCGCTGATCACACGAAAAATGAAAGGGACCTCACTCATACCCTTTTTTACAGTCTATGCTCATACCTAAACCATGACTGAAATATATGAATATATAAAATATATGTCAAATGAAAATTTGTGTTTTTGGAGTAAAAACGAACATTTAAAATGGGAGAGATTGTGCCACTATTCACTATTCACAATATATATATATATATATATATATATATATATATATATATATATATATATATATATATATATATATATATATATAAATTGTGAATAGTGGCACAATCTCTGCCATTTTAAATGTTCGTTTTTTCTACACAAACTCAATACAAATTTTCATTAGGGGAATAATGAAATATATTCATATATGAATATATGACGTATATGTATATATATATATATATATATATATATATATATATATATATATATATATATATATATACATACACACACACGCGTTTATAAATATAAGTTTAAATGGTCTGAATCGTCTGAATAATCTTTGCAATATAATAAGGTTTAATGGACGGATATAGAGATATAAAAATATGTTCAAATATATTATGTAAGGGATCGTTATAGCGAATAACAAGCCCGACAGGCTGAACGAGACCCCGACGCGAAGCGGAGGTTGTTATTCGCTATAACGACCGCCTCTCTATACATTATCCCGCTTATTACATGGCTACCTACAAAATAAATAAATCATTTGCCACGAAATATTGATTTAAAAAGGAGTTTATTGATTTAAAAACGATTGTATTGCTTCCGCCAAAGAAAATAGTCCGTTCCGCGTCCATAGCAACGCGCTGTTTTTCATGGCAACGGTCTGTTATACTTCGCAGCGGTCTGTTATCAAGAAATAACAGACCGCATTCTACATTGGAATTCAGCCCAGCCATGTAATAAATTTAAATAAAATGGCATTTTTAAAATAACTGATTTTTCTGCATTTTGCTTTTGTATGATTCGCGTTTCATATACAGACGTATTTGTCTCCTTTGGCTTGCCGTAGTGTTGTCGTTGAAAAGTGTCATGGTGGCGTTTAGCACTAAGAATGTGCATTTTACCTGGAGGAAAACGATCCGAGCCATTCAAACTCGTTGGTGTGGTTTGTTATGGTCTTTTCTAGCGACCGCGACTGTCGGACACAACATAACGCGCACGTCGAACAGTTTTAGCGCTCATTAAATAACGCTGTCGCGTGAATATGCAGCAGCTGCGAGCGCAAGTGCGCTGATTTGTGCCTGTCATCATGTGTGACACGCAGCGCGATGAGGAACTGCGGCCGGTTCCTAAAGAGAGAGCCGTGCTCGAGAGCTTCTTCACACAGCTCGGGATGTTCTGGTTTGACAGGGCGAAGGATTATGTGGAGAAGGAGAAGGACGCCAGTAAGAGTGCAGGAGCCATCTGGGGGTCTCTTCTGGCCGCTCTCGCACACCTGGCAGCCGCAGAGAAAGCCTACCACAACATGACCTTCCTCGGCCAGAAACTAGGTATGAGAGAAGCACTTCTGATACTGTATCCTTACTCCTTACATAAAAAATACTCTGGTGTTACCCGGGGGTGGGGAGGGACTTCTGGAAGCCCATTTCCACCACATAAGAAGTAAAAACAAAACTTGTTTTGGTATTTTTATCATGACTTAAAGTGTCTTAATGATGAGAAATAATAAATGACAAAAGTTATGATAAAAAGGCAAAATTATGAGATAAAAAGTCACATTATAAGAAATGAAATTATTAGATAAAAAAGTAATAATTTAGATAATTAAACTTGACATTAAAAAGTTGAAAAAACAAAAACATGCTTTGGTATTTTAATCATGACATAAAATGACTAAATTATGCGACAAAAGTTATGATAAAAAGTCAAAATTATGAGATAAAAAGTGGCATTATAGCCTAACAAATGAAATTATTAGATAAAGTAATAATTTAGAGAATCAAAATTGACATTAAAAAGTTGACAAAACAAAAACATGCTTTGGTATTTTAATCATGACATAAAATGACTAAATTATGCGACAAGTTATGATAAAAAGTCAAAATTATGAGATAAAAAGTGGCATTATAGCCTAACAAATGAAATTATTAGATAAAAAGTAATAATGTAGATATTCAAAATTGACATTAAAAAGTTGAAAAAACCAAAACATGCTTTGGTACTTTAATCATGACATAAAGTGTCTAAATTATGAGATAAGTGACATGACAAATGAAACTATGAGATAAAAATAAATAATTTAGATGAAATCGTAATTTTGACAAATTATGCGATTAAAAAGTCCTAATTATCATAAAAAGTCTACATTATGAAATAATCGAAATTGAAACAGTCAATTGACAAAGTCAAAATTATGACAGTCCTAATTAGTATTATTACCTAGTTATTACTATAAAAGTCAAAATTATGAGACAAAAGTTATGATAAAAAGTCAAAATTATGAGAAGTATGAGATACGAAGTAACATTATGACAAACGGAATTACAAGATAAGAAAATTAATAATTTAGATCAAATTGAAATTGACATTAAAAAGTTGAAATAAGATACCAAGTCAGAATTATTAAATCAAAATGTTAACATCAAAAAGTCAAAATTGTGAGATTAATAAGACCTAGTTGCCTAATTATTATTATAAAAAGTTTAAATAATGCAACAAAAGTTATGATAAAAAGTCAAAATTATGAGATAAGTGACATTATAACGAATGAAATTATTAGATAAAAAAGTAATAATTTAGATAATCAAAATTGACATTAAAAAGTTGAAATAAGAGATTAAATCAAAATATCCAAATTATGAGATAAAAAATCCTAATCACCTAATAATTATTATTATAAAAAGTCTACATTATGAAATAATCGAAATTGAAACAATTTGAAGGTATGAGATAAAATGTCAATTATGACATATAAGTCAAAATTATGACAGTCGTAATTATAACAAAAAGTTATAATTCTGACCATTTTTTTAACTTTTTCATGATACATAATTATTTTATGTCATAATATTGATTTACCAAATCATATTTTTGGTGAAATCTGCTTCCATGTATCAGATTTTAACACTACACACATTTATTATGCTAATCATTCAGTAACATCAATGTAAGGTCATGTTTTCGGGCCTGTTCCAGGATAACACCATGCTTTTTGACATACCATGGCTTTTTAGACATAGTATTATCCTAGTACATGTAACCATGGTAATGTCATGGTTTTGAATATGCCAAACATGTGGTATTACCCTGGTACATGTTTAAAAAAAACAAAAAAAAAACACTGGAATGTGCATGTATCAGGCTAATGGGTCATTGACGAATAAGGTTTTTAAAAGTGTAAAAAAATAGAATGGAGATATAACTATATTTGAAACCATTTTTTTAGTTTACCTAGGTGTTAAGATTTTGTGGTTTGTACAATCAATTAACACTGTTTTTTTGTCATTTTTTACAAGATGGACAAAATGTCACCAAAAAAAGTCATTCGGTTTAACCACTGATTTGAAAGTTAAAAACTGATTTGACATTGATGTTGAGATATTATATAGTGTGTACCTCAGAAGAAATATTAAAACAAATTATCACTGATCTCATAAATGTAATCATTTATTGGACTACTCTAAACACTCCAACATATTCAAGTAAAACATTGCACAGGGAAAGGAGAAAAGGGGAAATGTAAAATAAAGAGCCTTATCTGCTTTATATGTGTATTATTGTAGTTCCTTTAGATATTAAAAACAATATTATTCCATTTAAATATTTACTATATCGGTTTTACCGAATGACCTTTTGACACTTCAAAATCTTTAAAATACCTTTATATGTAGTAAAATATAATTAAAACCTTTTGGATTCAGTAAAAGAGATCAAGTTGTACTACCTTACATACTTTGGATGTTATATATTTGTTTTTTTATTATTATTAAGGCCTTTGGACAAGAAAAAATGACCCGTCACGTCATTGACCCTAATCTAATATTTTTTTGGACATGCCATAAAACAAAATGTAACCCATGGTGTATCATTTAAATACAGCAGATGGCGCCATGTGGCCATACATAATACATCACCATCTGTTTGGTCTGTTATCGGCTTGAAACTCTCCAGCATTGTGTTGTTTTAATGCCATCATATTAATGTATGTGTGTCATGCAGGTGGTCAGTCATTCTTCAGCCGTAAGGATTCCATCAGAACCATCTATACGTCTCTGCAGAACGAACTGAAGAAGGTGGTCTCCATGGGCCGCCACACATCCGGAGGCTCGTCTCCCAACCTGGAGGACCTCCTGTCTCATCTGTCCGAGCAGCTGTGTCACTTCACGCAGGCCAGGGTGGAGATCGCAGACTTCTACGAGAAGATGCACTCTCTGGGCAGCCAGAAGACTGTGAACTCTGAGGAGCTCGTGAGCACGCTGGAGACCATTTTGCAGAAGTACAGTTCCAGGTGAGAAACGGAGAGTAGTGTATGGTGTTGTAGATTCTTCGTTATTATGACTTTGTTTTAGTTTCATTATTCTGAGAAACTATTATTAAATCAATGTTTCTTTCATATATTACTGAAATTATTTGAGAAACATTCACTTTTAGATTGAGGATCGTTGTCTGTGTGTGTGTGTTCGCGCATGGGACTCTGTGTTGTAGTGTGTTATCTATACCCCCAGGGGGAGTCTTGGCTTGCCTTGCTCACATTCACCTTTAATTTATTAGCGAAACAAAATGGTTCTACACTACATAGATCTTATGTAGCCCTGCCCCTTTTCAGTTCTGCGCTCGTTGTGTTCTGTCTTCCTGTTCGTATTTCCACAGCATGAAGGTCAGATCTTACGGATTTACGAATAAACTGCCCGTTTTAAACTCTTCCCTGTCTAGTCTACTGATGTTTGACATGACATCCATTTCAAACATTAAAATGCTCATGATAACTTTTAACTCTACAACAAATAAATTGAATTCACTTCACCAACTAATTACTCTTCACAATATTCTAAAGATGGCTGTGCGCTTGTTTCTCTGGTCTATACATGTGTAATAGAAAAGTCAAGTCTTCTTCATTTATATAGCGCTTTTAAGTTTAACAATGTAGATTGTTTCAAAGCAGCTTTACAGAGACAAACGTATAATTTAAGGTAACAGAGATTGTTTTGGCTTTATAGCGGTTCTTTAATAAAGTTATTTTCCAGCTAAAGTTAGTTTTGATTGATTCGCTTCCGTCGCAACGATCATTTGTTATTAAATTAGGGGCCGCTAAGACGACACCATTCTCTCTAAACGCAAACCTGTGAGAAACACTGATGGCGTTCACATGCGCATTAAGAATTGGTTCTATAGTTATGTGCGTTTGAATATATGTGCGCAGGTTTGTAATTCCCAACAAACCAAGCCTAAACAAAGTACTGGGAAAAAAACTATGAAAGCCCATTTCCACCTCGGAAATAAATGAAGGTAATTTAAAATAAACTTTCAAAGAAAACTGATGAAATCATGTAATTGAAATCAAATCAAATGTAATTTCGAAAATGTGCTAGATGTAATGGTGCATTTAAAAATATTTTTTATAAAAGCATCTGCCAAATAAATAAATAAAAATATTCAGAATTAATATATAATTAAGTCTTGGACTATGTTGACATCCAAAGAACGTAGGGGGTGGTGTGGCGCAGTGGATAAGACACATGCCTTTGGTGTGAGAGACCCGGGTTCGAATCCACTGTGAGACACCAATGTGTCCCTGAGCAAGACACTTAACCCCTAGTTGCTCCAGAGGCGTGCGACCTCTGACATATATAGCAATTGTAAGTCGCTTTGGATAAAAGCGTCAGCTAAATGAATAAATGTAAATGTAAATGTAACGTGTCTCCTCATAAACCATATATGCAAGAACACACACACACAATGAAAAATGAAAGGGACCTCACTCATACCCTTTTTTACAGTATATGGTTTATGTATATATATGGTTTATGTTCCTGTGTCCTCGTAAACCCCAATGGCTTAAAAAACAAAAAAAAATCAATTTCAAAAATGCAGAAAGTTTTCTGTAATGGTCATGTTTAGTGTTTAGGGATAGAATATACAGTAAAGTTTGTACAGTATAAAAAACCATAGATCTCTAGATATATATAGATATATAGATCTCTCTCTATATATCATTTTTTCACCCATGATTTCTTTTAAAGTGGAAAAACTACTTAAACGCACCTTTAAATGGCCATATTGTTCTATCAGAAATGATGTTTGATGAGCCCAGCTCCTGGTTAATGACATCTGAAGCCGAGCGCGCTCCCACTGACTGCTCAAGGTGAACTCTGCACTTTACGGAAAGAAGGATGCCAAACGTTGAGTCATCGCTGGAGTAGAAGAGACAAGATCTCCCAAATGTTATCTGATCAATTAATCAGTCAGCCGACGGCTCGGCGGAGATTCAGCTCTTGCCTGCAGCGTGACGCTTAAGAGGGTCGCCGAGGCTGACCTTGACAAATCAGTGTTCAACTGCTGGCCTACAAAGAAAAAGCATTATATTGCAAAAGTGATCATTTTCAAACAGGTTTCCTCAAACACTCCCGATCTTCCATTGAATGGGCAAACCGATAGACCCGCCCCAAAACTCACACCATTGGTCGCCGTGTTGGGCCGGTCAGGATTTTGTCCTAGCACCAGGGTTTACAAATGGCTCGTCTCTGGATTAAACTGAAATAGAAAGTATTCTTCTGTGAGCTTTATTTTTAATTTTCTTTCTCTCGCTCTGTCATTTCCTCATGCTCTCTTTCTGGCTGCCTGCTAAGACATGTAATTAATGATCAGTCAGGGGTGAAGAATTTCACGCTGCTGCTGAATGCAGGAGATGTAATGAGCTCTATGCCACCCTGCAGTATTCATGACTTTCTCCAGAGCTAATGAGCAAAGAGAACAAGCTGGCACAGCGTCGATAGCTCAAACAGGACACACAGATTGCAGGATTACAGAGATGTTGACAATCGTCCACCATCTTACATCGTCTCATATTTACATCATTGAGTTCCATTACACAATATTGGAAAATCTGACAATGCGATATTCAGTGTTTCTGATATATTTTGCGGTATGAAAAAATACAGAATTCTCAGGATGACTTAATTAGCTATTTCTGAAATAATCATTCTTGAATGAGATGATTTTGTGGAGGAGTGCATTTGAATTTTTAATTATTGTAAAAAATAAATTGAAAAAAAAAAAGACTTTTTTTGAGTGCAAACCATCCTTTTGTGGTTTAACAATTTGGGAAATACTTGAAAAATGTGGAAAAACGTCCACAAGTGTTTTCATAAGCCACATTCACAGTTTTTGACCCATTCAATGTCTATAAAATGATTTTTATTGCTATTAATTAAAATATTAAAAATAAGAAATAAATTACAATAAAACAACTGTACTGTAAAAAAAAAAGTATTTAATAAATAAAAAAATAGCATTTTGAGTAAATTTTTTTATAGCACACTAAAATTAAAATACTAATATTTGTCTAAATTTCTTCATTTTTCAAATGTTAAAAAAATTGCGCTTTTATTTTGGTGGTTTGCCAGCAAATATATGCGCTGCCAGTTTCAGAGTGAAGCGTGGCACTGCTTATGATTGTTTCAAAGTGTACTGAACAAAAATTAGTGCAGTTTACTTTGAAACGATTTTCACAAAGTAACAAGTAACATTGAATTAAACAACATTTTTAAGGTGAATGATTGAAATAAGGTGCGATCCCACTTGTAGAACTCATAATTACTACTTGTAAGACTTGCACGTGATCACTGCAGATTCATTTTGCAGTTGATAGTGTTGCTATATAGACCTAATGTGCCAGAGAAACAAGCGCACAGCCATCTTTAGAACTTTGTGTTTGAACTTCTGTTTTTGTGGTAGATCTGTATATTTCTACAGGTGAAACTCAAAAAATTTGAATATTGTGCAAAAGTTCATTTATTTCAATAATTCAACTTAAAAGGTGAAACTATTATATTATATAGAAAATTACATGCAAAGTGAGATACAGTGCTATGCATAAGTTTAGACACCCATGCTAAAGTTGACTAAAAAGAGGAATAAAAAATCATCTTTTGGAAATTGAACTTAATGCCTTAATTTAAAAAATTAGGAAAAATCCAACCTTTAAGGACACCAATTTTCTTTGTGAATGAATAATGTATCGTAAATAAATAAATGTTCTTCCTTAAAATACAGGGTGCATAAGTTTGGACACCCCTATGTTAAATTCCCATAGAGGCAGGCAGATTTTTATTTTTAAAGGCCAGTTACTTCATGGATCCAGGATACTATGCATCCTGATAAAGTTCCCTTGGCCTTTGGAATTAAAATAGCCCCACATCATCACATAGCCTTCACCATACCTAGAGATTGGCATGGGGTACTTTCCATAAGATCATCTCTCAATGCAAATCAAACCAGCTATTAGGCTAACTGAAATAAAACCATGCCAATCTCTAGGTATGGTGAAGGCTATGTGATGATGTGGGGCTATTTTAATTCCAAAGGCCAAGGGAACTTTATCAGGATGCATAGTATCCTAAAAAATTTTTTTTAAAAAATACTTAAAAATAAAAATCTGCCTGCCTCTATGGGAATTTAACATAGGGGTGTCCAAACTTATGCACCCTGTATTTTAAGGAAGAACATTTATTTATTTACGATACATTATTCATTCACAAAGAAAATTGGTGTCCTTAAAGGTTGGATTTTTCCTAATTTTTTAAATTAAGGCATTAAGTTCAGTTTCCAAAAGATGATTTTTTATTCCTCTTTTTAGTCAACTTTAGTATGGGTGTCTAAACTTATGCATTGCACTGTATTTCAAGCCTTTATTTGTTATAATTTTGATGATTAAGGCTTACAGCTTATGAACATTTTCAAAATTTCTGAGATTTTGAATTTGGGGTTTTCATCAGCTGTAAGCCATAATCATCAAAATTATAACAAATAAAGGCTTGAAATGTCTCACTTTGCATGTAATGAGTCTATATAATATATTAGTTATAATATATATAATATATAATATTATATATTATTGCACGATATTCAATTTTTTAGAGTTTCACCTGTATGGCATCGCTGTTGAAGAGTAATTAGCAGGTGAAGTGGATTTACTTACTGTAGAGTCAAGGAAAGTTATCATGTGCATTGTAAAGTTTGAAGCGGATGTCATATCAAACGTCAGTAGACCGGGAAGAGTTTAAAACGAGTTGTTCATTCACAAATCCGTTAGATCTTACCTTCACACTGTGGAAATACAAACCGGAAAGACAGACCATGAGTGCAGCGCTGAAAAGGGGCGGGGCTACATAAGGCCTATAGAAACGCATTATTCCGTGTCTGAGGATGTGAACCGCTCACGGGTTGTCATCTCGTAATTATGGTAATTACGACATGGCACGAACCCAGTTTTTTCTTGTAAATCACTTGTATTCGCAAAAATACTTTTGTTACGGTGTATAAATTAACACAGTGCCACGCTTCTCTCTGAAACTGGCAACGAATTAGTTAGCCTTTGCAATTTGCAAATGCGATTGTTCACCCAAAAATGAACATTTTGTCATTACTTACCCACAAGTTGTTTCAAACCTGTCTTGAGTTTCTTTCTTCTGTTGAACACAAGATATTTTAAAGAGTGTTGGTAACCTGTTGACGGTAGCCATTGATCAAGTGGTATTGATTTTACTTAAATATATTGCACAGCCTTATAATTCACGGGAGGTTATATCTGTAATCCCTGATGGCCATTTAATTTCTTTCAGATTCCACCATCCAATCCTGAGCCGTCTGGAGAACAGCTTCCAGGTGGAGGTGGACGTGTTGACTCAGCTCCTGCGATGCCAGGCGCAGATCTCCGAGTGGCATTTCCTTCCGTCTCTGCTGAACCTGCACGGCGCCCATTCCAAACTGCAGGCATGGGGGCAAGTGTTCGAACGCCAACGAGAGACCAGGAAGCACCTCTTCGGAGGCCAATCCCAGAAGGCCGTGCAGCCGCCGCACCTCTATCTGTGGCTGCAGCGCCTTCAAGCGACACTCCTAGCCAAGTTTAGTTTCTACTTCCATGAGGCTCTTAGCCGGCAGACGTCACAGTCCGAAATGAAAACCCTGACGGCTCGCACCTCCCTCGATTACTTCGGCAAGATCTCTGGCTTTATTCGCAAGCACGACGCTTCGAACGTCTCCTTGGTCTTCGACAACCGTGGGTCCGAGAGCTTCCAGGGACACGGATACCACCATCCGCACTCGTACCGTGAAGCCCCCAAAGGCGTTGACCAGTTTCCGGCCGTTGTGTCGCTTCCCGGCGGAGAAAGGCCAGTCACGCACTGGCCCAACGTCATCATGATCATGAGCGACCGCGCCACGGAGCTCAACGCTCTGGATAAGGTGGTCCACTTTTACGACGATAAAGTCCAGAGCACTTACTTCCTCACGCGACCCGAGCCGCACTTCACCGTGGTGGTGATCTTCGACGGGAGGAAGTCAGAGAGGGACTCGCACATCGTGGCATTCCTGCAGGAGCTGACGGGATCGCTGAGGAACTCCAAACCCTTCACTACACTCAAACCAGGCTCCAAGGGATGAACTTCATCATGAACTATTTTCAACCCAAACATGGTTTATTTTAAAAGGATGTTTCAGGTCAATATCAGTTGCCGACGCTCTTTTATTCACTCTGCTGCTGAAACCGTTTTATCCTTTTCCTTTTGAACAATTATTAAAGAGGTCCAAACGCTTCATGATTCAAACACTTTCAGACCAAAGACGAATATCACAGCTGTGAACATTTGTCTTTTTTTTTTAATGTGCTCGCAAATGAGTGTTTCGGCTTAGCAATTGGACTTGATTTACTGAATATTAAAGGGACCTATTGCAAAGAATTTTGATTTCCCTTTTAATGTTAATTTGCTATGTGTAACATATTTTAATAGCTAAGCCTTTGGTTTTAATGTTTTGACTGTTTTCTCCTCCTGTACATTTTCACTTCTGAAATAAAGTTTAGAATTGTGTATCATAAATTTAGTTGTGAATCTTCACTGACACTTTTGACCTTTTTTTTTTTTTTATAACCATTCCTGGTTGCTTTTTAATAGGTCATCGTCCTACTGGAAAATTCATTATTTTCCTGTTATGGTTCACTGCAAACCCAATGAAACACATAGGTCACAGCTATACATATGAGAGTTGACGTCTGTGCTCAAGGACAACCGAAAGGATGTACCACCTTGCATTTGAAAAATGAAGATTAATATAAATCAAAACATTAAAGATTGATAGCCGTATACCCATAACACAAGACAGAGAAAACAGATCCCATCCACAAACAGGAAACCACAGTGGTGTCCAAAAGTCTGAGACTGGACCAGAAAATCTGGACTCAAAATCAAATTTAAAATTAACTAAGAAATGTTGTTATTTGATTAGTGTCTTGTTGCTGTAATATCTGTCTATACAATCATGTGACTGTATAGACAGATCAAGCTCAAGATGCTCGGATCATCTTAAATCATGCTTGAGAACAACACGATCATCAGGTTTTACACAAAATTGTGGAGTTCGTGCAGCTGAAGCAAAAGAGAGATAAACCAAATACTTAAACATAATGATATTCACATTAAATAGTAGTAGTGTTAAATTATAATAATATAAAACAAAACATTTTCACTAGTGATCTCAGACTTTTGGATCCCGTTATATTATCCTTTTACCTCCACTTCAGCATCAGCCAAGTTAAGGTGCATGATGGGAAATGATTCCTTGCTAAAAGGCAGAGACTGTGTCCACCACTTGTGCACTTCTGCGTGAGCCATAAAAGGATCCTCGAATCTTCCTACATTTTTAACAGCAAGACTGAAATAAAAGCATAGGTTATTATTAGTGCACATGTGTAAAGGACATGGATTCTTCCAGATGGATTCTAACATTCCAAGGAAAATTGAGGGACATTAAAAGTATAGTTCACTCAAAAATCTTTTACATTTTTAAAAAAGCATTTCGAAATGCGACTTTAGACATTCTACTAACTAGAAGTAACTTTGCAACTACATGTCAACCAATCATTGATTATAGTAGTAGACTGTCTGCTTAATATCTGCTAACACTTTATTTTGATGCTATCCAGTAGGCATTTTACTGATTACAGGCAGTGTTGGGGAAAGTTACTTTTTAAAGTAATGCATTAAAATATTGCATTACTCCCTAAAAAAGTAACTAATTGCGATACTTAGTTACTTTTTATGGAAAGTAATGCATTGCGTTACTTTTGCGTTATCTGCGCTGGCCTTGCTTATTTGTGTTATAATAACAACAACAGCAAAAATTATATTTTTGTCGAATGTTACAGGCCCTTTCACACCAAAAATGAAAATAACCTGAATTTGCTTTTCACTGTTTTTTGTGCAAGTGAGATGAGTAAATGCATGCTCACATTTGGTCTAGAACTACACATAACGCTTCTGCACTTACTCCTGATTTCTCTCAACATGGGGACAGGAGAGCTGTCAGTTAATAAAAGGGAAAACAAGGTAACTTGCATTACCTGTTTGAAAAGGTAACCCAGATATTTTGTTGTAAATGTAAAAGTAATGCGTTTCTTAACTAGTTACTTGAAAAAAGTAATCTGATTACATAACTCCCAATTATAGGTAACTTTCCAAGTACAAGTCAACTTATTCAATTAACCCTATCTGTCAACTAATATACTTTAATAAGAATGAATTGACATGTAGTTCCAAATTAATGAGCGTTATTTGATATGTAGTTGCAAAGTTATAGTTAGAATGTCTAAAGTGGACCATCAAAATAACGTTTAACCAAAATTCACAATTCATTTGGTAGAAGAATGATATTTTTGTGTGCATTATCCCTTTAAATATCATAGACCATCTTTACTCACCAGCACTGCAAACTGAAATATATCAACAAAAAATAAAATAAAGTACAACACGCCATTTTTGAGACATATTAACTTTCCTTTATTTCAAAGACATTCAGTTTCGACACATTTTAAAATGCACTGGAACATGATTTAATGCTACATGCCAATACAGTCCTATACATGAAAGTGCGACATCACAATGGATTAAATGTACATATTTATTATTCATTTAGGTTATTAAATATCTGGAAAGAGCTCTAACGTTATTATTGTTATTATTTAACTTGGGGAACGACTCTTCAGAGAGCGACGGGAGCACACACCCTTGGCAGACCAGGCTCCTGCATTCAACATGCATCCTGAAAGGCACTTTCATGTGAACACAGTGTGTGTGTGTGTGCTTGTGTGTGTGTGGGAGGGTGGGGCGATGGCCTCAGATATTGCACATCGCTTGTAAAAGGATAAAAGGTGGGCGTTGGAATACGGCGACAAGTGGACGTGGTCGTATGAAAGAGCACCAGTAAGAAATAAATCCTCGTAGGTAAAAAATTAGAACTGGTAGAAAAACGTAAGAGCAGCAGTCAAAAAAAGTGGAAAAACAATCATTGTTAGTGTATAAAAAGTGAACCAAGGCCATTCATATCATAAAACGACTCACCTCACCTTCATGCATATTTACACACCAGTCTAAACACCCTCGTTCACACACACTCACACTCACACACATACATATCTTGTCTACAAGTGCAGTGCACTCTTTCTAACTCTCTTTCACTCACACACACACACACACACACACACACACACTCTCAAACACTTAAGTTGCCATGTACAAGCATGAATTATCCATCAATAGAGTACTCTGCACTACTCTAACCGCGATTCATCATGCAAAACCCCCCACATACACACACACAGGAGAGCCATGTATGGTTAGTGTGCTCCAAAGAGTCTGCCGTTGACGATATCGTACAAACACACGTACACTGGAAGCACAGGGGACGTTGAAAATCGAGGATCGAAACACCATTATGGTCCGTCAGAGGAGCAGCAGTGGAAATTGTACTCGGACGAACTGAGGGAGGGCAAGACCTGCAATCCTCCCCGGATACAATCAAATCTCTTTTGCATGTTCAGCAGGATATTTCATTAAAGCTTAGTTCACGTTTGCCCTCGGAATGTTACCAGTTCCGTCCCTCCCACGTCGTCCAATCAGGCTTCAGGGTTTGGTTTCCACGGTAAAGGGGGAGGTTTATCTGGTGATCAAGGCTTAGTGTGGTATTTTTCCGAGTGAAAAAAGAAACAAAAGTGGAACATTCATGGAAATACATTCTGTGTTCTTCAGTCGCCTCGTTCCTTGCGGGAAAGGCTAGGTGCGTGGCTCGAAAAACAGAACAAAAAACCTAAATTACATTCCCCATCAACTTCCAACAAGTGAAATAACCATTTTCCCAAGAGGCACCGGTAGTCCTGTAACTCGAATCGAAGCATCAAAGGAAGCAGCAGCAACTTATAAAAATGGCGTTCTCGACGGAGCAAACACATCCCTCTTGTGACATAAGGCCTAACAAATCAAAGCACTCAAAATGCATTGCACCAACTCAATGGAACGACATTTCCCAATGAAACAACAACGGTACTTCCTGTACAGCCAGTCTCTCTCCGCTGTCTCTGAATGGGTTCCTCATAAATGTATCTACACACAGACACGATAAAGTCCTATTCACTTTGAGAATACACACACACACACCACCCTGACAACACATTTATGGATATAATATCATAGACTAATGCTATCAGACCGTTCTGCATGTAAACTAGCTATCGGCCGTACAATCATGTCATTATTAAGAGATTAACCCTGTTTGCGTTCTTCAAGCAATCGTCAAGTCTTAAACCCTGTTTCCTTCGGTTGGACCAATTGACTCACATAGTTCCCGATTTGTCGCCGCCGAGGCCCGGAGGCGCATTCTGGGGCTGCTGGGAAGGCGGAGGGTTGGCTTTGGGGAGAATGGGCGGTTTGGGGCGTAGGGCGGGTGGGCGCAGCGTCACTCCCATGCGGGGCGAGGCGATGGGCTTGAAGGAGGCCACGGGGTCGTTGGAGCGGCGGGACGAGGGGCCGGGCAGTGGAGGGAGAGGCGGAAGGGGGCTGATAGGGCTGAGGGGGCTCGGGGAATCTGACGGGCTGGATAAGCTGGAGGGGGTGGAGCCGGACGGGCAGGACGGGCTGCTCTTCACCTGCTCCAGGGTGTCCAGCACCAGGTCAGGAGCCGCGGTCTTCCCGTTCTGCCTTTCCAGCTCACGCAGCTCGTTCAAGGCCAGACTCATAGTTTCCTCTATGTCCTGGAGAGAGAGAGCGTTAACTGTACGGGTATTACTATAGCGACACGTTGGGTCAATTGAGCGTGCGTGAATGTGGATTTGGGTGAATCTCATGAAACGTGTCATGGACATATCCGGGTCATCATTTAATTTCAAGGGAAACAAGTAAGAAATAGAGAAAATAAATCCTATTTTCAGGATCACTCTTTTTTTCCCCAATGAATACTATAGAAATTAATATCTAATATATAAATATATTGTAATACTGTATATACAAATATTTTTTAACATTATTATATTGTCACTTCACTGATTAGTACTTTTATTATTTAATATAAATTGATTGTACATTTGATACACAAATAATGAAATCTAAACAATTTATATATAGATATTATATCTAATCATTTATCGTAATTTATGACTATAAATTAATTTGCAGAATAATTGTATTAATCAAATTTTAACAAATGAAGTATATATAATATATATTATATAATATTTTATATCTAATATATATCTAATATAATTTATCATAATTTATTATTGTCACTGATTATTCATTTTATTAAATCAAATATTTAAAAATCTAATCTTTTTCCAAAATGAATTTATAAATTGATATATGATTTAATAATTCATTTTTAAGAATTTAAGTGGAAATTGTAAAAAATAATGTCAATGCAATAAATCTTATTTTATTAAAAAAATTAGGTATCAATTTTAATATGTAAAATATTTTTTTTCCCTTCTAATTTTGATAATGGCATGTTTTTGTGAGAGTCACCCATTTTCATGACTGTTCATAAACAAACCTGTGCCATCGTGTGTGGGTTCAGCGTCTGGGAGCGTTGAATAGGTATCCCACAATGCAGCGCGGAGGGTGACTGGCGTATCGGAGGACTCTCTCGTTCTCTCTCCCTGCGCAGAGACTCGTGTCTGCTGATGCTGGCAGTGACGTTGCCGTTGGAGTTGGCGTTGTGTCCTGTGCGTCTGTGGTGCTCAGGACTGTCCAGGGCGCAGCTGTTCCCACGTAACAGCTCCCGCGGGCTGAAATGCCCCGTTACGGTCACCGTTACAGGGGGCGAGCTGCGTTCCAGCCCATTGCCATGGCAGTGACCGTCGCTTAGGCGACCAGGGACGCGGCGCAGGAGGGCTTCCGTCCGCTTCCGGTGTCTAAAGAGAGGGAAGAGGAAGTAATAAAGTGGAATACAAGGAGAAAAGTGACTGGGAGACAGAGGGCAAGTGTGTGTGTGTGTGTGCTCACCGGCTGATGAAGGTCTCAGGGATTCTTGGTTCAGTAGGGGACGTCAGCGATCGCCTGGAGCTCACTTCATCTGAAGGTGTGGTGCTGAGCTCACTGTCTGCTTTCTGGCTCAGAGTGTCTGACATGCCCTCATCCCTGAAATATGCCATTCACAAGTTTATCCATCCATCCACCTTAAGATCAAGCTTGATCGTTTGGTCATAATTTATTCCTAATAGTTCAATTAGGAAATTCAAGCCATTTTTGTTATAAACAGAACAGAACAAACTTCATATAGTAAAATTACCATGATAAAAATACAATTACAGTTATTGTTACTACAGTAAAAATGTGGTAAATATTAACTGTAGTCACCATGCAGCAGTAACAGGAAGAAATAATTAGTCAATACTGTTAATAAAATAAAATAAAATACAATTTTAAATAAAGTAAAATAAAAATAAAGTAAAACAAAGTAAGGTAAGGTAAGGTGAAATAAAATGAAATTTAAAACAAAGTAAAATAAAAGTAAAATCAAGTAAAATATAAAGTAAACTAAAGTAAGGTAAGGTAAAAATAAAATTAAATTAAATTAAATTAAATAAAATTAAATAAAATTAAATAAAATAAAATGAAAACAAAAGTAAAGTAAAAGTAGTAAAATAAAAAGTAAAGTAAAATATTAAATTAAATTAAATAAAAATTTAAATAAAGTAAAATAAAAATGAAGAAAAAGTCAAATAAAAAAGTAAAGTAAAATAAAATAAAATATAAAAATAAAAACATAAAATTAAAATAACTTCTCATATTGTGTAGAGAAGTCACCATGTTAATTTTCTATGGTTTTAGAGCAATAATTAAACAAGTGACTTCTCAAACTGTATAACGGAGCTCCCGTATTAATTGAATTAAGTGTAACAACAATCTTTGGTTGCTATTGCATTTCTTTGTAAGGAATTTTATATGCAAATATAAAAAAAATGATACATTTATGATAGATTTTGTTGCCATCACTTTATAGATGAAGTACAGTGTGAACTCACTCCTGCAGCGTGACGTATTGGTGTGGGATGAGTCCGTCAGTGCCGTTGTGACGTCCCTCCCACCAGTCCTCAGACGCTCTCTGGAACAGCAGCAGAGTGGCGCCTTTTTTAAAGGTGAGTTCCCGTCCAGAGCGTCCCACGTAGTCAAACTTGGCCATTGCCTCCACAGGCTCACCCTCTGAAAGGCAGACATTTGAAAATGATTTGCATTTTTGGGAATAAGAAAAAATAAGCGATGATAAGCATTTTAATTACCCTCCTCACTCGTCTGTGTTTCCGTCCCTCCATCCTGCTCCCCTTCCTCAAAGGCTCCAGGTTCACTGTACGGACTTTCGCTTTGAGGATAAAGGACGCAAAAAGATTATCAACATGCAATACACTTTAAACCATGTCAGTAATAATTAGGTAATCGGTTAAGCACTCACCAGTACTCAGTATTGCTCATGCACTTCTCATAAACGGGTCCTTCCAGCTCTTTGGTGTCAGGGAGGATGGTTTCATGGTGAATGATGATGGTCTTGATGATCTCGTTGACATGCGCCTGACATGAAACCTGGTCCAGAAGGTCCGGGGTCGGCATCAAAGTCGGGCCGAAGCAAATGGCCAGGTTTCCAGGGTCCATCATGTTCTCGTCACTATACTGGGACAAGCTGTGATGGGAAATAAACCCAAGAGTGCATTGCTATAATTATGTATTCTCAATCAGATTGAGTCATAAATTCCATATCGCACCTTTTGTCTTTGCACCTTTACACAACACGCTCCCACCCTCCCTCTGTCTGTCTCTCACGGCATGGAGGTGTGGGAGAGCTTTTAATTTCCGGTGTGAAAATGGATGCTTAGTTTAGCTGCATTTCTCCTATTCAGTGAGACACTTGAGCTTTGCATAAGTATTAGATGGAAAAGTGTCCATGTGGGTTTAATTAGCTACACTTTAGGGACAAATCTGTAAACACAAGTCTAAATCTGGCAAAACATTCCTTTGAGGACATCTGAAGACATCCTAAAAATAAGTGTAAAATGTCTTTTTCTAGTATTTTCACTGGCAAATGAATTTAAACAGTTATTACACAAAAGCTGCATATGTGTTTGTGTATTAAATTTAAATGATATCTGACCTATCAAAGGTTTGATGACTGTAATCCGTAAAATAAAAAAAATTGGCGCCCTATTTTCTTTTAGCATTAGTGTTTAATTTATAAATAAATATAATACATAAATTACGTTTTATATATATATATATATATATATATATATATATATCAGATGCAAAAGCCTCTAAGTGCCATCTGATATATATAGGGTCATTATAAAAACCAAAATCATATAAAAAACAAAATCATAAAAAACTATATATATGAAATAAAATAAGTGTTAATGGAAATAAAATTAAAAAAAAAACTTAAAAGTTATTTTATTTCAGCTAGCCGTCAAGGCAACATTTCTTATTTGTTGTTTAATTTGAATTACTAAAATAACTAAAACTGAAATAAAAAAATAAAATAAAAACTATACACATTTAAAACAATTTTTTTAAACCTTTAAGTAAACTTAAAATGAAAACCTAAAATGTTAATAAAAATATAACTGCAAATCAATGATACCAAAATAAAACTGATTTATACTAAATTATAATATTTAGTAATATTTATATGGTTTGTTATAAATATGGTTTGTTTATATGATTGTTTCCACCACAAAATAAAAAAGGTAATTGCGACCTCATAATTCAGATTTTTCCTAACAATTGCGAGTTTATATTTTATAATTCATTCTAATTTTTTTTTCCAGAATTGCGAGTTTATATCTCGTCATTTATTCAGACTTTTTTCTCAGAATTGCAAGTTCATATCTCTAAATTAATTCAGACTTTTTCCTCAGAATCTTCAGAGGTGCGAGTAATAAACTCTGAATTGTGAGAAATAAAGTAAGAAACGTGAGATATAAACTTGCAATTGTGAGAAATAATCTTCCATAAGAGCATGTCCTCAATTGGATAACTACATAAATGTGTGCAGGAATACTCACTGGTTGAGGAATGCAAACAGGTATCTCATGACCACTAGTGTTGGCCGCGGTGTTATGGTCAAGATCTTACGGATGGAGAGGGCACGCTCGTACAAACTCTCAGTTCCTGTTGAAGGCACATGAACACGCAAGATCATAAACAAGGAAAATCAGACGTCCCATGAGCTCAAAAACAGGCAGTGACTCTTTTATAGATGCATGAAAAGACACCAGCTGTCCAAACTCCCCAGGAAACCCGAGTACTTAGCACCCTGTCATTTCCCGAATGCTTGTGCCACCATTTCTCACACACACCTTTCCTTCCTCCATCCTGCTTCATTCACATACATGCGCATATATGAACGCAGGGGGAAAACGTGCACTCACGGACGCAGGCGATGAGATCGTTGAACTTCTCCTTGGGGAAAAGCGGGTTGTCCAGGTTGCGGAAGTACATTTTCAACACGCCCGCTACCGAGTTAATGTCATGGTTGTTCTCCTCGTCAGTCAAGGGGTCGTTGCCTGGGAAACAGTCACTAAGATGAGAGTGTATCCAAGGTGTGTATATGTATAGATGATCCGATGACTGTGTTCACAAACCTCGTTCGAAAGAGTTCTTGATGTCATTGACTTCCACCTGTGACCCTGAAACCCTGAAAATACCCTGGTGTTGCAGACCTGAAAAAAATCAAATAATAATCACAACATGAATGCGTACAGTATATGCGTGTTTGATGGGTTAAATTTTTGCATTATTCATCAGATTATACACATTCCTCACCGTATAGATTAATAAAGCGAATGCAGCTTTCTACAATCAGAGGGATGGCCTTCCCAGAATCCTGTGTGCAGATAAAAACATCCCAAAAATCACAAAGAAGCCCATGGAAGTTAATGTGAAACATGCGTGCTGGTAAAAGGCCGTTACCTGGTGCCTACTATGGGAGTTTCGTCGGCGGCTGAGTGGATAAAAAAAAAGAGTGAGAGACAACTAAAACCAGTTTTAGCATTCAAAAAGGTCATGAGAACCTTTACAAATATCAAGAGGACCTTGTGATTCAGAGCAGTAGATGTAAAAGGGGCATTAAAAAGAAGGTCAGACACATAAATGATGAGATATACCTGGTTGTCATGATGTCTGATCTGTATCCTGCGGACATAGATATTATATTAGACGACATTTCACTTATCACAAACGGAACTCCTATAAAATCTCAAATTATGGCACTTTCTCTTCATGATGTTATTTAAAATGGTGAACAGATTATTTATTTATGGATTTATTCAGATGGATCCTTTTTATATAAATCTGACTAGTGTGAATGGTAAAGCAATACACATTTTATGGCAAATGTTAAATCGATACAATTTATTTCTATGACTTGCTATTTCGACATGTAAAACTGCATATACTGTACTCTTTAAATACATATTCAGTAGATTACGTACGATTTGTATTCAGCTACTGATTCCAAATTACATGTCAAAAATTGTAGTTAGCAACTTACATTACACATTTAAGGTAAATGTAATCGGACTGTGGACTTAAATAGGGCAGTGGTTCCCAAACTGGGGTACGTGAGGTGACAGAAGGGGTACGCAAACATAATTCTGAGATTTGCGTTAATTTCATTCCACCGTGCCTTAAAACAACATGCAAAATATAAAAACAGGAAAATGGTAGTGCCGCAAAAGGTCAAATACGTGACATCCATTCAATTTACCTCATCTTTTGAGGTCTCAACTGACTGCATCCACACAAGCAGCGTGCATATGATAGGTTATTTTATTGTCAGTATTGTTTGCTCTATTTTGCAACAAAATAATAAAAAGCCACAGCAGAACTTAGTGAACGAATCCGCGGCTTTGAACGAATCGGGAGAGTCAATGATTCAATGACACATTCATGAATACAGTCACTTGCTTCGTTACTGGATGGATGGATGGATGGATGGATGGATGGATGGATGGATGGATGGATGGATGGATGGATGGATGGATGGATGGATGGATGGATGGATGGATGGATGGATGGATGGATGGATGGATGGATGGATGGATGGATGGATGGATGGATGGATGGATGGATGGATGGATGGATGGAGTGTAATTGGAAGAGATGTGTAATTGGAAGAGATGCAGAATGATGTTAAATGCCTCAGGTGATACGCCACTCTAAAGAAATTTGGGAACCACTGAATTGAACTGAAACCCTATTGTTCATGTTAGGATTTTTATTATTATTATTCTGCCATAAAACTGATCAGGCAGACCGAACCGTAAGGCCTAGAGACTTGAATCTTGGTCAGATGGTAATAGTCTTGCTCGCTACTACGAATCGGTCAATAGGGGGCGCTACAGCGATCAAAAACGCAAAATCGATCATGTACCGTTTGTCGTAGACTCAAGTGTCTTATATCATTGGAATCCTTGGCTTAAGATGAACAATTAAAAAAAAAAAAAAAATCATTATTATTACTATTATTATTATTATTAGTAGTAGTAATATTATACAATAATAAATTAAATGATATTATAATACATTGAGAAAAGTGCTCACCTTCAGCTATGCTTCTCTTCAGCATGTCGTGTTTGGCTTGTAGTTTAGCGATAAGATTACTGCCTTCCAGATACTCCTTCAGTTTCTGCAGCCAAACAAATGCACACAGTCAATAATAATCCACTTACACTGGAAATTAATGATCTAATTAGTCCTGGTCATCCTTCAGTAGCCATAAACTAAGTTTAAAGATACTGGCGTTGCTTTAGGCTAAAACAAGACCATTGATCCGGGGGTCACAATGCTACAAAACTACAGTGTGAACAGATCATCGACTGTGAAGTGTGAAGCAAGGAGGATAAATACTGTGTGTCTGATATGAGTATGAGTATATCTCTTACTAAACACTATCCCTGGTTTCACAGACAAGGTTTAAGTCTAGTCCTAGACTAAAATGCATGTTTGAGCTGGACGTAACTTGCACTGGCAGAAGCACACCAGTAATATTTTGGTAACACTTTACAATAAGGTTCCTTTATTAAACATTAGTTAATGTATGAACTAACATGAACTAACAATAAGCAATACATTTATTACTGTTTTTGTTAATCTTTGTTAATGTTAGTTAATAAAAATTGTTTGTTCATGTTAGTTCACAGTGCATTAACTAATGTTAACAAGATTTTAATAAAGTATTAGTAAATGTTGAAATTAACATTAACAAAGATGAACAAATGCTGTGTAAGTGCAGTTCATTATTAGGTAATGTTAACTAATGTAGTTAACTAATGAACCTTATTGTAAAGTGTTACCAATATTTTTTTCTAAGGCAACTTAAATGCCCTAATTAAACTAAGGCCCAATCCTGGCCTAATCTAAGCCAGACAGGGATATTTCCAAAACAGGCTCTGTCTGAAGGATTGTGTGTGAGCCAGCATTTACTGTGAAATAGAAGAGCTCTGTTTCCTGCTGGTTGGCGCGTCTCTTGGCCAGGCTGGGTTTGCTGAGGTAAGTGTCTGATACGCTGGATTTGACCGACTCAGTGGAGCGACTGTGCTGGAAGCTCTCGGACACGTCGTAGTCCTCCATATTCACCATGTCCTGGATAGTGCTGAGAGTGGCCTCCGACGTCTTTTTCACCTTCAGAGGGAACATCGAGAGTTATAGAAGTGGTGGCGCCATATATACTATTGCATTGAATGATTAGCACATTTGATTCATTTTAATCCAACACCTTATTTTTAGGTTTACACCTTATTTTCATATTTCACAAGTGGTTAAAATACAGGTGTAAATGGGGTCCAAAACATTTTACATACTCTATAAGGAGCATTTTCCTGCCTGATCAAACCCTTACATTTATGTAAGCTAATGTATTCTATTCACAGTATGTTGACTTGGTGTTGTTAAATAATTTTAATTTAGTTAATTTAGATGATACCAAATTTAGGATAGCATTTTTCAGAGAATATCTAAAATAATTTGCAGTGAGATTAAAATTTGTAAATCTATTTAGAAGCAACAATGTTTTCCCCACATAGTGACCTTCTACTCTTCAAAAGATTGGTGTCAGTCATTTTTTGAATATATTTTTTAATAAATTAATGTATTTTATTCGACAAGCCTGCATTAAATTATTCAAATGTGACAAAATATTTTTATTTCAAATAAATGATGTTCTTTTGAACTTTTTATTCATCACAGAATCCTTAGAAAAAGTATCATGGTTTCCACAAACATATGAAGCCGCACAACTGTTTTCAGCATTGATAATAATAATAAAAAAAAATTTTTCTTGAACAGCAAATCATCATATCAGAATGATTTCTGAAGGATCATGTGACACTGAAGACTGGAGTAAAATTCAGCTTTGCACCACAGGAATAAATTCAATTTTAAAATTTAAAAACAGAAAACACTTGTAATAATTACTGTTATGTTTGATCAAATAAATTAGTATTATCATGTCCAACCAACCAAGCTAATAGTACAATAGTGGTGCTTCTTGTTTTGTGACAGTCACACACTGTAATCAGTAATTGGTCCATATCCATCTAGAGAAGCAGGGATAGAGGAATATCACACACACACCCGTCTCTACAGTCACTGCAGTAATACCGCATTCATCAGCACTTCTGCTCTGTCCTTCACATGCTGAGAGCTGCAGGAAACAGCTGGCCTGCCAACAACCAGCGATAAACAACCACGCACTCCAACAGAGACGGAGAAGATGGAAACAATATGTACGAATGTGCCTGTAGTTTTGAAGGAGTGTGCTGGTATGCATATATAGTGCCTGACGACAAAGACAGAAGGAACGAGAGAGGGGAAAGGAGAAATGGAGAAGGTGTGTACGCCTGTCATCTCATTCTTTATCCTCAGTGGGGGAACCGCAGCTGCTGAGGTGCTCATTCGAGAGGAAGGGATGTGTGTGTGTGTGTGTGTGTCTCACCTCCTCGTTTTCTATCTTCAGTGTAGAGAGGCGCGACTGCAGCTGCTGGAACCGGAGGAGTAGTTCGGCTTGCACCTGCGGCAGTGCTGTGATTTGACTCACCTGAAATATCAACACGCATAAATACACACATTACAGAAACCGCTCGGTAGAACAAATAAATCATTTGATCTTTTTATAAATATTATTTTGGCCTTTTGGAAATTTTCAAGGACATGGATGGTCAAGAAAGTACAGAAAATGATAGGAAGAAGAAGACGGCGCAGGATAAAAAGTCGACCATGATCATGAATTTTGTGCTGAAGATTAATTGTCATACAAATAATAGCGATTAGCGAATTAGCGAGTTTATTTTTTTCATGTCACTTACTGTGTAAGCCTAATTTTATTACTATTTTATAAAATAAAAAAAATAATAAAATAGACCCATATGATTTATGAAAATTATGATATATGATATAATAATAATTTTAATATAATATATTATATGATATAATATAATAAAAAACATAATATATTATAATACATATATACATATATAATTATAATCTAATGTATAATTTTATCTCTCTTCCCATTTAGATAAAACCGCATTTTATGATCCAATCAATCACTGGACAGTCAAAATTAATTTGAATAAACGATTTTATGTTTGTAGATAAAATCCTTTTTTTTTTGTTTAGCCAAATTATGAAGATATAAAAGGACAGTAAGAGTCACCGCAATAGCAACCCTTCCTTCCTTTCCTACACAGAAGAGTATAGCCTCATGATTTTGTTTTGTGAATGCAAATATGCAGTGGACACTAGGTGGCGTGTGACCTGGTCTCCCATGTGTGGCTGGAAGTTGAAGCGTGCAGGAGGGGTGAACGCTGTGGGGTGAGTCTCCATAAAGCGTTGCCGGTCACTACCGGGGTCCAGCCCCTCCACGGCCCCCTCCAAAATATCCAGGCCCTCGTGGCGAGAGGTTTCCATGCTGTATTCTGCCGACAAGTAGGTCCTCAACGCCCGGCTCAGGCCCGCATGATAGCCGAGGTCACAACACTGTTAAAACACAGACACATGCAATCGATTTTCATAGAGAAAAGAACACGAATAGTGTGGATTTGTGTAGAGCTGTCACTCAAAACCGATTATGATGGATAAAACATTACCTTAAAACGCTTATCTAGAAATTATCCTCCACGGCTTCTGTTCTCAGGGTTAATTTGAAGGGTTTTCATACAGGCTTTTACCGTATCTCGCTTTACCACCCCCACACAATCTCTCTCTCTTTTAGCCACCCACGGACACAGATTCTCCTGCTGTCTTTATCTCAGTGTGTGCAGGTTTGACCTCTGTGAAGGTCAGTGAGACGCAGCGCTCCGATCGGCCAGATACTGCTGACCACGATCAGCCCGCTGCAAACTCTAATGAGCAAAACAACACACACAGCAAACCGAGGAGCGGGGACGACCCGCGCGAGAAACGGCTCCTCTCTGAACCACTGAGGATTCTCCTGGCCTCATTGTGCACTAGATCGAGTCTGCAAGATCCTCAATAGCATCCTTATAGATTAGTATGCATTAGGTGTATAGTTTGCAGATTTTCTGATGATCTGCTACAGTTGCGGAAATAAACAACTAGAGCACACTACATGGGACACTCTATCCCACAATGCAATGCACACAAACTGACCTTCCATTTTCAGAGTGATGAATTAATCAAAAATCTAGTGTATATCTCAATGTATACTGCATGTCTGCATAATATGGCATATATATACAGTATCTATACTGTATATAGTGCGGTATATAGTATTTAATATGATATATACAGTTTGTTTACAGTATGGCATATGTTGGAGTCTAATAAAAATATACTCTGTGTGTGTTATATAAAGATCAAATGATGGATGAATCCATAGAACAATATATAGATAGAACGAGAGTTAGATTGATAGAATGACAAAATGATAGATATGTTGTATATTATATGGTGCATAATATGTGTATACAGTGTGATTTACATTATGTTGATGCGCTAAGGTCATGTGACAATGTAGCATCCTACTGTTTAATATGTTTACCACTGCATACTATATTTAAAATAATTTCAGGACAGTATATAGGCCAATTCACACCGCACCGACAGACGGCAACAGACACTTCTTCAGGTTTTGTCGGATCAGTGTGTACCCCTTGTTTTCGTTGGTCTGCGTCTGTCAGTACAGTGTGAACTGTCCTTATACTGTGCAGTAAGCAGTAACTAGCATGCTAGTATTCCCTTCCAAACGTGGCCTGTGCTCGTAATTAAAGGCTTAATCTCCATCCCATCCTGCCTGTTACAGGGTGCGTTTGTCTCTAATTAAAGGCAGTGGAGGCTGCCTTAATTAGTGATTATTAATCAGGACTATAATTCATTACTGTGCTTGGTGAAAAAGCAAATAAACACAACCATAACACTGTGCCCTTCATGCAGTGGCAATTTCCTGCCGTGGATTCACAGCGGCGATTCATAATAAGATACTCACGTCAATCAAATGCGACAGGTCGTGGATGTAATATTTAAACAGAGAAGCGTTCGTGGCCTCCAGAGTCAGGAGATACTCGTTCCGAGCTTTCATAACCTTCAGTTTGTTCTCTGAATACTTGGCTTGGCGCTGGGGGGAAAAAAAGAGAAAGACGGAGAGGTTAAGGAGAGAGAGAAGGACAAAGTGTTTAGCAAGTGCTATATCTCCATCAAGGCAAGAAGATAAAATGTTTTTATTGACAGATAATTGTATGGTTATATAATTATAATTATATAATTATATTATATAACTCGTTTCTAGTGCCAGTGTGTTCACAGTGAGGCTTGGTTTGCGTCTGCTTCTCTGTAAATGTAATTGCTCCTTTAATTAAAGTCCATGACTGTTGGTAAAACCCACAGATCTTTTAAAGCAACATTATCATTAAATCAAGCAAGGATCCTAAACATTCAAGTCCTTTATCAACAGTACAGAGCTATAGTGTCAATATAGTAGACTGTAAAAAAAAAATTACATCCCCAAGTCAAAAATTTCTAGTGACTGATCACATCTAATTTTTTCAATTAGTCTGACGTATTATTTCTCATTGAGCCAATGTTAACAGACTATTGCAACAAGAATTGCACTTGGGCCAATTTAAAAATTTAGATGTGACCAGTCACTAGAAAATTTTGACTTGGAGAGGTTAGAAATTTTTTACAGTGTAGCAGTTTAAATTTTATAAATATTATGTTGAATTTGCATTAAATTTGAATTTGGGGTGTGTTTCGGGCTGCAGTGTATAAACACACACATACATTTATGATATATGTGACCAAACGGTTTTATGCTCCTGCTATGCCTCGGAAATATGCTTGCCTTACACTGTTGACTCTGTCCATCGGGATATCCTGTCCACCTATTCTGTCCAATCCTGTAACCATTGCTCATTCTAACCTCTCTTCCCATTTATGAAGAGAAAAATGAATGCAGTATCAAACTGTAGTGAACACACAGTGTGCCATGGGGGAGTATGTGCTGAAGAAAGACTCCTGCTTTATTTACACAATCTGACATCATAGTCACCTGGGTTAGTTTACTGTATACTGATGTGGAAACTGTGAAATAACCATTTTGTGCCCTAAAAATGGTTTACAAATACAGAATGGTTTGCAAAATGGCCGCTCTCCTTTGCTTTTTTTTCTCTCTCCCCATTTCTATAAATATGTTCCGCTTGCACATGCTGTAGCTGTGCTAAAAAATTATAGATTAAAGCATTGCCATTAAAATGTATTTCAGCTCAACAACATAAAAAAATGATATTAATATAGCATTAAATAAACCAAGCAATCCTCAGTAAATCTTCAGAAGCATCATTATAATGAAGCATCAAATCACCTAAACCAATAAGACCAACAAAATAGGCTCGTTTTTCAGTTAGTTGTCCATAAATCAGAAATGATTCCCTCATAATGTCCCCCAAATTACTCCAGAACTCCAGTTCACAGTATTTCATCAAGACAAATGAACTTTGCTCTCTATTTCTGGAAACACATCTGGCACATTAAAATTCAAGGAATCTCATTTGCATTGTGCATAATACACTCTTAGATTGCAAACAACAAAACTCGGTTTCAATTTATTTTGATGGTCCCAAACACATTCTGTTGACTGTAAGTAACACTGCACTTACATGTCTACTAACTCTCATTAGAGTGTTAGTAGAGTATTAGTAGACTGGTAGGGTTAGGGTTAGGGTTAGAATAAGTTGACATTAGTTATTATTAGTTACTTAGTCAGTAAAATGTCTGTTGGAGGACAGTCACAATAAAGAGTTAGCAGATATTAAGCAGACAGTCTACTAATACTCTAATGACAGTTGACAAGTTACAAAGTTACTTATAGTCAACGGAAAGTTCAAAAGGGACCAACAAAATAAAGTGTTACCCAAATCTCATACAAGGTATAACAAATAAAGACCCCTTGAACAACAACAGAAAAATGCAAAAGGCCAAATATTTGGAACACACCTTCTCTTTCATCTTCTGAATCTTGCGAGCAGCGTTGCGTCGTTGGTGGCGATCTTCGGTGCGCAGACTGAAGACGGCCTCTCCGCCTCGGCCTTGTCGTTCGCCCTGCCTCTCTGCGTCCTTCAGCTTATTCTCTGCACTTAGAGTCTCAGTGTGATACATGTGATACGTCTTCATCACCTGCAGGGGGCAGAGCAGCCAGGGAACTACATTACCCACAATCCCTCAGAAGAATGCAACCCTTCCTATAGAATGCAACAGATTCCGGAAGTAAAAACATTCATTTTCTCCATAGGGAAACTGATTTTTAACTTATAAACCTTTAAAGACAGACTTGTTTTTTGATGGCACTTCTGTTAAAGCCGTTAGCCCACATGATTTCAACTTATTTTTTTAAATAATCATGTTTAACAGCAGAAATCATGGTGAAAAACTACATTACCCATGATGCTATACAGAAAATTCCACCAATCAGTCATGACAAGCAAAATGCACCAAAAGAGCTCTTTAGCTCCGCCCACTCCCATAAAACCAACTAAAATACTTCAATATTTGCATGCATATTTTGCAACCAACTTAAAATATATTGTTTATATATAATCAATAATTTTATATTTCTCCTGCGTTTTTAATTCGAATATGTAGTTTGCAATGCTTCATGGGATTGTAGTTCTTTCCCTCACTAAAGCCGTTGTCCAATTTTCAAATACTTTTTTGCTTCGAATCAAAGTTTGTGATGTTATTATGATTCACCTCGTAGCTGGTTGATTTGGTTCATGAATTATAACACTTTAACGAAGAGTTTTAACGAAGAGTTTTAAAATCCCTATGGGCGAAATGAATGGAAAAAATACTCCCGGAACCAACACAGTGTTGCACTCTATTGAGTTAATCTGATTCATAAATGTCTATCATGCATGTTTGTAATGGAGTGACTGCAATCTGACAGGATTTTGTATTTATGTTTGTTGTCTTTCCAGAAATATTTCACAAATTGCATCTTTCTTTTATTCGGACTGCTAATAGTCTATAAACACTGTGTTAACATTTGGGGAATTCATGCAGACGTGTAACTGTATTTTGGGCCGTGGTGGATCAAAATTATTTTTGCAGAAAATGCCAAGACTGTCAAAAAAACACTCCTTGCTACATGCTAAATCATGCAACATGCTCCCTGTCCCACTCTCGTACTCTGATGTAAATCCATCTCAACAAGGACGCAAAACTGCTTACATGAGGGTTGCAGTGGGGTGGAAACTTCCTGAACTCTGAGTACTTTGGTTCAGAGAATTCATCTCAATTTTATTGTGCGTTCCTTATGTAAGCGGTAAGCTCAGCTGACAGACCTAATGTGTGCTGCGTGTTTTTGTTTTATCAAGGTTATTTATGCAAGAGCTTCTGGCTTTTAAGACTTCAGGCCTGTCAGACAAGCTTATATTCAGGTAAAATATTCACAACTGCACATAAAAACAATTACAGACAAGTACAATTTCTATTTTAGGTGCTGGTTAACATGGAAAGTGCACACAATATTTTTCCATACCATATTTTCTAATTGTATCTTATTAATCTTATTGTGAATGATTAATCCACGCATATGATTAATTACATTTTTTACTTTCTTTAGTGTGTAATGTTGCTGTTTGAGCATGAAAAAGGTCTGCAAAGTTACAGTCACTCTAAAGGGAGTTATTTTCAATATCAGAGCGCACCGTTTCTGAACTCCCTGAAACGCCTCCATTGTAGTCTTGAGTTTTCTTCCAGGAACGAACACGCCACAATATTACACATTTAAATAATTCCCGCCAAAGGAATACACAAAAAAGGGGCGGGGCCTTGTTGAGTTAGTTAGCAGTGTGTTGAAACTTGCGGTTATGGTAAGGGGAGTAAGTAACACACTCTAAGTGTTTGACCAATCACCACACACTGGTCCAGCCGACCAATCAGAAGACATTGCTTTTTGAAAGGAGGGGCTTTATAGAGTCAGGAACTAAACAGACAGACTGGGAAGAGAGGTGCTGCAGTAATATCAAATATTTGAACATTCAAGCATTACATAATTCTAGTAGTCCCCAAAAATTAAATCAAGACTTTGTAAAAGAGCATAATATGGCCTCTTCTGTGAAAATCTGTGATTTCAAATTTGCTACCTTCCATCACCAACACTCATTTTTGCATACTTTTTTTGAGCCACTCTTATCACTCTGGAGATGCACGAAAATTACATCACAGCTCAAGATAGTAGCTACACTGTAAAAAATTTGCTGTAGTTTTGCAGCTGTTTGCCAGTAACTTACTGTAGATTTAAATTTATGTTATTTACTGGCAACAGTTTGTTCAAAGTTAAATGAACATTAAACATTAACAAGTCTTTGTCTTTAAAGAATAAAATTATAAAATAACAATATAATGCAAAGCATTCTGGGAACCAGAAATCTTCATCAACCTTTTTCTGTTTTTTTCCTTCAGATTTTGGTTCCCAGAATGCTTTGCATGAGGATGTTATTTTAGTTTTATTCTGTAAAGATAAAGACTTGTTAATGTTTAATGTTCATTTAATTTTGAACAAATTGTTGCCAGTAAATAACATCAATTTAAATCTACAGTAAGTTACTGGCAAGTAGCTGCCAGTAATACTGTAATTTCTACAGATTTTTCTAACAGTGTACTGATATGCGTTCCTGTAATACCATCACTTCAAAGGCAGCAGTTGGGTAAAATATCCCATATAAGTCAATTTTATGCTGGTCTTTCCAGCAACTACAGGATAGGGTAAAACTAAACAGCAGCAGAAGTTGCAGACAAAAGGAAAATTGTCATCACAAGGTGAAGGGTAATGCAGAAATGCTAGATTGAGTACATGTAAGATAGATGAAACCGATACGGTCGAGTTCTGGAAGAAGGCGCGCGAGAGACAGAGAGTGTCAGTGATAGAAGAGGCGAATTATATATTGATGGAATGATAAAATGAGAGAGAGAAAAGCACCAGCAAAGTGATGGGATGAAAAAGTAATCCAAAAAGAGATTGAGCGGATGATGAGAGAGAATGAGACAAGCTCACCGTGTAGAGTTCGTTAAGAATCTTCATCAGGTCTTCTTGCAGCTGGAAAATGATCTCTTTGCTCTGTGGGCAAACCCCCCCCCCAAAAAAACACAAGGTGGGTTATAATGGACAGAGAGGAAGGGCCGAGCTGGGTCAAACTCAGATATACAGTCAAGAAATTGCTGTCCTTGCTTTGTCAATTCTGAACTAACACAATAGATCAAAACAACTCAAATGTCCACTTAATGGACAGTGTGAACGCGGCCCTTTTCTAATCTACATTAGTGCCGGTCTACTAAAGTGTTGTTGTGCAGAGAAAGAAATTCAGTTACTATAAATAAAACACAACTGTGTTGGATTCTACAGAGACAAAGACTGAATAATGAATGGTGAATCCACATAAAAAATAAAATCACAAATAAAACTCATGCACACAGTCCGAGACTTAAGATTGAGGTAATTATACAGACAGAAGTCAAACAACCTGGAGCAAACTCTGTTTTGATAACACCAGAATTACTAAAGAGGAAGTTCATATTTTGTTTATCCAAATGACAAATGTACTTTGTACTTTTCATCTCCCATCAGTACCTTTAATGAATGCATATTTTTTCCACCTTTCATTTTGATGTAATTATACGTGCATCCCATCCCATTATAGTAGTGACAGGGACCTCACCTTCTTGAGCAGGCGCATGTTGTCCTCGCTGACATGCGTGAAGCGTGTGATGACGTTGTTGAGGTAAAGGTCGCTGAGTGTGGCGTGGTCCTTACTCTCTCTCCTCACCTGGTTCAGCAGCAGATACCAGCAGTTCACGGGAGAAAGGAGGTTCTGGTCCTTCCTGCAAGCCATGAAAATGTGCGTTTTTAAGATGTCGATGGAAAAATAATCAAACATAATACTCATGAAAACACAAGAAAATCAAACTCAAATCTCTGTTATCAAGTGTTTGTCATCTGCAAGTAATTCAAGTGAATAATTTTAAATACCTCTAATTATATATATATATATATATATATATATATATATATATATATATATATATATATATATATATATATTAGGGCTGTCAAAAGATTAATCGCGATTAATCGCATCCAAAATAAAAGTTTGTTTTTACATAATATATGTGTGTGTACGGTGTATAATTATTTTCTATATATAAATACACACACATGCATGTATATATTTAAGAAATATTTGCATGTATATACTGTGTATATATATTTATATTATATATCATTTATATTATAAATATTTTATATATAAATAACACATTTTTCTTAAATATATATGCATGTGTGTGTATTTATATATAGAAAATAATTATACTCCATACACACACATATATTATGTAAACACAAACTTTTATTTTGGATGCGATTAATCGCGATTAATCGTTTGACAGCCCTTATATATATATATATATATATATATATATATATATATATATATATATATATATTCTCAAAACCTGCTAAGGGGTAATAATGGAACAACAGTTTTAATAAAAAATTCACTATGATTCCCAAAAGGATCTGCATTTTCGTGGGTTTAAATAAAGGATTTTTGTCATAAGAGACAATAAAACAACTTTGTGCATCAAAACCACTCCTTTCATGGTAAAAATTCACTTTATTTTCAAAAGTCAATGAATTTGCATCTGAATCATTTTATCTGAAATGTAACATTTTTGACAAGCCAAACATGTCAGTCTCTGGATTATAAGTAATTTATTTAAGTCATGAAATAAACTTCTTTCCGTAAAATAAGTATAATGAACTACGCAAAAAAGGCATTTTGATCATCTCCAGAGGTTTTATAATTACCCAAAAATCAAACATTCACCCCTCACGCATGTTATCATGTCTGTCAAAAACTTAGGCTGGCTGATGGTTGGAATATTATTACTAAAAACTTGGACATAACACACTCATTGACATCAATCACTTCACTGAATAAATAATTATTACCTTACGATCTGTTTTCAAATCCACATCATTTGAATATCACAACATCAATGTCTGTCAAAAAATAACGTGCACAATACGCGGTAGTATATACGAGAAGAGGTCCAGCGAGTCATGCATTTCCTGGAAAACCCACACAACCGGATGTTTTGAGTATTTCATCGCTTTCCGAGAAGAGGGAGAAAATGGCGGCCTGAGCGGCTTCAGCATGCTGTCTGTCAGAGACCATAACGTACATAATACATAACGGACTCTCGCAAGCATAGATTCATGAACTTGACTGATGATTTTTATATGTAGGCCTAGTTAAAAGGTAGTTTCTACAAAGTAATTTCTTCTCAGTTGTTAAATAAATTAAGGCAATTATCAAAGTTCAAGAAAATGTTGTTTAATTTTCCAATAAAGGTTTTATGTGATTTGTTACATTTAAGATTTTGACACAAGCAGTTTTCTAAAATTAAACTTTTTCTGAAATGTTTTGCTTGAAAAGAGTGATTGTATTACCTACATTTATTCAGTAATAGAACAGATTCATATATTAAGTGACCTACTGTGCTACATATTAAAATATTATATCAAGCTCTTAAATCACAAGCTCTTGGTGATATTTAAAGTGAATATGTTCATTTCTGCTGTAAGACTCTCTGGGTGGCCCGGAGGTTTGCTGTACGTGCTGTTTTTGTGAGTGCTGCTCTGTGGCTTTTTTCAAGCAGTCATCCAAATCCACTAATGAACCATTTCTTATTTATTCTCCGAATTTATTCACCGAAATGCTTAGGCTTCGGTGAAGATTTCAGCTGCAATTAACTGAATAGACTAGTTTGCCCTTGGTAGGATAACTCTTTCCAGGAATCAGGGTGTTAAGCAAATGTACCACAACCCTTAAAATCCATGTAAATGAGCTGCAGCTGAACACCAAATAGAGTTATCATAAAATCTTCATTATGAATGACCAAGTGAATATATCAACATACTGTTCAAGCCACTGATGACCAGTTATTGCTGTGAATCTCAAATTTTCCCATAATATATTTGATGCATGAGTTCACAAACTGAATAATAAACTCTTAAGACACACTAAATTAATTATTATTAATTATTTCCTTACTGACCCTAAACTTTTGAACGGTAGTATATACTGTATAACTACGTTTAAAATCACATAGCATTTTTGTCAGTGCAAATTGCTCATTTATTTTGGAGAGTGAGGATGGCTTAACCACCTGCCGAGGTGAGGTAAAAGACGCCATTTTGTTTCACACACTTGATCTTCTATATTAGTAATGGCTGTAGCGAAAAGACAATGGGAAGCCATTTTGGACCAAAGTGGCGAATGTCTTCAGCAGCCAGTGACTAATCACAAAGCTCAGCAGGCATCTGATGGGACAGCCCCATGAGGACCAGGACACTAACAGTGCCCAGCACGAAGGGGGGGAAATGCAACAGAAGAGAAACTGTGAAACTCTCTCTCTCTCTTTCTCACCCATCCCTCATCACTCTATTTTCCCAGCAGAATGTTATCTGCATTAATGAGACAGCAAATACACAGATGCCTGTACACACACACACACACACACACACACACACAAACACACACACACACACACACACACACAAACAATAACTACAGCAGACGCAGCAATCGCCTCTCCTCTGCCATCTCTGATTTTTCAAGCATGAAGCTGCGGAGCATCATGGGTAAAATATTCCAGACGTCGCCCTAATCCACCACAAACCACAGTCAAACAAAACGGGGAGGGAGAAATCATTTGAAGGTGATTGAAAGGCACCTGAACGAAAATGATTCGCCACTGATCCGGCTCAAGAAAACGAATCTTTAATCATTTATTAAAGCGTGGCACACACACACACACACATACAATCTCCACTCACTTGTATTGTTGGTGGTCCTTGGTGCTGCGGGTTTTGGCCATGAAGCGTTCAGCGAGCTTCTCCAAGTTGCGTGAATATTCGCTCTCAATCTCGGCTTTCTTCCTGAAGAAATCCTGCAGGTCCTGGAGGAGCTGAACCCGCATGTCCGTCTGCTGCTCCAGACATTTCTGCTGCTCCACTAACTGAGACCGTATCTCTGCTCACACACACACACACACACAGACAAAATTGTGTTAGCTAATTAACAACGGCCTTTTAAAATGACAGTGTTTCATACTTAATGACAGCTGCAGTGTAACTGACATCACATGACACGTTCGAGAGTGACTTGAACACAATGTGGGCACTGATGGGTGAAGTTGTGCTCTCTGAACCAGAGGTTTTCCTCCTAACAAGGCGGTCGGATTCTTCCTTAACAACACACTGGTTATCACACTCACTGCCGTTGCCAAGACAACAGGTAGTGGAGTGGAGTATCCCATGAGGATTAGCGTGTGTGTTTATTGGGGAGGAGGTATTCAGTATTCTCCATCCTAGTTCTCATCTCCACTTCTCCTCAAACTCCTCCTTTTCCTTAAAGGAATAGTTCACTCGGAATTAAAGACCTGCCTCATGTCCTTCTAAACCCATCGCTCTTTTCCATAAAAAGGCAGTGGATAGTGACTTGTTTCGACTCATTTCAAAACAGAAGCAAATGTATCATAAAAGTTCTAATCTAATTCTTCTGAAGCGTGTTATTTTTGTATTACTTACATACTATTAAAGTACTTATTATTTTGAATTAGCTTTAATCTTTATTTTCAGGGTTTGATTTTATGTGCTTTTGACATTTTTATTAGTTTTTTTAAATTAGTCTTAGTTTTTTATTATTTTTTCTAGTGTTTCTTTTAGTCTCTTTCAGTTCTTTTAGTGCTTTATCTTAAACCTGTTTCAGTTGCCAGGGCAGCATTTCTCATTTTCATTAGAAAAATTAGTTAATTTAGTTAATGACAATAACCCTGTTCTGAAGACACACGACAGCTTTGTGAGAGGAATAGTCTTAAATCTAAGCCTTTATGTACTGATAATCTAAGATCACGAGTCAGATTTGAGAATTAATCATTCTTGTGATGTGAACCTGATCAATCTATTAATTGAAAAGTTTCATAAACTCATAAGAACGATTATGAGACTATCACTATTTCTCTCATTATAGGCCTGTGTAACAGTCGTAAGCCAGTAAGAGCTGTGCGTGTAAACCTCACTCCCCTGGCCTCAAGAGGCTCGCGAGAACCCTTTTGAAACCTGAAATGACAAATGGGACACCCCACGATCTCATGGACTTAACGGACACGGGCAGCCATTGTAAGTCCACAAAACCGAAAGTGCATATGAAGTGTGCCATTTGGGACAGGGCCTCTAGCGATTGACGCTACTGCGGTATTTAGCCTCCTTGCTAGTGCTGCTCAGAGCGAGTAGAGTAGGACCGGTTATATTTGGTGCCGTGACCCGGATGGGAGTGAGGTTTAGGGGTTGAGTGTAATGGACGTAGGCCAGTAAGAGGTGTGTGTGTAAACCTCACTCCCCTGATCTCAAGAAGCGCACCAGCGACTGATACTAGACGCTGCGGTCTTTAGCGTCCTTGTTAGCAAACCAACTTTCTACACCTGGGACCCTGGTTCGAATCCCGCTCGGAGCTGGTTGACTAAGACCAGTTACATTTGCATGGGATTGATTTTTCAATCCCGCAAGATTATGTACCGCTCCCGTCCGCTTCCCCCAAAAATGTGTGAGATTTGATCCCGCTCCTGCCTGAAACTTTAACATTTTGTCCCGTTCCCTCCCACAAAAGCCGGTAGGAAGAGGTCTACGCTGATTTTTCAGTCCCGGTCTGGTTAGATTCTGTCTCATTCCAGTGTTTACATAGTCTATTTTTTCCAATTTACACACACTACACTTCAGTGATAGACTTCTGCATGCTGTTATTATTAGATAATTATATTTTGCGGGAGCCCATGAGTCATTTCTTTCTCCCGTACGGAGCCCCTAAAGGGAAAAATAATGAGATGGGAGGAAAAATAATAAGTCACTTTTGCGTTCTCTCGCAAATGTTGCATTCCCCTGAGAAACTTGCATCTGCTCGCAAAACCTTTTGAGCTCTCTGCGAGTGAACACAAAGTTTCTCGAGGAACGCAAAAAGTTTTCAGAGGGAACAATAGTTTATTGGGGGAACGGAAAACATTTGCAAGAGAACGCAAAAGCATTAACAAATAATTTTTCCTCCATCTCATATTTTTTTCCTGCAAGGGCTCCGTACTCCCGCTCCCTGCGCACATTTTAGTATCTTCCCTCCCGCACCCAGAAATTCAAAACTTGTCCAGGAAGAAGGACAGATTTTCAGTGACTTATAAATTCGGGTACAGTATGTTGCTCAGACAAAGCTATCCTATGACCTGTAATATAAGTGAATACGTCATATGGACCATTTGGACTGTTTTTGCATCCTTTTTGAAGCTTAAAAATATTCAGTGCCTGTTAACTGTAATTGCTTGGAAAGTGTAAGACAGCCATACGGTTTTGAAACAGGGCCATAACCACCCCAAAATTCCCCCTAGGACAATCCTCCTGAAATATTCAGGCCGCTGTGTCTTTTTAAATGGTTGATTCTTACATTTTGTTCCCCCGGTCTTGAATCCGCCTGGATTTCAAACACAATGAGGATGACTAAATAATGACAGAATTTTCATTTTCAGACAAACTATTTCTTTAATAACTGCTTTTAATAATATCACTCCCTTGTTCCCCTTCACCAGCCCTGCTCTCTCCCTCCTTTTCTTCTCCCTCACACTTTTCCCCCTCTCTTTCTCTCTCCACAGACCAACTGTTTAATGTCACACTGCCTCTCCAACTCGAAATAACAGATGAGACAGCAGGCTTGGCGTGAGCTTTGTGTGTGGGTGTGTGTGTGTAGGAGGGTGGGAGGGACTGTGAGAATCGGAGATGTGTGTGTGTGTGTGTGTGTGTGTGTGTGTTTGCGTGTTCTGCATCAGTGATGGTGGCATGGTGAGCAAGGTGACTCTTTTGATACAATATAAGACATGCCTGTAATCCAGCAGAGAATCAGAGGTGATTTATAAAAATAAATGTGGTAAATGAAATGCCACTGCCTGGTGTGAGTGATGCATGTGTATTTTTCCTTTAAGCTAAAGTGTGCACTTTTTTGCATCGACATGCAACGACAACTACACTGGGTCTATACAGAACCTTAAAGGGGCTATGAATTGAGAAATCAAATTTTCTTTACTTTTGTCATTTAAGAAGTCAATGTATTATATATATAAAAAAAAATATCCAGTGAGTTTCAGAACTCAAGACTTCCTTGTTACCCCAAAAACAGCTTTTATTAAAACCAAGCAAGAAAACAACTCGTTTCGGATTTTGTCACATCATTACATCATAGTGTGACAAAAGACAAACCTCAACAATATTGAGACAAAAGATCAACGCCTACTTGTACATCATTGCCTCTTTAGCCCCCCCACCGATTTACGCATGTCATGTAGTACAGATGCAAACACAGGATAGAGATGCCTCTGAGACGTTTTGCATTTCCAAGTTGTGGAAAAACACAGTCTTTGCGTTGCCATTATTGTGATCCTAACATTAAGAATACATGGATGAATTTTATTTTTTTTAACGAAGTTCCAGTCGGATCGCGTCAGTAAGACCGTTTGTTCACTTCATGTTTCTGCGGATTGATTTTATATAAGACAACTTGACGCAGGCTTTTCAGAGAGACTGAAAATAAAAGATGATGCAGTGCCAACTTAGATTTGACAGTAATGTATATTCTTCTAATTTACTGTATATATATATATATTATAAAAATGATCATTTTTATCAAGCTTGTATGTTTATGTTCAGTTATTTCACTTTAATGGCAATGAAAATTACCTATTAATTTACATTAAAGTGAAATTATTGAACCTAAATATATGAGCTTGATAAAAATACTAATTTTAGAAGAAAATTTCAGATGGCACTTAGAGGCTTTTGCATCTGAACTCTTCATATATATATATATATATACACACATACACACACACACACACATATTCACATATGCATATATATACACATATACATATATACATATTGTATATGTGTGTGTATAACCTATTAACCTGCCATGTGAGCAGAGATCCTAATCTTAAAATGGCCAAATATTGGACAATTGCATGCAGTCTTTTACTATTCCAGCAGTTGCCGACGATGCTGTTCTCAAGAACATCTGACGGGAGAAAACATCCGACTGCAACGGAGCGCATCCTCACATCCACTGCCTGCACTCATGTTGATGCCATGCTCATCTGTCATCTGGACAATGTGCATTCAGAGTGTCTATGCAGGTTTCCAACCAGTTACCAACAGCTGACTGGCAAAAACCAGCTTGAAACAACTGCGGAACTGGAAGTGAAATGATATGGCAACAAAACTACAAATAAATAGACAGTGACTCATTTCCACAAGCCTTTGAAGCACAAAACAGGCAGACCGTGTTAATTAAAACAATATAAAATCATTGTTTGTCCATATGGATGGAGCGGAAATACATAACATTCACATCATGCTGTGTTTGCGAGGATGTGGATATGGACAATTAGAAAGATGAAAAATTTAACTATAACAAACTTGCTGGCAAACAAGTGTAGCGTGCACACTTTGTTCCATTCACTGCTATAAAAATAATCGCCATTTATAATTTTTTCCCAATTTTGTCTTCACAAGTCACTGTCTATCTCATATTTGACCTTTGAACTTGTGACCGCGGTGAGAATGTCTGATACCCTGCGGCATGCGCCCGACCCAGACTGTTTCCATGGCAACAAGGCTTCTGCTCGGCAACCTGAGAGCGTGAGGAGTGCGCAGGCATGCTGTACAGCAGCACTGCACATATTCACATGATGCATAAAAATGGGAACTCAAACCACAATAGCACCAAAATACACATGTATGCCCTCCACACATATAAAAATATCCTATTTATGAGGAAGAAAGGGAACTCAAATTTTTATTCCCTAAAAAACCACATACGTCATGCTGAACGCTATTCTGCCACTTCCCAATTATTTTCCATTTCTGCTTAGACTTCTAATCTGCATCTCATCCTCTCTCTCTCTCTCACGCACTCTTCTATTTATCAAAAGCAAATTTACTTCTTAAGCTTTTTCCTTTAGCCTCTACTTTTCGCTCCCTCTCCTCTCAGTCTAAAAAACTCATAAGCATTGCCGAGTCTTTGCTTAAAAGTCTTGAGAATCATTATGTATCAAAATATAAAAAAAATTCTGCAGGAATGTAAATGCAGTTAAAACAACAAATCGACTTTTTGAGACGCCGCCTGCTTCCGCATATCCAGGGCCGGGTCGCGGGGGCAGCAGTCTAAGCAGAGACGCCCAGACTTCCCTCTCCCTAGACACTTCCTCCAGTTCTTCCGGGGGGACATCGATGCGTTCCCAGGCCAGCCGGAAGACATAATTCCTCCAGCGTGTCCTAGGTCTTCCCCGGGGTCTCCTCCCGGTGGGACGCACCCGGAACACCTCCCCGGGAAGGTGTCCAGAAGGCATCCGGACCAGATGCCCGAACCATCTCAGCTTGCCCCTCTCGATGTGGAGGAGCAGCGGCTCTACTCTGAGCTCGTCTCGAGTGACCGAGCTTCTCACCCTATCTCTAAGGGAGCACCCAGCCACCCTGCGGAGAAAGCTCATTTCGGCTGCCTGTATCCAGGATCTTGTCCTTTCGGTCATGACTTTAGGTGAGAGTAGGAACGTAGATTGACCGGTAAATCGAGAGTTCCTTCTTCACCACGACAGACCGGTACATCGACCGCATTACTGCCGAAGCTGCACCGATCCGTCTGTCAATCTCCCGTTCCATCCTTCCCTCACTCGTGAACAAGACCCCAAGATACTTGAACTCCTCCACCAACCTGAAGCGGGCAAGCCACCCTTTTCCGACTGCGAACCATGGCCTTGGAGGTGCTGATTCTCTTCCCAGCCACTTCACACTCGGCTGCAAACCGTCCCAGTGCAAGCTGAAGGTCCTGGTCTGATGGGGCCAGCACGACAACATCATCCGCAAAGAGCAGAGACGAAATCGTGTGGTCCCCAAACCGGACACCCTCCGGCCCCTGGCTGCGCCTAGAAATTATGTCCATAAAAATTATGAACAGAACCGGTGACAAAGGGCAGCCCTGCCGGAGTCCAACATGCACTGGGAACAAGTCTGACTTACTGCCGGCAATGCGAGCTAAGCTCCTGCTCCGGTCGAACAGGGACCGGACAGCCCTTAGCAAAGGGCCCCGAATCCCATACTCCCAGAGCACCCTCCACAGGACGCCGCAAGGGACACAGTCAAATGCCTTCTCCAAATCCACAAAGCACGTGTGGATTGGTTGGGCAAACTCCCATGAACCCTCCAGCACCCTGGAGAGGGTATAGAGCTGGTCCAGTGTTCCATGACCGGGACGAAAACCGCACTGTTCTTCCTGAATCCGATGCACCCAAGTCTAATATAATATATATATTATATTAATATATATAATATATATATATATATTAGTGTCGATTAATCGCATCTAATATAAAACTTTTTGTTTACATAATGTGTGTGTAATGTATATATTATTATATTTATTTATATATATTACAAGTCTCTCTGTGTGTGTATTCTGTATATATATATATATATATAATATATATACATATATACATACATATACATGCATATACATACATATACATACATTATATGTATATATATATATATATGTGTATATATATATAGACCATTGATGTTATATCAGGTTACTGATATTTTCTGTGGCCTAACCCAACCCCTACCCAAACCTTCCTATCACAGAAACTTGTGCAAAACACAGATTTTATAAATCTTTTTTACTAGTGTGGACCAGTAAAATGTCCTCACTAGTCAGTTGTCATAATATTTCACTATACAAGTCGGGACATTTGGCCCTCACAAATATAGCCAAACTCATACACATATATTTACACACAGATGGAATGAATGTTTTTACATAAAAAGTGTCAAGGAGAAGTCAAGATTAGGTGAGGCTTCATCCAATACACAAGACACAACAAATGTAATCAAGCACATACGGATCCAAGGTCAGGAGATACGAACAGCTGAAGTGTACGTGTAAGGACTAAACAGACAGACAATGACTCAACTCCACACCAGACTTAATGTAATTGACCGTAGTCACGCAATATTTCATTCAACACAAATGAAAATTAGGTTATGAGGGCTAGACTGGCAAAACATCAAAACATCTTTCAAACTAAATATTGTATTTCAGATGATTTGAAATATGTCTACCCTGAGTCCTGACTAAGCTCCATTAGCACATCTCAGTTGTTTTAAACGGAAATAAGACTCGAGATAATCTGTAAACCAAGCCTGGCTAAATAAGCTTTCAGCTTTAAACCCAAGAGTAAAGGCAAAGACAGGCTTCAAGACCCACAATCCTTAGTGTAAGTACTGCAGTATATGTGGTCCTCTCCGCCGTGGTCTTAAATAGATTACTGGATCGATATCTATACTTGATTAATGAGACTTACAGGGCTCCTATTATAAATACATGCAGTGGGTGGCTGGAAAATCTGTCTGGTCTCGACTCTGATACAAAGAATTCAGTTTTGACCAAATGAGCTATTTGTTCACTGTCTGTTCTTAAACAGAGGAAGTGAGGCCATATGTGGTTTCCAATCATTATTTTGAAACATGACAACCTAGGCTGAGATGGGTACATGAGAATAGGACGATACTACACACACAACTCACTATTAAAGTGTACACACGTAGTGGACATCTGGTCCTTGTCCACCTCTCAGCATTTGCCATCACCTTACTTGTATTACAATACCACATGCACATTTAAATGAGGACGTTTCATAGGTTCCGTCTGAAATCGCATACTCCATTTGATGAAGACTGCACTTCTCGACCATTAATAATTTATGTTCTGTATTTGTGTAGTATGATACAAATCAGGACATACTACATCATGTTGAAATTGTCATGTAACCTACAGTAGACGTCAGTCTTGTTGCTTTTTTCAACGTTCACAAATATGATGATCCCACAAATGTCATCAGATGCACACTTTAAAGTCTTGGCAGAAGCAATACATCGTCCGAGGTTTTTTTTTATGAATGTTTTATGTTTTACCTACTGTTTTATGAATACTGTGTATTTGGACATGCTACTAATTGGAATGTACAGCTTTTTGCAAACTAGGCCAACACTTTTTGCAAAGTGTTTGCAATGTTACCCATGTTTGGCTTTGTTGACACCTACTTTTTTTGACACCTATTAACTCTTAAACGCATGAATGTTTCGTCGATCATTATTACATATTTGGGTCTTTAGCGACCCGGATCTATATCCAACAACGATGGATCTCTACCTGTCACGATAATATAAAACTCTCCTGATATAAGAGTAACAATTACAGAACCATAAAATAAAGCATATTTTGTTCCCTTTCTGTGCTTTAAGGGTTCAGTTTAAGCAAATGTTTTATATCATCATTGCTGTCCTCGCCAGAGCTCATTTCCAAGTGCATTCAGCATCTGGCTCATATTCACCATCACAAATATATTCTCAAAACGATCATTTGCAACATTTTCAAAATCATTATTTTGATTGCTGACAGCTTCTTTACCAGATCCAGCATCAAGGGACAGTGACACTAATATTTGATTGCGTTCAGTACTTGCTCTGAGACATTTCAAGCTTTGCTGATGATGCTTCCTATTCTTTTGTTTTCTGCCTGCGTTAACTATGAGTGAAAATCACTTCATCATTGTGTATCAGACATTTCCACCTTGTCGAATAAAGGTGAATTGCACTTATTCAGTCATCAAAGATTCAATTATTGTTGTGCAGAAAAAAATATACTTAATGGAACACACCTCGGGTCGTTAGCGACCCTATATAATTTTTACAAAAAATAAATGGAAAAAACAAGCACTCTTTTGCCTTGGAAGTGGTCGAAAGTGGACAAGCTCAAAATGTTTTAGACCATGTTTACACCTGTGACTTGATCGACCAAAACTAATCTTAATTCCAGGTGTAAACAGGGTCTTTGACCCCTGAAAATGTGTATAATTTAACAGTTTACTCATGGAGCCACATTGAAATCCCTATATCTCTGGAAATGCACCATATTGGGGCTTAAAAATGAAGGTACCAAAAGAAAAGTTTAAGAAGCAAAATCTTAAAGGATATTTGAAACTTATTGAGTTACAGGCAAGGAAACTTCGGGGGGAAAACACAAGAAGTGCTTTTTCCCCATTTTTGAAGTGTCACCGTTGGCATATGTAGCAACAAAGATGGCTAAAGACAACAGATTGTATTAATAGACCCACCAATCTCTGTGTATTGGACTGGATTGGATCCAATAAGGATCAATTTGACCAGCAACATAAAAATCATAACCAATCTGAAAATAATACAAGGGTTAAAGGAGCAGAACATTTCCCATGATTTCATACTGTAAAAATGCAAAATTTCATAATTTAAAATGTGACGTAGCGACACACAAAAGAAGATGTGGACGCCCCCCCCCCCCCCAAAAAAAAAGAAAAAAAAAAAGAAGAGTTGGTAGTGTTTCTGTGAATGGATAGTGAATTTCTGAAAAATCGGAAACATAATACATAACAAACCCGCTAAAAATGTTTCTTTCATCTGTACAAACTGTTTCCTGTCACTTTGCATTCCCTCTGAACATTTATTAAAGAGATGTTTGGACTCTGATGGCTCCTTCTGTGGGACTCTAAACTAACAGATGAAATGTCTTGTAGCGGATTGGATCCCCTGAGCCGCAATAAATCTGATTCATACAGTCTTTCTAGGCAGAGGAAGTACACCAGTGAGTCAGTCTGCGGCCTCCGACGATGAGGTGTATGTGTGTGTATGTGTGTGTTTGTGGCTGGACTGGACTGGACGGAAGCCAGAAGTGCAACCCGACATCAAATCTCATGAGAATAACAGAATAAAACGTAGCATTATGGCAATGTCACATGTCAATTTGTTTTCTCCATCTTTGTGCGTTTGCTTTGAGCCTTGCATGAGAACACACTGTGCACATGCACACACATGCTATAGCTATCAGGGGATGATATGAGGGTGGGGTTTACAGTAGTGTTTCTGGTCGCATGCATGTGTAAAGCTTTTGTACAACACAAGCTCCCAACAGGACAGAAAAAGCCACTCGCTCGAGCACCGTTTCTTGCTGATGAAGCAAAAATATTTTGTGTAATGCGCGCACACACACACACACACACACACACACACACACACACACACACACACACACACATACACATACACACACATACACCAATGTTTTCCACATTAAACTGACTCGCTTTGAATCACCATAATTGTGTAGTTCAGTTTGTGCGTGTGTGTGTGTGTGTGTGTGTGTGTGTGTGTGTGTGTGTGTGTGTGTGTGTGTATTTGCAGGTACAGTCAAGGTCATGTGCCTCGCTTTCCTTCTAACTTCCTCCCTCAGAGAAAACCATTTCCTGTGCGGACGCTGACAGACTCTAGCAGGACATTTTTTTTTTTTTTTTTTGCAGAACCTATTTTTTTTTAATGGGCTAAAATTTCAAACAAGCATACACAGTGAAATTTGTTTGTACGCCATTTTTTGTCAAAGTCGTCAATTTTACAATTAATTCCAAAGAAACATTCAATTAGAAGGGAAATTCTGAAGAAGAACATCTTGTAAAACATACTTCAATAATAAAAAATCATTACATATAGTGTTTTTACACATATTACACTAACAAATGCTGAGTTGTTTCAACCCATGCCAAATATGTACAAAATTTTGATTTGGGTTTGTCCATATTTGACCCAAACACGTGTTGAAACAAAACAACCCAACATTTTTTAGAGTCCAAGCATTTAAGCATGGAAAATTAAGCATGTTTGCAAATAAGTGTCTGTATATATGAGAATAGTAGCGGTCCCTTCTGACCATCAATCACTCATCTGTCTCAATCCATCCTCAGTCACACTACTGTATGCCACACACACTGCCGTACGTGCGGTCCATACTAAACAGCACTGCTGCGGCAGGAGGATTCCCTGATCTTGCTCCCTGACACACACACACACACATGCACACACAGAGCCAGATACCCATCGCTTCCCATTGGACATTCACACACAGACTGGTGGTTGAGTATCCATGGAAACATGTACAATGCAGCAAGATCCTGTTGAAAAAGGAGTGTACCTAAGCACACATTTGACAACCGTGAGACGTCCATATGTTGGGAGTGTGAGCACAAACGCAGCGGCCCTGATACTACACCAATCTATCAGCATGCCTTGAGTTGCCTAGAGACCACCCTCACTCTCACCATCATTGGCCAATAGCAGCTGAGACAGCAACTCAGCTCCTTACATTTAAAAATGGTGCTTCTTTTTCCAGATTTTTTTCTAAAACATCTTCCCATTTTATGATCTAAACGAGCCATACACCTTCACCTGACTACAGTTGGAGCGCTGGAGACAGGATCTGCCATCCGGGTTGCCATGGAGCCCCCCCCCCCCCCTCTCTCTCTCTCTCTCTCTCTCTCTCCATCTCATCGATTACACACTGTTAAACGAGTGCGCGTGCACAAACGCCCGCCCTGCTGTAAGGGCAAACAAATCAAGCAGGGTGCATTTTATATACTATTATGTTGATTTTGCAGCCTGTATATGTTGTACCTCCCGCACTTATGCTGGAAATCTACCTTATGCTTGTTTTGGAACATGGTTGCTGGTTTCTAGATAGTCCAAGCTGGTGAAATAGCCACCTAGAGCTGGGATGTCCAACTGGTAGCTATTTTTTCAGCTGGTAGTCAACCATCTAACATGGTTCAAAAACCATGTTGATCACTTTGAGATGCTGGTTGACCAGTAACCACATTTTATATACCATCTGGACCATCCTGAGCTTGTATGAACAGCTGGTTGCTGGTTTCTTATTAGCTGGCCATGTTTCAAAAATAATCTTAACCACCATCTAATTTGGTTGACCACGTTGCGACCTTCTCAACTTCCTTTAGCTGGTAAAAGCAGCTGACAACTGGTTTCTAGTTCGGCTATTCCAAGCTGGTCATTAACTGGTCGACCAGTAACCACCATCTTGAGCTGGTATGACCAGCTGTTTAGCTGTTAGTTAGCTAGTAAACCATCTAACATGGTTCAAAAACCACCCTGAAAAATCACCCTGAGATGGTTTCTAACTGGTTGACCAGTAAGCACATCTGGACCATATTGAGCTTGTATGAACAGCTGGTTGCTGGTTTCTTATTAGCTGGTCAACCAGCAGCAACAATATTTCAAAAAATCATCTTAACCACCTTTGGTGTCAAGCTGGTAATAATATGGTTGATCAGTTACCATGTTGTAAAAACTATCTCAACACCCTTTAGCTGGTAAAAGCTGACAACTGGTTTCTAGTTAGGCTTATCCATTAGCTGGTTGACCAGTATGTTCCCAACACCATCTTGACCAGGTATGACCAGCTGGTCAAAGATGGTTTACTAGTTCTAACCAGCAAAATAATGCTAGAAACCAGGTTAACATGTTTTAAAACACAACCCCCAGCTTAACATGGATTTTCCAGCAGAATTAAGTGGTTTAATATATTTTGAAAAACAATTCAAATTAAATTGGAAGCAATAATGCAATTGAAAGGCATTATGAAATCTTATTTGGCCATTATGTTAACGCATGCACAGGGTTCGTATTAGGTGCATCAGATGAAAGACCGTCTCCAGGTACCCATCAGGTGCGAGTGTTCTTACCTTTCACTTGGCTCTCATACTCCGTAATGATTTCCTTTTCCTTTTTACTCTTGATCATGTTAGACATGACGCCTGTGTAGTCCAGATCCGCTGGTCCCTTCTGTCTGAAACCTTTCTGCTTCTCCGAGACGCGTCCCTACTGTGCCCGATGCGTCATATCTAACCACAGGTTCAGTGCGTGATCCGGCAGCAGGAAACTGTAGTCCGTAAAGCAAAGCGATGACAGTCAACCATGCACATCAATGGTTATTAGACCTGCACAGACAAAAGACCCCTGAAAAGTGGCACGTGAACCACGGGGCGCGTCGTTACAGCCGCATCGCCAGACGCGCAAGAACGATTGGAGATGCAAGTGGCCGCATCAATATTACGCACAGGTTGAGTGCGCACGCGATTAACAGAACAGATACGCGCGTCTAGAGGTGAAAGAGACTGTAACTCATCTAAACTCACTCTAAGGTGTGAGAGTATCTGATTGTGTATGCAAAAAATTCGTTAGGTGTGCGAGTTTCTTATGCGCGCGCTCTCCACGCTACTGTCAATTGGTGGGCGGGTTGGGGCGTGAGTGTGTGCATGCGTGCTATTGCCTACACATAAAATTGACAGTCACACTATTTCAGGAAACCTCAAATCCAGTTGTTTCCAGCCCAGGACCTTGAGTTCCCAAGTTCTGAACATTTTGGATGGTTCTCTCATTTAACACACCTGATTTGTATTATCGGCTTATTAGTAGATGCTACAAGACCTGAACTGGGTGTGTCAGATAACGGAAAAATCCAAAATGCTGGATTGAGAATCACTGGACTAGATTTACCAGGCTATTTACTTACCCATAGGGTTGATAGATGGCATTTGTTGAAATTGCAGTAAAAATTCATTTCTGTGGAGCAATTAAGTCTGATAAAACTTTATTGTTGTTGTTGTTTAAAAAACACAATTGGTCTAGTAGTTTCGTCAATAGATACCAATTAAGGCTTGAGCACCCAAAGGAAGTAAAACTATATATATAGAGAGAGAGAGAGAGAGAGAGAGAGAGAGAGAGAGAGAGAGAGAGAGAGAGAGAGAGAGAGGGATTTTTTTTTTTTTTTTTTTTTTTACTTTACGCTTCGACAGCATTTCAAAACATTTCAGAAACCACAAAGGTTAGATTTCAAGAGTGTGCTAAATGTGTAGCCTACGTTCGCGAAGTGACAGCAATTATTTAAAAAAGTCCACCCCTCTGAAAATCACCGAGTAATTGTCCAATAATGCGGTGCAAATGCATGATGCCAGGTTTACATCAGGTTGAATGTAACCTTTAAGGTGGATTGAAACACGCAGTAGCTGTGGGAAGCACCAGTCTGACTTCTGCTGGAGCAACTGTGCAACTACAAAACAAGAGTAATAATTCACACAATGAAAAGGCTTCTCAATGACTCCCCCATTCTTCACTTAGACATAAGTGAAGTGGCTGAATGATGTAGGAGGCGCTTTGTCCAATAGAATCTGTCTGCAGGCTGCAAGACTTCAAGTTACGCCCACTTCAAGTTACGCCCTCTTCCTGTTACGCCCCTCTCTTGCAGTCCGCAGACAGACCCATCTCGCTTTGTGGGTCACTTATAACACTGCGCAGAGTCAGCAGGGGGAGACAGAGAAGAGAAAACCAGAAGGTGGAACCAATTCTGCGACACTGATCTCATGTCAGTTCTAAGAGCAAACAGAGAATGGCTAGTGTTTAGGTATATTTTGAAGAAAAGATAGTTTTATCATTATTTATCTCACATTTCTAGTTTGATTGTTCTACAGGGTAAAATCAGGTTAAATAAATAAAGTTTTAAAACAAATAAAGTAATAAAGTTTTTATTTATTTGAATCAATTTAAATGTATTATCTATTATCATGTCGGGACAGCATGTAATGCTGCTGAGAAATCATCCTGTCAAGAACACAATCAGCATAAATCAGTACCACAAATAGTACCATGATGTAAATATTTTACACTTGAAACATATACTGATTTATGGTATTGATATAAATTGATATAAATTGCAGTAGTTTTCATCAAAATAATGTTAAAGTGTTAATTTCAATAGAATTATTGAATGAAATCTAAGCATTTGAATTAGAAACACATTAAAAAAATATTTTTTCATGATTTATCATGTGACAGAAATTTTATATGCTCTATATGTTTGCATTTTCTTATATTCATAAACTTAGAAACATGATGACCTGACAAAAAGTAATGTGTGACTAAATGTATGGCCGAGACAGAGGGTCTCCATTCAAGTTTATAATATGATAGACAAATCTAAACAATAGCTATGGCTGAGACATATCTTCATTTAGCCTCGAGAAATAACCTTGGGGGAGCCAGTACTATAAAGAAGAAAGGATGCCCTCCTCTCCTTCTGCAGCCACTTTGTGCTGTATGCTGACCTTTCCTTGCAAGGGTATAAATAATCTTTAAAGACAATTGTAACATGTTTGTCTCTTATTCAGTAATAGAAAATTGTTTGCCACCACAATCACAACATTTTTTATGTTGTCAAATCATATGAAATCATTTCTGTGGTTTAGATAACATACTATTTTGAGTTTCTGTTGATTAAACCAATCTCCTTCATTGTATTAACTCACATTTTTTAATTTCAATGAACTTAAAAATTTTAACGCAACCAGGTTACTTACTTTTTTTTTTTAAAGTTAAACCAACTTTTTCGTTTTTTTACAGTGAACTACTGCAATGCTTAGGAACATAATTTGCTTGCTCTCTTTCCAAAAAAACAAGACCTTCCTGTATAACAACAATCTCATTACCGCTTGACATATATCAACAGTTCATGGCATCGGTTACATAAGATAAAGTGTGTGTGTGTGTGTGTGTGTGTGTGTGTGTGATGTATGTGAAAATGAGGATATAGCGTCTCTCATGTGACACTGATGCAATGTTAACATCATTAGAAGGCTTACATATCTGCTCAATAATAAATTATTTGACATCACTATAGGGTCGGGAACAGGCTAGTGACACACAAACACGCACACACGTACTGTAAGTACAGGAAATGTATATCTGTTCCAATCACTGAGCACACCCTCACTCTAACGATGCATTTATGGGCACTTAAATGTATTTTTAGACTTCTGAGGGTCGTTTTAGATTATTTATTATAGACTTACATCACGTAGACGTAGAAGACTCATATGTATAACTCTTGGGTATTATATGAAATGCTCGATTCTATAAAAATAGGACATAAAAGGTGTCCTGTGGGTGCTGCATGAATGAATCCATGATGAATTAATAATTGTGCTGTCTATACCTTGTAAAGCTCCATTTAAGGGCTAGTAAAGCTTCTGTCTATGTTTAGTGGGGTTCTGGGTGTGTTTAGTGTAAGTGACATCAGTGAGTGTGTTTATATCTGCTTTCATTGAACCTTCAGTACAGCACAAGCCTCAGGACAGAACATATTGCCACGACTGAGGAGATGTACATGTTCAGCATGCAAAATGGCCGCCTCAAAATACTGTATATTCTCGTTGTCAGAAGTGGAACACGTGTATAATAATTCATTTGATGAAATACACTACACAAGTGAAAGTGTTATTTGATATTTCATGAGCTAATGCAATTAAATTCGTACATTTTAAAGTCTTTGCTTCCCTATATCTGAGTGAATCAGCTTCTTGAACAAGAAAAACTGTAGGCGGGACTTGATTTTGTACACCAGGAAGTCATTGGATGGTTGTAGTTTGCAATTGCTGTGATGTCATGTGAGTGACAGGTTGTCCCGCCCTCAATTTAGATTTCATTGTGACTTCAAGTGATGCTTGAGTATGTCTCGAGGTTCCCATTCCAGGTCCATTTCAGAAAGCTCCAAACCTGTGGTCCGTATGGAGGAGGACCTTCAAAGGGAGCAGATTGGATCAGTTATCTGTTAATCATGAAGTTTCCTGTTAAAGCAAACTGGTCTCAACTTAAACTGTGTTTGGACATGGGAAAAACATCTGAAGCATCCAGTCAGTAATTACACCGCTCTCATTAGTAAGACTCATACATTGAGTGGGGGAAAGCGCATAAACATTTCCTCCAGTAATGGCTTTACCACAATTTGTTCTCTCCTGAACGTTCTGTTCCTCTCAGGCAGAGGCTCTAAAAAGGATGACGCCGATTATGTGATGTTCTTTTTGCCGCTTTTACTTGGTCTCCAAAGCGAGGTTCTCCCACACACTGGCAAACCTGACAATCATACATTACTGCTTTGTATGAGTGCTGTCAAATGTCTGGCATCTGCAAATCGGCATTCTGTGAACAAAAATGAGAAGAACTGACCTCAATTTGAAAGAATAGTTTTAAAACACTGTCATTAACTCAACGTCATGTCATTCTAAACTTCCTTCCGCTGAACTTCAAGGGAGACATATCCATTCTGCTTTTCTATACAATGAAAGCATACAGACATCAAAATAAAAAAGGGCAATCAAACACCATAAAGGTAGTCCATTCAACATGAGCACTTTATGACAAGCCTTTTGAAGTCATATGCTTTTTCATAAACCAGGTTTGATGCCAATGACACCAAATGACATTAAAAAAGCATTTTTTTCAAATTTTCTGTAAAAATATAATGGTCCTTACTGTCACTTTGGATCAATGTAATGCATTAACGCTGAATAAGAGTATTCATTTCTTTACTCACCCCAAACTTTTGAATGAAAGTGTGTATACTGTATATACACTACATGGACAAAAGTAATGTGGCACACATCTTCATTTTTGAATTCAAGTGTTTCAGGTGTATAAAATCAATCACTTCGCCATGCAGTCTGCATTAACAAACATTTGTGAAAAAAATGTCTCGTTCTGAAGAGCTCAGCGAATTCGAGCATGGTATAGATGCCACCTTACAATAAGTCGGTTTGTGAAATTTCATCACCACTAGATGTTCCACAGTCAACTGTAATCGATATTAATGGAAAGTGGAAGTGTTTTGGAGCAGCAGCAACTCAGCCACGAAGTGGAAGTCACAGAACGGGGTCACCGAGTGCTGAGGTGTATGGTGCGTAAAAGTCAAGCGTGAAAAAACACTCTTCTGATTCCACAGCTGAGGAGTTTCAAACTGGCATTAAAATCAGCACAAAAACTGTGCGGCGGGAGCTTCATGGAATGGGTTTCCATCGGTATGGAATAATTCGACTGGCCCACACAGAGCTCTGACCTCAACCTTGTCGAACACCTCTGGGATGAAGTGGAACGGAGATTGTGAGACAGGCCTTCTTCCAACATCAGTGCCTGACCTCACAAAAATGTTGTGGAAAGCCTTCCTATAAGAGTGGAAGCTGTTATAGCTGAAAAGGGCGAACTAACTCCATATTAATGTCCATGTATTTAGAATGCAATGTCATTAAAGTCCCACTCAAATACTTTTGTCCATAAAGTGTATATTGAATTAAACTAATAACTTCAGACACTGCAATAGCTACAGGGGACATGGCCTCTTCTCAGACAGATGACTGGAAGGGCTATTCAGGTCAATTAAACACTGTATTTGATACTTCCTGTAGTTATTAAATCCACAGTAGGAGTCTAAGGGCCAGATTTACCAGTGCAAACCCTCTTTTGGCTTTAAAAAACTACTGTCAGAATTTACTAAAGACGAAAGTGAAAAATTAGCGCTGTAAAGGCGTGGACAGTTATTTTTGCGGCTGATCTTATTGCATATGCATTTGAAGAAGTTTCAGATGCAAAATTTATGGGAGGAAAGTATTAAATGAATCATACAAGGTGGTTTACTTAGGTTTGCGCTTATCAATTTACTGGTGTTTGCACCATTATACCGCCCAAAAAAAGCATGCCTTAAACCAGACACTAACTGGTAGATTGCGTTGCTCATTATGGAAATGATCCGGCTGCGTCTGTGTTCTTTAATTTGCTCTTCGTCAGTAGATCACGCACAGAACTTTCCACTTCCATCTGCGCTTTTTTTGGGAATTGTGCTCTCACGGCTGAAACTAATTTGCCCTGTTTAGTAAATCTGGCCCTAAACCAGAAGTCCTGCATTGAGATGTCACTCACGTCCTTCTGTCTATGTTATCCTTTGACCTCTGTGACTCTTGAAAGTTGTGTTTGGCTTTTCTCTATAAATTCTGTTTGATCTGCCCCACGTTACAGATTTATAAAGGTCAGATTAATATCATCAGCCCTGACTGGCATTCCGTCCATATCTTTCCTTCACCCACACAACCTTTTCAAGCTGTGTAACCTCAATATCCCCTTTCCTAGTGGGACTAGAAAACCTGTGGTCCTCAATTTCAGCTGCCATGACAATGGGGGCTAAGAAATCCCATAGCTCAGCAGGAAGGGCCACTTCGTATCGCTGTTCTTGTCGCTGTTTAAAGAGATTGGCGGTTGTCAAAAGTTGGCGGCTGTCACTAAAGACAGCTTGAAGTCGGCATGAAACGGAGGTTACAATAGTCTTTTCTTCGCTATTGTGACGCGTATCCGAGTGAAATCGCTTCTCGAACAAGAAAAACTGCAGGATGGGACTTGAGTTTGTCCATGGGGAATTGATTGGAAGGTTGTGGTTTGCTATTGCTGTGATGTCATGTGAGTGACAGGTCGACCCGCCATCAGAAAAGAGAAGAGATGTTGCTTCCAGAGGGAAGGGAAGTTATTTTTATTAAAGATTATGAGGGCACATTAATTGAAAAAATCGTTTTTTCAAGCAAGGATAAATCATATATAATAAATGAATGCTGCAATAAAACAAGAACAAAAATAAAAAAAATAAAAAAACAAGACTTTTCAAATTTGATGTCATGTGACAAATGAATTACATAAGACTGATGCAAAAGAAAGCGCAAACTCGATAATATAATGGAGTTCACTGCCTTGCATTGAAAGTGGCTTTTTTTATTTACCAGCAGAGGGTGCCAGGACATTTTCAGCTAGAAGAAACACCTTGCACTGGAACTGGAAACAAGTAAATAAACTATAGCAATTGCATTAAGTGAATGTGGAAGAATGAAGGTCCCATATAGATGAGTCTGGTGATTATTCGTCATAAAGATGAAATTTCGAGCATCAATTCAGTGCTTGTATGCTGACAACACAAGTATAACTGTTGATAAATTAAAGGGATAAAATGCAATAAAAAATTACTATTACAAAAAGACAATTAGAGCAAAGAAAGAAAGAACAGCATAAAAAGGATCAATGTTGATTGTAAATGTACATTCATTTCACATTAGTGCTCCACACAAAGTCATTCACCTAGAAAAATGGTGTCTTGTGTCTTTCAGATTATTCTGTAGAAAGGCAAAACATCTTATAAAGGTGAGAAAATAAACCTTATGTCTGGATTTAAGATTTTTGCATAATCTTTCACTGAAAGAGCAGCTCAGCAGGAAATTAAAGAGGAAAAGAGGGATAAAGTTAGGGGGCCAGGATTAGCCTAGTGCTAAAATAACAGACTCAAATCTCTCCTCGACAGTTCAATTTACAACAGAAAATTGGTGCGCTTTGACATTAAATAAGAGATGAGTTGTGGCCTCATTTTAAAAGTGTCTTTTTGAAGTTACGTTTTTGACTGGAAAAAATTCAAAGAAATCAGAAGTACGTTTGAAACATCACTTATGTCAGTGTCACAGAAAAAGCTGTTTAATTCTACATAGAACTGGTTACACGTCAATATCATTCATATTATTTCAGTTACCTCCCTATATCGGACATTTGGGAATAAATTAAAAAAGTATTCCTGGTTCAATATAATATCAATCGACAGCATTTGTAGAATAATATTGATCATCACAAAAGTCATTTTGAAGAAAAAAGAAGAAATCACCTTAAGATCGATGTATATGATAGGAGCTCATTATTATGGCCTGGGGGACTTGCCAGAGATGGAGAATTTTACTTGGCAGAAAGCCATTCTCAGTTGCCTGGAATATGTGTATCCTTCGTCACCACTGGTTCTGCACAGCTCCCAGTCTCCTTCATCACCACTGGTTCTGCACAGCTCCCAGTCTCCTTCATCACCACTGGTTCTGCCCAGCTCCCAGTCTCCTTCATCACCGCTGGTTCTGCCCAGCTCCCAGTCTCCTTCATCACTGCTGGTTCTGCACAACTCCCAGTCTCCTTCGTCACCACTGGTTCTGCCCAGCTCCCAGTCTCCTTCATCACCACTGGTTCTGCCCAGCTCCCAGTCTCCTTCATCACTGCTGGTTCTGACCAGCTCCCAGTCTCCTTCGTCACCACTGGTTCTGCCCAGCACCCAGTCTCCTTCGTCACCGCTGGTTCTGCCCAGCTCCCAGTCTCCTTCGTCACCACTGGTTCTGCACAGCTCCCAGTCTCCTTCGTCACCACTGGTTCTTCACAGCTCCCAGTCTCCTTCGTCACCACTGGTTCTGCCCAGCTCCCAGTCTCCTTCATCACCACTGGTTCTGCCCAGCTCCCAGTCTCCTTCGTCACCACTGGTTCTGCCCAGCTCCCAGTCTCCTTCGTCACCGCTGGTTCTGCCCAGCTCCCAGTCTCCTTCATCACCACTGGTTCTGCACAGCTCCCAGTCTCCTTCGTCACCACTGGTTCTGCCCAGCTCCCAGTCTCCTTCATCACCACTGGTTCTGCACAGCTCCCAGTCTCCTTCATCACCGCTGGTTCTGCCCAGCTCCCAGTCTCCTTCGTCACCACTGGTTCTGCCCAGCTCCCAGTCTCCTTCGTCACCACTGGTTCTGCCCAGCTCCCAGTCTCCTTCATCACCACTGGTTCTGCACAGCTCCCAGTCTCCTTCGTCACCATTGGTTCTGCCCAGCTCCCAGTCTCCTTCATCACCACTGGTTCTGCCCAGCTCCCAGTCTCCTTCGTCACCACTGGTTCTGCACAGCTCCCAGTCTCCTTCGTCAACACTGGTTCTGCCCAGCTCCCAGTCTCCTTCGTCACCACTGGTTCTGCACAGCTCCCAGTCTCCTTCGTCACCACTGGTTCTGCACAGATCCCAGTCTCCTTCGTCACCACTGGTTCTGCACAGCTCCCAGTCTCCTTCGTCACCACTGGTTCTGCACAGCTCCCAGTCTCCTTCGTCACCACTGGTTCTGCACAGATCCCAGTCTCCTTTGTCACCACTGGTTCTTCACAGCTCCCAGTCTCCTTCATCACCACTGGTTCTGCACAGCTCCCAGTCTCCTTCGTCACCACTGGTTCTTCACAGCTCCCAGTCTCCTTCGTCACCACTGGTTCTGCACAGCACCCAGTCTCCTTCGTCACCACTGGTTCTGCACAGCTCCCAGTCTCCTTCGTCACCACTGGTTCTTCACAGTTCCCAGTCTCTTTCGTCACCACTGGTTCTGCACAGCTCCCAGTCTCCTTCGTCACCACTGGTTCTGCCCAGCTCCCAGTCTCCTTCGTCACCACTGGTTCTGCCCAGCTCCCAGTCTCCTTCATCACCACTGGTTCTGCACAGCTCCCAGTCTCCTTCGTCACCACTGGTTCTGCACAGCTCCCAGTCTCCTTCATCACCGCTGGTTCTGCACAGCTCCCAGTCTCCTTCGTCACCACTGGTTCTGCCCAGCTCCCAGTCTCCTTCGTCACCACTGGTTCTGCACAGCTCCCAGTCTCCTTCGTCACCACTGGTTCTGCACAGCTCCCAGTCTCCTTCGTCACCGCTGGTTCTGCACAGCTCCCAGTCTCCTTCGTCACCACTGGTTCTGCACAGTTCCCAGTCTCCTTCGTCACCGCTGGTTCTGCACAGCTCCCAGTCTCCTTCGTCACCACTGGTTCTGCACAGATCCCAGTCTCCTTCGTCACCACTGGTTCTGCACAGATCCCAGTCTCCTTCGTCACCACTGGTTCTGCACAGCTCCCAGTCTCCTTCGTCACCACTGGTTCTGCACAGATCCCAGTCTCCTTTGTCACCACTGGTTCTTCACAGCTCCCAGTCTCCTTCATCACCACTGGTTCTGCACAGCTCCCAGTCTCCTTCGTCACCACTGGTTCTTCACAGCTCCCAGTCTCCTTCGTCACCACTGGTTCTGCACAGCACCCAGTCTCCTTCGTCACCACTGGTTCTGCACAGCTCCCAGTCTCCTTCGTCACCACTGGTTCTTCACAGTTCCCAGTCTCTTTCGTCACCACTGGTTCTGCACAGCTCCCAGTCTCCTTCGTCACCACTGGTTCTGCCCAGCTCCCAGTCTCCTTCGTCACCACTGGTTCTGCCCAGCTCCCAGTCTCCTTCATCACCACTGGTTCTGCACAGCTCCCAGTCTCCTTCGTCACCACTGGTTCTGCACAGCTCCCAGTCTCCTTCATCACCACTGGTTCTGCACAGCTCCCAGTCTCCTTCGTCACCACTGGTTCTGCCCAGCTCCCAGTCTCCTTCGTCACCACTGGTTCTGCACAGCTCCCAGTCTCCTTCGTCACCACTGGTTCTGCACAGCTCCCAGTCTCCTTCATCACCGCTGGTTCTGCACAGCTCCCAGTCTCCTTCGTCACCACTGGTTCTGCCCAGCTCCCAGTCTCCTTCGTCACCACTGGTTCTGCCCAGCTCCCAGTCTCCTTCGTCACCACTGGTTCTGCCCAGCTCCCAGTCTCCTTCGTCACCACTGGTTCTGCACAGCTCCCAGTCTCCTTCGTCACCACTGGTTCTGCCCAGCTCCCAGTCTCCTTCGTCACCACTGGTTCTGCACAGCTCCCAGTCTCCTTCGTCACCACTGGTTCTGCACAGCTCCCAGTCTCCTTCGTCACCGCTGGTTCTGCACAGCTCCCAGTCTCCTTCGTCACCACTGGTTCTGCACAGTTCCCAGTCTCCTTCGTCACCGCTGGTTCTGCACAGCTCCCAGTCTCCTTCGTCACCACTGGTTCTGCACAGTTCCCAGTCTCCTTCGTCAGCCCCAAGTCTTTAGATGATTTATGACAGCTGTTCTGTCCACTCATTTGCATTTCAGCATCTGGAGAGTCTTCTCTTGAGCTAGATTTGTGTCTTCAAGGTCTGTAGTGTTTCAGACTGTCTGTGACCTGCGGGGGTCAAAAAGCACAAGGGTTAAAGATCATTCACATGCTGGCCTCTGTTACTGACACGGTCAATGCCCTCCTGGTTGTGTATCATTGAACCCAGTCGCCACAGAGTCATTTGTTCAACATCATAAGAATAGATGAATCTATCACTCACACCAACAACTATGTGGCCTTCAGATCAACACATGATTCATATTTAGCACCACCTCAACATTCCTTCACAACATAAATCACAAACTTAATATCTAAATCTCTAAATCTAGGAGACCAAAAGAAAAACACAAAAAACAAACAATGGAAATTGATGAATGTGATGGAACTGATAAAGGTAAAGCAAAGGAAAATCAAGTGTAAGTTAAAGTTATGTATGCTTCTATGCAACAAAATACCAACCTTTCCATGGGGGGTGCACCGATGAGCCTATCATGCTGCCTACTGAGGCATCTCACTATGTTTGGAACCAAGCGTTAAATGTCTTAGGTAGTTCATTGTGAGAGATAATTGTTAGGTAGAACATACTGTGATTATCTATGTTTTAAAAATGCATACAAAATCTTTGCCTTATGATTTGCTTTCTGGTCGTGCATGAACTTCTACAGCACACAAATAAAACAGTGGATGGGCTTTGATTCTCAAGAAAATTAATTATGCGCTGTCAGGCAAGCACCGGGTATCAGTCTCTCACTGCTTTTCTCTTTGTTTCACACACACGCACAAATTACATGTCATCTTAACGTTGACAGAATAATTTCTGGGCTGCTGTTACTTGGATGCTTATGAAAGCTCTCATTTAGGGCATCACACTGTGTGCAGGACCAGTCTGAGAATGGACATGAGAATGGATGAAATATATACAACAATTGCTATTTAAACACGCACATAACAAGAAAGCATGCTATTTCAGATCTGGAGACTATCTGCGATTAATGTCAGATTCATTAAAACATGAAGAGCTTCATGTTTGTGTCAATATTAGGGATCAAGTGTCACACAGTCTCTATGACACACACACACACACACACACTCACACACATAAATGACTGTGGCAACAGGTAAAGAATCAGTCACATGTCAAACCACATGACAGAATAGATTGCTGTTGCTGAGATTTGCTGTCTGCAACTGTCTGTCTGTGAAATGAGATGCCTGAGGATCGAGACGACAGAAAGTGAAGGGGAAAGATGAGTTGAGACAGGAAGGGAACGTAAAGGGGTGAAAGCTAGATGAGATAAGAAGCAGCGAAGTGAAGTGATGAGATGAAGAGACAAGAAATAAAGTAAAGAAGAAAGAGTTGAGAAAAGACAAAAAAAACACATGAGACAAGGCAAGAATAAAAGTAAAGAGTAACTGAGATGATAAGAAGAGAAGAGATGAGATGAGATGTAAAGCAAAGAGAAGAGACAAAAATACATTAGATGAGGTGAAATATAAAATAAATAATGAAAAGAAGAGATGAAACTGAAAGTAAAGTAAAAGAAGTTTGTACAAAACAAAACAAAACAAAACAAATATATTAAGTGCGAAGACAAAAAAAATATGAGAAAAATTGAGAAGATAATCAAAGAGAAGAGGAAAAAATAGCCAGCAGACAAGACGAGAAGAAAAAAATAAATCATGAGAAAACGATGTGACAAGAAGTATATAAAAATAAAAAAATGAAAAATAAATAAAACCAAATAACTAAATGGCACACATATTAGATACATTTCCTCATTGATGTCAAATCTCTCTGCCGCTCTACAAACATTCCCTGCTGAACGGCTCCTAAACAGCAGCCCACATTCACAAGTGCTCTTCATTATCATGATATGGAATGTAAATAAACACAATGTGCTTATTGATCGACATATGAGCCCACGGGGACTCAAGGAGAATAAACTGGGAATTTACTACTGGCTGCAAAAGAATTTATATATACTGTCTGGAAATGATTACTTTGCTTCTGAAACCAACCTGACAGATCTGTCCTTAATAAAACTCTTAACATGAAGCATTTTGAGGCAGACATGTATATATTCAGGTATAATGGAGGGAGCTGCTATTAACAATGTTTTTACGCATATTTCAAACAGCGGGATGAGTGTTTTTTCCTTTCAAAGGTACAAAGTTAAGCATCCTGGTTAACTACTACAGAAATATTTTATTAGTGCGTAGGTTCATTTGTCATAATGATCAAAGTGCTCTAGACCCCAGACATCTATCATTGTCACTTTAATTGCGATAACAACAGAGATGGCATTTGCGGTGAGAAGCAGCATCAGTAACAACATGATTCTTCCTGACATAAAGACTTCATTAATCAAAAACCATCCCATCTAGGTAGTAGTCTAATATTTTAGGAATGCAAAAACAATAAAACTTCCTTCTCATCTCTTGCTTGTCATCTTTCTCCCTACATCCATATTCCTAAAAAGGCACCGTCAACGTGAGTGAGGTCTGTTTTGAGTCACAGACCACCCTGTGATGATCCCAGAGCTTTTCCGTGAGCTGCAGTCATAACATAAAGAACATAAAGCAGAAACTATAAAAACAACGTTACCTTTATGGTTTCTGTGAAGGGTGAGGAACATCTGATTACATCAAGGACCACCCTCCTAAAAATGATGATCACTTAGAACCAGACTTTGTGCCTTGATGCAACAGGAGAATCATTAATAAAATAAAATATGAATCTAATGAATCGATTTACCTTCAAAATTACACAATATAGTAATGGAATGTTCCATGCAAAACATAACCTAGCCTGACATAACATAACATAACATAACATAACATAACATAACATAACATAACATAACATAACATAACATAACATAACATAACATAACAACAAAATATAACATAACATATAACATAACATAACATAACATAACATAACATAACATAACATATAACATAACAACAAAATATAACATATAACATAACATATAACATAACATAACATAACATAACATAACATAACATAACATAACAACAAAATATAACATAACATATAACATAACATAACATAACATAACATAACATAACATATAACATAACAACAAAATATAACATATAACATAACATATAACATAACATAACATAACATAACATAACATAACATAACATAACATGACATAACAACAAAATATAACATATAACATAACATATAACATATAACATAACATAACATATAACATAACATAACATAACATAACATAACATAACATAGCATAACACAACATAGCCTAACATAGCCTAACAACATGACCTAACGTAACGTAATGTAACGTAACATAGCAACATATGACATGACATGACATGACATGACATAAAACAAAACAAATGACAGAAAAGCTTTTGCAGCACATTTTGCAACAGTTGTGTTTTGTGGAACTCAGATCAATATGTGTGACCAGCTCCATGTTGTGATGTGGAGATGTGCTTGAGAGTCTGGTCACAGCACTGCTGTTCCTGTCGTGTCAGATTCTGTAGGATGCAATAATGAGTGAGCAGCTTCAGGCTAAAGGACACTGAGGGAGCTTCACCAGCAGAGCCAGGTCTCACAAGAAAAACAAGCAACCGGGTCTAACTAAACAAACTATCCTCTACAATCAGCCTACATAAGGACCCCAATATTTATGTTTTTATGTGTAGACTACTGGCATTATTCTTAATATTTTAAACAGGCTTTGGGCTTATTTTTTAATGATATATATATATATATATATATATATATATATATATATATATATATATATATATATATATATATATATATATATATATATATATATACATTATATATATATATGTATATGTATATATATATATATATATATATACTCAAAACAAAAACAAATATAATATAATATTAATAATAATGTAAATAAATAAATATTTTTATTATAACAAAGTTTAAAATATTAAAACTAATCTGTAAATTATATGCACATATATTTAAATAATAACAAGCAGACATGACAAAACTGACCTTTACACACAAAAATAAATGTCAACTCACCGAAGCTTTAAAAAAAAAAAGCTTACAAATATTAAAAACAGTCACAAGCTTTGAAAAATAAGGTCAATATCACTAACTCATACCCACAATGCATTTCAAGGTGGTTTAGAGAGAGCAGTAAAGAGAAAACAAGAAAGAAGGTGGTAATCCGGGCTAAGAGCTGTATCATAAGGTCTCTGAACATAAAGCCTGTGCAATAAAATGGGGATCAGATTAGAGAGCAGAATCAGGGGTAAAGCTTTGAGGAAAGCTGGCCACTCGAAACCCCAGCAATCCTTTTAAACGACCATTAACAGAATATTACAGAGTCTTCCCTACAATATCTAGCTCCAATACTATTCTCACTGGACGCATTAGAGCATCATGGATTTATACAGAACTGACATACAGACCCAGAGGAGAGTTTTTGTAAATGTAAATAATCCTAAATTGTCCTAAACTGTGTCATGGGATCAATTATTTTCATATAAACCAGAGGCAGCATATTATAAACAAACTTCAACATATCTCCTGTTTCGCAGTGCTGCTGAATCTCATTGTTTATGGAAGTACACATATTAATGAACACCAATTATTGCCATCTATGGTGGTCTCTATATATGTATGTCTGAGTGTGTGTGTGTGTGTGTGTGTGTGTGTGTGTGTGTGTGTGTGTGAGTGTGTGTGTGTGTGTGTGTGTGTGTGTGTGTAAGAGAAGGAAAGCTTTTTACAGTAAAATTATGCATTTATTACTGAACTTGAAATTTCAAGAAAACGACATGATATTTTGGTGGCTCTATAGTTCTGGTTGGGTCAATTAAAGAATGAATGGCTTTCTTCAAATAAAGCTGAACATTTACCATGTTAAACATTAATGTATTAAATAAAAAAAATAACATTTAAATCATATTAGAATATCACTGAAGACTTTAGGAGGCGAAGCCTAAAAAAACATTATGATATTATTGTCTTTCATACTTTATGTAGGTCTTATCTTGCACTTTATCTCACAATTACCAATTTTATATGCTGTAGTAGATATGGGCTTTCATGTTGTCATAAACTCTGGAGGAAAAGGAAAAGGGTCTGTGTTTGTTTCGTTATTCAATTGTCAAATTCAATATCCTGCATCATGTCATCACATGGACTAGAACACCAGACTCATATGAAGACCTCTCACACAGTTTATTTACACTACACATTCTTACTTACTATCCTTACTATCAAAATAAAAACCGGCCAAAACCGTCTGAGTGTATTTGGCTCAGGTATACATTCTGCAGTCCAAATGTCAGTCAAATCTGAAATCACCTACATAGAAGTGAGTCCCCAAGAGGAATAAACACACTAAATAATGTCTTAATGAAAATCTAAAATAGTTTAGGGGATAGAAAACATCATTAGCTCAGTATAAAAAGTCCCCAACATGATAGAAACACAAATGTGTTTATGAACTGAATACAGAGACAAATATGATGGATTAACACGTAACATTGGTTAATGTACTGAGACAGTGGCTTATATATATATATATATATATATATATATATATATATATATATATATATATATATATATATATATATATATATATTATTTTTTTTTTTTTTGCATGTCATTGATAATAAATAGCCTGCTGTCTATTAGTCTGATTACATTAATCTGTATTTATGGCTTGTGGCTTTGTTTTTTCTATTACATGTATATTTAATATATATTTTATATATAATATATATAATTTATTAAATATGTTTTACCATTCAAACATTTGGGGTCCGTATGACATTTTTTTAAAGAAGTCTCTTGATCACCAAGGCTCCACTGATGTGATCAAAAAGACAGTAAAAATAGTAATATTGTGAAATATTATTACAATTTAAAATAACTTTTCTATATTACAATATGTTAAAATGTAGTTTATTCCTGTGATCAAAGCTGAATTTTCAGCATCATTACTCATGTCACATGATCCTTCAGAAATCATCCTAATATTCTGATTCGCTGCTCAAGAAATATTTCCTATTGTTATCAATGTTGAAATCAGTTGTGCTGCTTCATACTTTATGGAAACTGCGATAATTATTATTTTTTTTTTTTTTCAGGATTCTTTGAGGAGTAGAAGTTTAAAAGAACAGCATTTATTTGAAAAGGACATTTTTTGTATTATGAATGTCTTTACTTAACTTTTGATCAATGTAATTCATCCTTGCTGAATAAAAGTATACTTTTTTTATTTATTTTTTTAAATCATAGCGACCCGAGACGTATAATTGGTAGTATAAATACTGTTCAAGAGCAGTTTGGCTATTCTTGGTCATTGTTTTTAATACAAATATTAAGGCATGTTAAACCTTTTCATGTTAAGTATTGCAGGATGTACGTATATTTGAATGAACCTGTTTGAAGTACTCTATACTTGTGTTATCACAAATTATGACATAAAGCCCATATTCAAGCCACGTCTATAACATTCATAAGCATGCATGTGTTTTTTCTTCCCAGCAAGTATGAGAAAAAAAATCATGCATTCTTGAAATCATTCCCAATCATAAATCTCATTGACTTTTTTGCTTCATGATTGCTTTATATGCTACACACACACATTCCACCACTCAAATTACAAACTTACACGCTCACACTTGTGTGCATGTGCATTGATTTATTGCATTAGAGTCACATTTCATAAAAGTTATAGCTGCAAGTCCATGCTCCTGTTGTTTTTTAATTAAAATAATTCTCAGTAAAATATACACCATCCAATTCCAGAAACAATTATGTATAGGATCTTATCAGGACTGACACAATTAAACAACAAATAATGAATAAGACGCCTTTAATTTCAATTATAACTCAAATATCTAATTTGCACCACTCATTCTACTCATATGCACATATGAACACCCGTAGGTCCATAGATTTTTGAGTCTTTCAGAGGCACTTAAATATCAATGGACTTCTAAGCTGTGGGCAAATACATTATGAGCTGCAAATTTCATACTGATTTGAATCACCATTTTATTCTATTGTGAACACCAACAACATGCAAAGAGATAAGGACGTTACAGCCTCTGCTGTAACTCCCTACTGAGTAGATGATGAATGTGAGACATTGCGCTCCCCAGGCATCTGACTCATTCTTCAAAGCCTAAATTAAACCCAAATGGTATACACACATCGAAACATTTATCATTCTCCCATCTGTCCATCTATCGTTTTCATTTCATCTCTCTCCTTTTGCTTCTGTCCCACATTTATAAGTCAACTTCCCTCACAGCGTTTCCCACATCAACAGCTCGGTGATGCATTAACCCTTGAGCAGGGAATGCCAGAATGTGGGAGAGTACAGCAGGATCACTGACCCCTATCTTTGCACATGAGGATTGGCCTTGATGGCCAGGCATTCACTGTGACTGTGATTGGACATAGCCCTGGAACAATATTATGGCCATGGACAATTATGCTATTTTAAAGGTTGGAATTTTGATTCGGAGTTCTCCTACAATAGGTTTAAATGCATCAAAGGTTAAAAAAAACTTTAATTTTCTCATAATATACATTGCAGCATCACCTCAATTGTCTTAGTGTCTGAAATGGTTCGATCAAGGATTCGGTCTCTCTAAACCCCTCCAATCCGAGAGCCTACTCTGCTCTGATTGGTCAGATGGCCCAGTCTGTTGTGATTGGTCTACTCTGCTCTGATTGGTCAGACGGCCCAGTCTGTTGTGATTGGTCTACTCTGCTGTGATTGGTCAGACGGCCCAGTCTGTTGTGATCGGTCTACTCCGCTCTGATTGGTCAGATGGCCCAGTCTGTTGTGACTGGTCCACTCTGCTCTGATTGGTCAGACGGCCCAGTCTGTTGTGATTGGTCTACTCTGCTGTGATTGGTCAGACGGCCCAGTCTGTTGTGATTGGTCTACTCTGCTCTGATTGGTCAGACGGCCCAGTCTGTTGTGATTGGTCTACTCCGCTCTGATTGGTCAGACGGCCCAGTCTGTTGTAATTGGTCTACTCCGCTCTGATTGGTCAGACGGCCCAGTCTGTTGTGATTGGTCTACTCCGCTCTGATTGGTCAGACGGCCCAGTCTGTTGTGATTGGTCTACTCCGCTGTGATTGGTCAGACGGCCCAGTCTGTTGTGATTGGTCTACTCAGCTCTGATTGGTCAGACGGCCCAGTCTGTTGTGATTGGTCTACTCCGCTCTGATTGGTCAAACGGCCCAGTCTGTTGTGATTGGTCTACTCCGCTCTGATTGGTCAGACGGCCCAGTTTGTTGTGATTGGTCTACTCCGCTCTGATTGGTCAGACGGCCCAGTCTGTTGTGATTGGTCTACTCTGCTGTGATTGGTCAGACGGCCCAGTCTGTTGTGATTGGTCTACTCTGCTCTGATTGGTCAGACGGCCAGTCTGTTGTGATTGGTCTACTCTGCTCTGATTGGTCAGACAGCCCAGTATGTCGGAAATCGAAACTCCCATTACCATATCTGAATTTCAGGCTTCCTCAGAGCTTGATAAACAGGGATGTGAACAGTAAAGATGGCGTCGGTTTTACCGTATCAATTCAAGTCCTCGTCTTTTGGAAGTGGAGCAAAGTGGATTTGCTTTCCCAGCAGAAAACAGCATCTTCTTGACATGTCGAAAACATGAACCAAACTCTTCCAGTCTCAGCTACAACTGCAGTGTTTGAGGGCGGGTCAAAGCAGACGTTCGCCGGCAGCCAATGGCATTATGAAATTTTGTTGCAATATTACACACATGAAAGGTAATATCTAAAAAAGCATAATAGGGGCACTTTAACAATTTAGATTTTACAGTTGAGTTGGGGCTTGATCAACATTCTCACCCCTATAATTTTAGGGGTTGTTAATGAAAAAAGGTAAGGATCAAAGCCCTCAAATTGGCTTTTAAAATTGGGTACAGCATCCATGTTTTGGGGTAAACACGGTTGTGCTCTAGGGCATGTTAGAGCAGACTGCTTTTATTTACAATTATTATTTCCTTCTTGTCTGGTGCATTAACTTAATTAAGCTGTTTGTGTATCCTAATTATTTATTTAACCAGGACAAAATAATTAAGAATCTCTTTTACAGGAGTGTCCTAGCCAAAAATAACAGGGAGTTCATAATGTACTGGTGCGAATATACACACTCCTAACCTTAAGGTTAGAAAAACACTAAAGAATTAAGATGCATTGCTGTCTTTGGACAACAATTAAATGTGTCTGACTATGATTTAAAAGACAGCACTTTAGTGTAAGCATGGGGGTTTCAAGTAGCCTAAAGTTTGATTTAGAGGTGATATGCATTTGTTTTTAGTCTTTCAAGCTGTCTGGAGCTGAATATCAATCATCTAAGAATGAGAAGTAATTTCTTCACTGAAAGCAAAAACAACGCAAGACAACGCAATTACAGCCACTCAGAACACATCTTTCCTTATTCATCTATATGGAGTGGAGATTTGGACCAATTATGTAGCTGTACATTTGCATACGACTGAATTCTTCTGAATTCTCCATAACTCATGTCACCTCAAACTGCCAATGTATTGAAAATGATAAACTCACTGAATAGTGTTATCAATGTTAAAGCCGGGATAGTTCAGTAAGCAGATGAAATTTCAGCATAATTAACTCACCCTCCTGTCGTCAAACCTTTATGACTTTCTTTCTTCTATGGAACATAAAAGAAATTATTTTAAAGAATGGTTTAGCTGTTTTTGACGAACGTCAAACGTCAAATTCTTTGTACAAATGCTATGGTATATGTAAGACAATTGTGTAAAGAAACCTCAAGCATTCAGGCACAGATATTATATTAATGATAGATTGCATGCTATGCTGTCTCAAAGATGCAACTTTGGTTTTATTTAAAGTATATGCACCTGCACCTTGTGACTCACTGGCCATTAATAAATAGCTAAACCTGGCGATGGAGGAAAGGAAGGACATAAAGAGCTCCCAATTCCCTAATTGCATGACTCATCCCAGACTGTCATGCAAACGCATAGCTAGGTGGTTGAAATTCGAAACATGCTTTAACATGATTAATTCATGGCAGGCATTATTAATGCTGATTAAAAGATTACTGGAGTTCATAGTTGATCAATAGAAAAAAAGAATAAAAAGAATCAGAATTTGGCATCAGTCTGTTCTCCCAAGTCGATACATAGATTTAGCTGTTGCCATGACAACACCGTCGCCAGATTGTCCAAATAAACAAATCACTTCAACTGATGTGTCTCTGTTTGGACCTTTCATGCTAACCCTGAATTATATGTATTTTCACCACCAAAAATAGTAGGTTGCAGGTTTTAGAGAAACACTGAAGAGCTTTAGCCCAGATTCCCCTTTGTTAAAAGTCATTTCTAATGTTGTTCTAATCATGTTTCAAGCTTTGTAGGATTTTAAAAGAATTGACAAAGCGGTTTTGAACAGAAGCCAGAGCGAATCAGTGGAATGAAAGAGAACAAAACACAGTAAATGTGTTGAGTTTCAGCTTTCATAAAAGTACGGGTTAAATCAATGGCCTATGGACTGTGATTAATCTCAGTCAAAGGCTGCGAACAAAAGTTTTTTTTTTTCAGTAACCTACAATGATTCACAAATGGTGTGAATGAACACAACAGACGACCAAAACCCTATGTAGTTTGCACTCTTATTCAGATATAGGTCACAACTCATGATGAGTTTAGATCAGGGCTTTTTTTGAAAGCAAAAGTGAAAGAAATTGGCTTATTTGAAAAAGCAAAACTGAGAAAAGCTTCTGACGCAAGAATCTTGCGAGAAGACCTTGTATGAGTTGTATGTCAATGCTGGGATTTCATAGTTGCAGTAATTGAAGAAGTTAACTTCATGAAGAAGTTAAATTCATTTCAACATTTGCACGACCCTTTTCCCCCCCTAAAAAGCTCAAAGAAATACCCGGTTCTGGAATATTTTCCAGTTCGAAACTTGCAAGTTGCAACCCAAAGAACCGGTCCTTTTTCGCCCTAAAACACTAAAGACGTGAGTCATTTCAAACCTGAGTCATTTCAAATCTGAAACCTCAATTAAACATGCATATATTAAAACTCAAAGAGTCACGAAGCATCAACTGAAGATCATCTTTTGTTTTTTCATGTAAGAGCAAAAGTCATACAGGGAGAATAAATGACGACTAACGTAGAACAAACTGAATTCTTAATCTATTTATTACTGTGTTTCTTGGGGCCTGGAAGTTTAGCTGTGCATTTTTTTGTACTATCCATCAAAACCCTCATCTGAAGTTAAGCAAAGTTGGTAACAAGCTCTTCGCTTTTTATACACGATCTTAAGAGAAAGAAAGTCTACTAAGAGTTTCCGTAGCGCATCCCACGGGGTGCAAGAGTCTTTGATTAAAACTTTGATTAAAAGAGTAGTTCAGCAAAAAAAAGTCCTCATTTACTCATTATCCACTCATTTCACTTTAAACCAATGCTGTTCTTTTTGTTCTGTAGTGTTATAGCTCTTGCTACAAAATGACACTTCACAGAGCCAATCAAGAAGCAAAATGGACAATAAAACGCACAAAAAAGGACCATGATTATACAGCAGTGGCCAAAAGTGATGTCCCTTTATTCAAATATTACTACAGACTTGTTACAAATTTTGTGTAGTTGTGCTTGCAGTCAGTTGTTTTATTTGTGGTAACGCAATGAAACATGCCAAATTGTGTGAACATCATTTTTGGCCAGGCTGTCATACAAAGAAATAATAAACACATGCAAAAACAAGAACCAATGAAACATTATTAACCGGATTCAAAAGGTCAGTAGGCTTTGCCTGGTGTCTTTCATTCACAACAACAAGAGTGTGAGATGTCTGTGTCTAATTAGAGTAACCACTGGCTGTGAATGTATAGGGAGGGCAAGCCAAAGATCATTGTAACATCTATATTAAGGCCTGTTCAAACCAAGAATGAGAACTGTTAAGATAATGATAAAGATAACTATATCAGCGTCCAAACTAGCGGCCGATTTCTGTTTATTAAAGGGATAGTTCACCCAAAAATGAAAATATTGTCATAATTTACTCACCCTCAAGTTGTTCTTCTGTTGAACACAAAAGAAGATATTTTAAAGAATGTTGGTTGACGGTAGCCACTGACTTCCATAGTATTTTTTAAATGTTTTTATCGTTCATCGGCTGGGAAAAATCGTTCTGAAAGTGATTGCACAACGATATTGTTTCTCTGTGCCGTTACTGTTATAGTTGAGGTGTGAACTCGGTTATTCTTTTATGTTTGGAATGATTTTATAACTATCTTTATCGTTATAGTCATCATTGATGTGAACAGGCCTTAAAACAGGGAAGGTTTTCCTCCCATTTTTATCACTATGGATGCCAACACACAGATATAATACATTCATTATCCAACACTCCGTTGGATTAGCATCAGTAGTGGATGAATAAATTAATCATGAAACCATATTATTTATTTGGCAGGGCAAACCAGCAGCTCCACTGGGATCTACAGGGTTTAAACAAACAGGTCAATGCTGAAAGCTAGAAATACTGATTTTCTGTTAGTTCTGCTAACTAACAGACATGCAAACACATTTCTCTGACATGTGAATGTCATGTGTCTATATCAATCGACGTATGGAGGTCATGTTGGATTGAGAGGGTTATGGTGTTTAGAGTTCAAGAAAGAAGCTTGAGAAAGAACAAAACATACGTTTCATGTCTTTAAACAGCAATATAATGGTTAAATGCACAAAAGAGATCGAGGTCTATCAAGTACCTCTCGAAGAGAGAACAAGCCTCTTGAGGATTTTATGTTTAAAATTACAGACATTGTAAAGGAAGCAAAACAAACTTGCAATACTGCAAAGGCAATCAATATTCCTCTGTAGATCTTTAACCACAATCCTCAAGTGTTTCCAATGGCATTGTATAAGGCAGAACAAGCTTAAGCTTGGTGGTGAAAGAACATGATCATCTAGATGGACCTGTCATACAAAATACAGCTATGGTCACTGTAAAAAAAAAAAAAGTCGCTGCCTTAAAGTTTTAAGTACAATCAACTTTGAAAGTCATTTCAACTTAAATGACATTAAACTGACTTAAAAAAACGAGTTGAATCTTGTATAACTTATTTTGATGAGTTAAAGCAATGTGAATACATATATGTTGTCATAACTTATTGATCTTATAATTTTTTTACACCAGAGCATTTGAAGATTTAGTAGACAGACTTATGTAGAGCAACGTATAAAAAGTGTTAGCAAGCATGCAGTGTTTTTTTCCAACTAATTATATAGTTATATTATGTTTTTTATTCTAGGATAGTAAAATAGCTTTCCTTGCATTTGAATTTACATTTATCTGTATTATACACTCACCTAAAGGATTATTAGGAACACCTGTTTAATTTCTCATTAATGCAATTATCTAATCAACCAATCACATGTCAGTTGCTTCAATGCATTTAGGGGTGTGGTCCTGGTCAAGACAATCTCCTGAACTCCAAGCTGAATGTCAGAATGGGAAAGAAAGGTGATTTAAGCAATTTTGAGCGTGGCATGGTTGTTGGTGCCAGACGGGCCGGTCTGAGTGTTTCACAATCTGCTCAGTTACTGGGATTTTCACGCACAACCATTTCTAGGGTTTACAAAGAATGGTGTGAAAAGGGAAAAACATCCAGTATGCGGCAGTCCTGTGGGCGAAAATGCCTTGTTGATGCTAGAGGTCAGAGGAGAATGGGCCGACTGATTCAAGCTGATAGAAGAGCAACTTTGACTGAAATAACCACTCGTTACAACCGAGGTATGCAGCAAAGCATTTGTGAAGCCACAACACGCACAACCTTGAGGCGGATGGACTACAACAGCAGAAGACCCCACCGGGTACCACTCATCTCCACTACAAATAGGAAAAAGAGGCTACAATTTGCACGAGCTCACCAAAATTGGACAGTTGAAGACTGGAAAAATGTTGCCTGGTCTGATGAGTCTCGATTTCTGTTGAGACATTCAGATGGTAGAGTCAGAATTTGGCGTAAACAGAATGAGAACATGGATCCATCATGCCTTGTTACCACTGTGCAGGCTGGTGGTGGTGGTGTAATGGTGTGGGGGATGTTTTCTTGGCACACTTTAGGCCCCTTAGTGCCAATTGGGCATCGTTTAAATGCCAAAAGTATCGTAAGCTTAAGTAGATCTTAAAACAATTGCCACCAATGGTCTCTACGATCAACTTTGCTCAAGATGCGTTTGAGAAACGCAGCCCAGCTCAATTCAGCTGAAGTCAGTTCAGTGTTGATTCAGTTTCGTTGTAAAGATAATTCATTATTAAATGAGTTCATTTAGTCTATAAAGCAGTTCTGCAAATATTATGTCATCGTCCAGCTATTGGTGGGTGTGTGAGACAAAAAGAAAAAAAAATCTAAATCAAGCACAACTCCCCTGATGACAACGTAATTTGGTTTCTGAAAATGCTCCTAATAGAGTCACTCACAATGAGGAGGACAATCCAAAACCATGTCACACACAACACACATTTTCAAACCTTTAAAAATACAGTGAGACTGACTATGTGACTGAGTAAAACTGCACCTACTCCATTTCCCAGCAAATAAGATTAAGATCGAACAGTTTCAGTTCGTTCTAATTGACTGAATCAATCGATAATCCACCAAGTGACTCCTGATGTAAAAGTGTGCGTGGAGGACACAGCTATTGTAGGATTTGAATTCGAAACGGCAGGCACATTATGAAGATCTTTAAGCATTATAGATCATTTATTATCCACTATATTCCAGAGTTTCCACACACAAAGAAATGAACTGCACTGCAAACCCAGAACCTTCAACAGACCTTATCAGAGCCCTAAAAACTGTCCTCAAACAACATCTGTGTTTATGAAATATGATCATATGGCATACTCTATTATATGGTGCACTTGTGATGAGATGAAGTGCACCACTTCTTTATTAAAGACACTTTACATGAATAGGGAACAAAGAGCTGCTTTGTGGAGTCAACCTCAGGAGGTCAAACTAAATTTTACTTTCTTCGTTTTTTCTTTTTTCTTTTTATGTTTCATTTTTGCAACCCCGTTACCAAAATATGAGAATATTAAAACACTGGTAGAAAATTTTCACAAAATTACAAAATCAGTGAACATTAAATAATTAAAATGAGCATATAAAATAAAATAAAATAAAATAAAATAAAATAAAATAAAATAAAATAAAATTATAAAGGCAAAATGGTAACTCGGGTGCATGAATTGAAATAAATAATTGAACTTATTTAAAAAATATGTATTTTTTTCCCAAAATTTCAATTGTTGGCTAGTCAAGAAAGGAAGAACTATAGTTGTATCTAACATATAACAAACACGAGGTATTTGTTTTACTGCTTTAAAATAGGTCACTAAATTGTGTACCATATTGCGAGAACACATTACATGAAAAAAGAAGTCAGAAAAAAGCCTTCTCCATCACACAAACCCCCATCGAGAGACCTTTTTGATTGGGAATAGGTCCAGCCCAAACTCTCCAATTTCAAACATGAAGGGCAATTTCAAAAGGAAATAGAGAGGGAGAGAGAACGGGTGGGGGACAGAGAGAGAAAAGAGGAAATTGGCGAAGATATTGTACTTGTGCATTTTACAATGAGCTAAACTGCCCCTATTTCATTCCATTAAAACTGACTGTCACAAAGCATTCTTTCATAAAAAAGGTAATAAATAAATGATGTTTTCAAATGAAAGTCCTCCGCGATGCTGGGGTTCTCTGATAAGATTCATTCATTTTTCTGAACAGGCAGTATAAACAGTAAACAGACTTAATATGAAACACACACACACACTCCACATGCTTCGGCTCAACGAGATGAAGAGAGGAAGGGAGAGCTTGTGAAATGTGAGTGAGTGTAAAGGCTTGGCTTTTATTATGTATTGGCTTTCATTAATGAAAGATGGACAATCAAACACAAAATACTAAAGATTATAGCAGGAAGGTTAAGAACTCCAGTACATGAACCTACATATACATGCCATAAAGTCTTAACACAAAAATCAAAACAGTCAGTGAAATATTAAACAGGTATTTCAATAAATAGTCCCATCTGAGTATTTTAATATGACTTGTGCACGATATTCTTCTTAAAAACCCTTGACCTGTCACTTATAAAAGACAGCAGCATTAACATTCCTGAAAAGTTTCTGTTCTACAGAAGAAAGATAGTCATAGCGGTTTGAAACGACATGAGGAAGAGTATGATGACAGAATTTCCATTTACGGTGAAATATCCCTTTAAATCCTGTAGGAAAATAGCAGCTTCTAAGACATGCTAATTGAATCTCACAAAGCAAAATGCTAAATGTCTTTCTGTCACTCAGCCAAGCAGTGCTGATAAGAAAACCTCAAAAACAACAAACTGTGAAAAACCAGAGAAAAACTGTGTGCGTTTTGGCATGTCTTTATTGGCCTTTTCCTCTTAGATCCCTGGTGAATTACACTCAAATGTTCTGAATCACAGTCAACCCATTATTTACAAGTTCAACAATCTTGTCGGTCTCTCGAAATTGTCTAGTAAAAGTGAGGCTTACTATGTAAGTTTGATTTCGCCATGCTCGGAATAAAAAATAAAAAAGGTAATTGCGACTTTTTATCTCACAATACTTTATAAAGTCAGAATTGTGAGTTATAAACTCGGAATTGCGAGATTAAAAAAAAGTCAGAAGTGTGAGATATAAACTTTTTTCTCGCAATTCTGACTTTATTTCCTTTTGCCCTCAGAATTGTGACATATAATGTATAATTGCAAGTTATAAAGTTCAAATTGTGAGATACATTTTACAATTTCTTCAATTTTTTGATAGCCTATATTTTACTTTTTATTCCGTGGTGGAAACAAAGCTCCATACTTCACAAAAAGAAAAAAAAAAGGTAGAATGGACGGAAAAATAACCAAAACAGATTATAAAAGATGATAAAGTGGGTCTCTTTTGGGACGCTGAAGAAATATGAAAAGAATTTGATGTGAACTGAAAAGAACAGATAACCATGCTACACTGTAAAAAAAAAAAAAAAAAAAGTTGAGAAAACTTAAAAGTTTAAAGGGGGGGTGAAATGCTATTTCATGCATACTGAGTTTTTTACACTGGTAAAGAGTTGGATTCCCATGCTAAACATGGACAAAGTTTCAAAAACTAAGTTGTACGTTTGAAGGAGTATTTTTGTTCCAAAAATACTCCTTCCGGTTTGTCACAAGTTTCGGAAAGTTTTTTTTCGAGTATGGCTCTGTCTTACGTAAGATAGGGCGGAATTTCCTTATATGGGTCCTAAGGGCACTTCTCCGGTAAGATTGCGGCCGCGCGCGCACTCGTAGACTAGAGCAAGAGAGTGAAAGCAGTTCGCCATCAAAGCGCCCTGCCCGGCTTTTGGGAAGTCAATGTCACCAAAGAAGTGTGTTTTTGGTTGCCAGGGCAAGACAACCCTGCACAGATTCCCAAAGAACCCAGCGTTAAGGCACCAGTGGATGGAGTTTGTTTTTCCTGAGCATAAACGGAGTTGTGTAAGACTGTTGTTCCCTGCATTTCGACGATGATTGTTTTATAAACAAAGCCCAGATCTACGGATTTGCAGATCGTCTAATGCTTAAGGATCGAGCAGTCACAATGATAAAGGTTCGCGGTCGTGCGTTGGAACCGGACGGTGAGTAAAACTGTTTGTTGAACAAATGTCTCTGTGTGTTGTCACTAGCTTGGCGCGTTAGCACAGCTAAGCTTCGCCCACACGGCCCGCCCCCAGCCGCTCGGTTTTTTCCGGAAAGACTCGGTACAGCCAATCTTTCTGTTAAAAATTTAATAAAACAAAAGACTTTTTGGAGATATGAAGGATGCAATATTACTCTATAGGTACTCAAGATTAACAGGAGATTGAGTGAAAATGAGCATTTCACCCCCCCTTTAAGGCAACCAGCTGCAGGACATTTTTGAGTTTTCTCAACTTACGTGTTTGAGTTATCTCAACTTTTCTCAACTTTTTTCATGTTAAATAGTTGAATAAACTTTAAAAACTGAATTTGTCATACAAAACGTAAGTTGGATTTTTTAAATCATATAAAGATATATCCCATAGGACCTGTTTTTTGTTAGCATAGAATTAAAAGTGGCCATGAACATTTTTATTTCAGAGTCTTGTTTGCATCATAAAGTGCACCAGAATTCTCTCAGCTAACATTACAGCCACGAAACTGCTTATTTGCTCTGCTAATCGCACAGAACGAACAGTTCTCCTGTGACCGCATGGTTCATGTACATTTGCTTGCCTACTTCTGGAGAAGCAAAACCCCATTAAGCCTCAAAAACATAAAAAACGTTCTAGCGTTTTGTAATGTTTGTGGATAACAGGAGAAACCACTTTTGATGGACTGTGCAAAGCTTTGGTAATAAAAATGCGTTAATAAAAAAGACTAAAAAAAAAAACATTCTTCATTCATATTATTGTTTCTAGACTGAGACTATAATGATGAAAACAACATAATTGTCTCTCCCAAGGCCTAAGGCTTCTATGGTTAGGAAATAGAGGTCAGTTTAAGGTCTCGGACCATCACTTCATCCATCAAAAGCTGGAGGTCTCGCAAGAGGCAGAATGACACAAAACAGACGGACTTGACAGAGAAAAACTATACATACAGCAGTAGCTAACATAACTCACTGGGAATTAGCAGGTCATGATACGGAAAGTTTTGGAACGGGTTGAGAAGTGACTGGACAAGATGATCATGATGAATCAAGTGAAGAATAACCAGCTTCATCAAAGTTTGTTGTGCATGCATGCACACATGAAAGTACAGGACTTTATTTTTAGTGAAACAGTTTCCCATTTCATGATCTGTCAATCCTAAATGAACGTATTTAGAACGTGGTGCACATTAAAACATAGTGCAATCAATAATACTAGTTTACACCACAAAAGCATGAAACCCTATAGTGACCAGAGACCATAGAAGTTTGTTTTCTGTCACATTTCACATTTTTTCAAGTCATGCAATAGCTTTGTTTGTGGAAAAGTCCAAAATTGTTATGTAGCTTAATCTCATTTGTGTCTGTAAACGTTGTGCTTTACGGATAGGTTACGAACCAAATGAGATTTTCTATTTCCATTAATAGCAACTTCAATTTCTTAAAGTTTTTGTAGTGTTCAGAAGAATTGGAATATGGTCATATAAACTACCTTATGGTTCCTTTATGATGCTTTTTATCTCATTTTAGGAGTTTGACAGACCCAGTCCTCATTCACTTCCATTGGAAAAAAATGAGGGTGAACATTCCTCAAAAGAACTCAACTTACACTTTCTTGCCTATATTTTACTTCCTTTTTAATGAGATAGATATTTCGACCTTCAAACACCCAGAGCTTTAATGAAATTTAAAATCTCTCTTTACATCTGTATGTTTCAGAGCAATAATGAGCTATGGGGAAAATACCAAAGAAATCCTTCAAAAGTTTCTCTTTTGCCCCAGAATCACCCTACATGCTCTCTGTTTCACTTTCTCAGTTTCTTTCTTTAAATTAATTATATAGCTCATGCAAGGCAATTTCAATCACAAACACAGTAACGGAACGCATACTTTACTCATACACTCTAAGAAAAAAGGTACAAAAGCTGTCACTGGGACAGTACCCTTCAAAAGGGTTCTAATATGTACCATTTAGGTACTATATATGTACACGTTTGGTACCAATATGTACCTTTGAGGGACTTATATGCACTCTTTAGGTACAAAGGTGTACACTGTAAAAACGCCAATTAATAAAATATTGGAAGAGCATAAATATTTAAGTTGAACCAATTTTCATGCTTGGGATTAGTTAAGAAGACATATTATGTTAAGTCAGCAAAAATATATTTGGAAAAAAATTTAATGAAGAGATATTTCCAAATCCAGTCAACTTTAGGATGGCTAATGTTGACTGGACAAATAAACACAAATCTAGCCAACATAAAGTATTAAGGCCGGTTATGCTATAAAATAATTTAATGCGTAAAACAGAACTTATTTGTTGTTTTGTTGTTAAAATGAACATTTATAAACATTTAATAAACATTATATATAATATCAAAACAGCATTTATTAAATTGTCGAGGTTTCGTTTCTGCATTATGAGAGCGGATGGATCCTACAACACTTTCATATATAAAACCTTTTTTTTTTTTAAATCTTGAATATAGCCGTCTATTTTTGGTAATAAATAAAAAATAAAAGCGCATCGCTACATTTAGGAGAGAATGGAAGGATTCTGGATTATGGTTTATTTGACTGCGCAGAAGGATCTCGAGGGACTACATCTCCTTTGATTTAGCGGAAGGATACATCTCCTTTGGCTTCGCGGGTTTTACAAGGCATCGGCTCGGCTGCGGTACGGGAGACATTTTGTCAAGTTCATACTTAAGGTAGCTGCTAAGTGAAAGTGGCACTGAATAAATGATCAATTTTAGGCCTAATAATGACAAAAATGTACAACATATTCAATGGTTTTGTGTTGTTACGTCCTGAGACGTAGTTTGTGACTGGTATTTAGAAATGTTTTATAAGTTATGTCCGAGAGAAAGTTAAGTGTAACGTTACGTCAAGTTCACTTGGCACGGAATATGTTAATATTTCGAATATGTTCAAGTTTATCGACAAAAACTTATGTACAACATAATCGTACCACCTAAACATATTCGTTGTTTTGTGTGGATATTTATAGGCGTAAGTTACATTTTAAAACAATAAAACGTTAGGCCTAACTTATGTCCGAGGGGAAGGCCGCCATGTAACGTAACGTTTACCTTACGTTTAGCTAAGGGAACGTTGTATATTACTCGTTTGATTAATAAAACATGTAAAATGTACTACTATAACATGTAATAGGTTTCATTTCGGTATGTTGTATGATATTTTTTGTGTTTCCGTAACGTGAATAGAATGCGGTCTTTCTCTCATCATTATAGCCCATGTAAGTTAACGTTAAGGCCTACTTTTATGGATGCGAGTAACTGAAATCTATGAAACGTGCAATGTTAAACACATTAATACGCTATTTTAGGGTAATGTGAGTGTGATTAATGCAGATAGGATTGTGAAAACTTTTGCAATGGTCCCGTGAAGAGACCGACATAACCTGAATATCTAACGTTGCAGCTACGATAAAATGGCGCTCATTTTAAAACCGCGTTTTGACCTCTTGAGGACGGCATTTCACAATGCCGTTATCAATGGGTGTCTCAATAAGCTTCCTAGGTCGTGAATCAGCTGATACTATTATTTTGTGTACTCAAATTCGTGCACTAAGTGATTTATATTAGTGATCACATAATCTTGTATTAGAATGATTTCTTTTTTTGACACACTTTGTATTGTAAGTATATTTCAATTATAGCCTAAATATATTACAATATGGAGTAAAATTGGTTGCAACTCCTGTTTCATAACAAATTTAAGGAAATAGCCCGGACTAATATAGTTATGTTAAATAATTTAATTAAAGGTCATTTTATTTTATTGTGATCAATTGTACTTTTATTTTTTTGTGATCAATTGTAGTTTTATTTTTTTGTGATCAATTGTACTTTTATTTCTCCATCAGGGTGTGGCCAACGTGATGCTCTGTCGCCATTGCAAGTTTACAGCCAAAAGCCAATCAATTCTCCTAAAACACTATCTTCTTGAGCACTGGCACGTGACGAGAACACTCCACTGCATTTACACACATTGTGTGTGTACTTTTAAAACCAAAGGTGCGTTAAAGACTCATCTGGCAAGATTTCACTCCGAAAAAAAAAGTGAAAGATTTTTCTGCATTCGGTTGCTCTGTTTGCGAGTTCAGTGACATCTGTGAGGAAAAGACATATTTTAGCCATCTTGCAAGCCATCTAAAGCAACATGAGACTGTAGCATGCCCTTTTGCAAACTGTACATTTGAAACCAATATATTGTCAACTTTTAAAATGCACAGAAATCGCAAACATGCGCAGTCATGTTCCTTTCATTTAGAGCATTAAGAGTTCCTTTCACTGGGACGAAGGGGCAAAGCCCAACCCCTGAAATCCCTGTTTTGTGGAGGGGGGGATTACGGTGTGGGGTTGTTTTTCAGGGGTTCCTGAACTTTCCTGAACTTTGTTGGAACAGTTTGGGGATGGCCTCTTCCTGTTCCAACATGACTGCGCACCAGTGCACAAAGCAGGTCCATAAAGACATGGATGAGGAGTTTGGTGTGGAGGAACTTGACTGGCCTGCACAGAGTCCTGACCTCAACCCCATATAACACCTTTTGGGATGTATTAGAGCAGAGACTGCGATCCAGGCCTTCTCGTCCAACATCAGTGCCTGACCTGACAAATGCACTTTTAAAAGAATTGTTAGAATTTCCTAAACACACTCTTACACTTTGTGGAAAGCCTTCCCAGAAGAGTTGAAGCTGTCATAGTGGCAAAGGGTGGGCCAACTCTATATTAAACCCTACGGATAAAGAATGGGATGTCATTAAAGTTCATGTGCTTATAAAGGCAGATGTCCTTGCATATACCCATATGCGCACACATATAATGTGACACACACACACACACACACAAACTTTTATCTTGAATGTGATTAATCAACTTGACCACACAAATTATTTTATGTATTAATTAGTGTTTGTAGTTTTTACTACAATTTAAAATGTGCTTTATTGTTCTCTAGTAAATGTTTTTTAGTTCCATAAATGTTTAAAATTAAATTGGCAGTATTGAATTCAATGTTTGTCAACTGAACACTTTAGCCTGTATGTTTAGTTTGTGTAGATTGTTGTGAAATAAAGGCTAATGTGTTTTTATTTGTGTTTTTATCTCTGTTTTTAAACACACCAGAAAATAATTTTGTTTACCTCAGTATAAAATGTAGTACAGAAATTTTTAGCTAAGCCCAAATAATAAATTCTGATTAAAACATTTTAGTTGAATGAACTTTAAAACTAGTTGAGCAAACATACCTTTTTAAGTTGTAGTCAAGTTTGGGCCAACTAAAACATTTTAGTTGAATGAACTATAAAACTAGTTGAGCAAACATACCTTTTTAATTTGGAGTCAAGTTTGGGCCAACTAAAAAATAATAATTGAAGCAACACTTTAAAGAGAGAAATTGAGTGAACGTAAAATTTCTGTGGAAGTAGTTACTAAATAATAATAAGTTGAGACAACTTTAAATTTTTTACAGTGTACCTTTTGAAAGGGTACCGCCACAGTGACAGCTTTTGTACCTTTTTTTCTGAGAGTGTACCGTTTAGTTTATACTTTGAATGTTTGCTTTTCCTAAAAAAGCTTCCATACACACATGCTCACACTCAAACACTTGAATCCCATATACAGAGGGAAAAGACAATTTTTGATGAATGATTGCTATTCTGTGATCATTAATCCTTGTAGGCTCATGTACCCAAACAAATGCATCACAACTGTCACTGTTAAAATACAAAACTATGGCATTAACCACAAATTTAAACCAACCTCAGAAAAAGCGAAATCTCTTGCCTGCAGCTTTATGCATATAAATTGCCCATTAAAAACATTACAAAACTGTGAAAGGGGACATATTTACTCTTTCGCACAGATCTCTTTCCGTACCTTCACAAATGCATCTTTCTCTCTCTGACATGGTTTCATTACAATAAACAGCAAATGGGCTTCACAGCTGCTGTTTTGTGGGAAGACACAAGCCAAGCCACGGTAACAAGGTTAAAGTATATGTGGGCTGGGAGATACAGACAGAGATGAGGGATGTGTGATCTTTAGATCTGTTCTTGCCTGAAGATTGCCCTCATGTTCTCTACTAAGCAGACACATTTCTTTTAATCTGTCGGTGCACACTGTAGTGCTGCCTACATTCTCCCTATCCAACACTTCATCTGCGAATAATTAATCTCTGAACAACTATAAACTTACATCTAAATATCCTACAGTGTTATATCACATTGTTAAAATGACTACTGAAATTGGTGTACAAAGCCTTGCCTTAGAGATAATGACCTACGCAGTCCAATCCCACAAGTGACATTACCACCAACATTACAAAAAAATAGCCTCAGCCTCTGAAAGCACGCACAGACTGCCCACATTCTGCCCACAAAATGGCAAGAACTTGCTGAAATCCCCTGCTCCAATCTGATTGGCTGGCTTTACGTAACTTAAAAACTACTTGGCTTTGACAGTTTTAGGTTAGCGGAGTTAAATATTTAAATTGCATTAAATCTACCAATTTAACTAGATATTCATGACATTTACATTTAATAATTTAGCAGAAGCTTTTATCCAAAGTGACAAATCAACAAAAATAAAATCAACAAAAGGCAACAAGATGCAAGTGCTTTAATAAGTCCCAGTTAGTCAAGCACAGTACATGTAGCAAGTTTTTTTTTTTAAATACAGAAAAATAGAATAGAATTAGAATAGTAAGGCTGTACTGGAAGGAGTTATGATTGACAAACCTAGCTGAATGGAGAAGTTGTGATGAAGTGTTGGGTTGTTCTGTCTTTTCCAGTTTGAGTTGAAGGTGGGGGGCCTTAATCCAGGCAGAAATGTCTGTCAGGCAGGCTGAGATTGCGAGCAGTTATCGTCGAATCATCTGGCTTGAATGAGAAGCAGAGTTGTGTGCCATCAGCGCACAAAAGATCCACTATAGGATCTGAATGACAGATATAGTGATGACATGTGGATGAAGAAGAGAAGTGGTCCAAGCACTGAGCCCTGAGGCACCCCAGTAACAAGATGTTATGTTATGTTACACCTCAGCCCCCCCAAGACACCTTGAAGGACCCACCTGAGAGGGAAGACTTCAACCACTGGAGAGCAGTTCCTGAGATGCCCTTTGTTATGAGGGTTGACATGAGTATCTGGTGGCATGTGTCAAAAGCAGCAGACAGATCCAGCAAGATGAGCACTGATAAATAAATAAACATTCTTGAGCAAATTTGAATATCCCCCATTGTTTCAATTTATGTGAAATATTCAGTACTTATGACTTTTGGGAGGACAGTAATTCTGACATGCATGTATATAGTGGCCTTAAAAACATATATCTTTTGTTGCGCTAGCGCTTTTAACAGCAAATGCGTTCTGTGTGAACCGGACATATATATTCACTATATATTTTATCTCTATAGCCTGTATTCCCATGATGAACAATCTTTGAACTTTCTATTACAGCACTTCTTATGTTACTTGATGACCTGCTCTGTTGTATTCCTCATTTGTAGGTTGCTTTGGATAAAAGCATCACCTATATTGAAGAAATGTAAATGTGCCTCCTTTAAGGGCCCATAGGACACAGTGGTGATTGCAGTCAATGGATGCGTCATGTAGAATTATTGAATTCATCTGTCCATAATGAAGGCTCGTAAGGGAAAGGGACTAAAGAGCATCAGCATCCGAGACAGACAAACACTTACTCCCACACGTCTCCAATCCCTGTCCTATCTGGAAACACCCTAAATCGTCCTCTGAACGTCACAATTTGTACTGCCACCAAGTGCTCAAGGCACTTACCCCAGGCCATAAAACTGCAGAAACCTTTTAGTTAATCTGCCTCTGTACAAGTGTTCAAAGTAAAAAAAAACTCTGCATAGCAATTTAGCATAGCTTTCGACTGTCCTATTTTTCCACCAAACCTCCACGGCATCTGCAGAATAAGAGGACAAGAAATATTTCAGAATGTTTTCATACCCACTTCCAGTGAAAATCCAGTGAAATGGCTTGACAAATGTTTTATTTCCTATTGAAACAGTACATTTTGGACGGTAAGTATCGAATATGCTTTTGAAAACATTATTTGCTACTTGCTAGTCAGTTGCAGGTTTTATTAGTGGGACGGACATTCTCATTCCAGAGAGAATTTGATTGGACAAAAATGTGTGCAGGATGAGTCATCAATATTTTTGTTTCATTTTACCAAATGAGAGAACCAACACAACCAACACCAACAATGCATCTATGCTGTAAAAAAATTAAGTTGTAAATAAAATCAAGAAAGATTACTCGAGTACATTTTACAAGAAAATGCTATTTCTGTCTTTCTTCTTCAAAATTTCACATTTATTTCAATGTGTTACTTGCCGTTTTTCTAAACTGCATGTGACATGTATTAGGACTTTCTAAATTAGTAAATCCTACACCAAGTTTTACAAATGTAGAAACATCCTTCATAATTATAACTGCATAAATAGCTGTGTGAATCATGGGTAATGAGGCACCTGCTCCTCATTTACTGCACTCAGACTTTAGTTGGAGATATTCTGACATAATCACTGTCATTATAATAAGACTTATGCTGCATCTGAAATCGAATACTTCCCTACTATATAAGTATGCGAAAAACAGGATGGCAAAAAGTCCAAAAATATGGCACAAATTTCGTTCTACCAAATTCATACTCTATAGAACGGACTTGTTTATGGTCGCAAAGTAAATTCATGTTCAAATGTAGTAGCCATACCTACTCAGACAATATGTGATTTTGAACTCTTTATTTTCCATAAGTTTTTAAGCATAACAAGTGAGATTTAAGTATTGTGTACAAACCTTTGTCCGCATCTCTCTAAGTGACCACATCTGGCTCATGAAAACTGGTTGCTTCATCATTGTTGAAAACATTGCAGCTGAAATAACATGGATTAGTACAAGTTGCGAAATTTGATTTTTTTTATGTGCAATTAGCTATGTATTGTAAGCATTTTACACCAAAATCAGAGTGTATTTTACAGTTTGAATACTTACCCCACCTTGCTCTCTATTTACTCCTTTTCTCTTGCTCACACACACAAATGCACATTCTCTATTAGACACACACGTTGATGCTCAGGCTAGATATAATGCTCAGTTGTGACCCCAAAGGTCAGCGACAAATAAACAAGGTGAACTGAACATTTATCTGACGTTGAATTAAAAATCTATATTAAGATAAGTTCAAACTCATTATTTGACTGTACTCCATATATATATTTCATTGATGATAATGGATGTCTGTTGCTGCATTAACATGTAATGCAGTGAGATCATGTGACAACAAAATAAGCTTAATTTATAATATTACACAATCACAGCAGTGTACTGTACAAAATGTGCAGTATCAGTATCCATATGTTCCTTTCAAGGACTGTTTGGTGGTTACACTACAATTTGGATGAAAAGGATCCAAATTAAATACAGGACTGAGCTGTGTAGTGTCTCACTTTTTTCTGGCCAGTTACTGATAAACACAAGATGCAAGTAATGCCAATAACTATATTGGATCCAAATGTCTCTTGCTTTCTCATACACATGCATGCTTGTAATTCTGACTATACAAGTCCCTGTAAGATTGCCAGCTGACATTAGTTCAAGATCAGTGTGTGTGCCACAAGCTCAATGCATTTTTTCTTAACTATATGAAATTTGTATTTCGAACATGACATGTTCAAATTAGAGAATTTATTAATGTTCCCACTTGAAAACACAAGTGAAAAACAAGACTATATTTCCAAAATGGCAAACCACCTGTTGATTTTTACAAAGCTAATAATAATTACTACAGATTGTACAGCTAAATGAAAACTTAGAATAAAAAGGCTTTGTAAAGACTTTGACATATATGATTATTATGTCAACGTACAATGAAACGTAACGCGCTCGACTGGTTCCAATTAGGGCGCGCAGCGCGCGTACTTACATCTACTGGTGCTAAGGTTGCTTTCATGTTGTTGGGGCGGGCAGTTGAGGATAGAGAGGCGGCTCTTCAGCTTGCCAGCCTCTTCAATGGGGGCTGGATTTAAGGAATGCGGCACTTATCAGACAATCCTCATGGCATTTGTGAGTCAGATCACCACAATTGAGGCACAGTTACGTGGACTACCAGAATATGATCCGTGTCTCTGAAACTTAAATGCATCGGTCCTTCCCAGTCTAAGTGTGCTCACTTCGGGACTCTGTGGGGATCCCGATCGGTTGCCTCTTACGCACAAGCGTCCGTGCGTAATGAAACCCATGGGGTAGCGCGCGCGCATCTCCATATACCCGTACGCGCTTTTACGCATGGGAATCACAGTTCGTTTCCAAATCCAACCATGAACAACGCGTCGCACCAAATCGCGGCGAGCAACGACACCGATCCGTACGGCAGGAACGAAGACGTTGCCAAAATGGAGATCACGGTTTTGAGCGTCACCTTCCTCGTGGCGGTCATCGGAAATCTGTGCGTGCTGCTGGCCATGCACAACACCAAGAAGAAGAGCTCGCGCATGCACCTGTTCATCAAGCACCTGAGTCTCGCGGACCTGGTGGTTGCTTTCTTCCAGGTACTTCCACAGCTGTGCTGGGAGATTACCTTCAGATTTTACGGACCAGACTTTCTTTGCCGGATTGTCAAGCATCTCCAGGTCCTGGGGATGTTCGCGTCCACTTATATGATGGTGATGATGACCCTGGACCGCTACATCGCCATCTGCCACCCTCTGAAGACCCTCCAGCAGCCCACTCAGCGCGCCTACATCATGATCGGGTCCACTTGGCTCTGCAGCCTGTTGCTCAGCACCCCTCAATACTTTATCTTCTCCCTGAGCGAGATCCACAACGGCTCGGATGTGTATGACTGCTGGGGACACTTCATCGAGCCGTGGGGCATCCGAGCCTACATCACCTGGATCACCGTGGGCATCTTCCTCATCCCTGTAGTCATCCTCATGATCTGCTACGGGTTCATATGCCACAGTATCTGGAAGAACTTCAAGTGCAAGACCAGGAGAGGCTCCCCACACAGCACTAAGAACGGGATGATTGGAAAGGCGTCTGTCAATAGCGTCACCATCATCTCAAGAGCCAAACTAAGAACTGTGAAGATGACATTCGTGATTGTTTTGGCGTACATTGTGTGCTGGGCTCCGTTCTTCATCGTGCAGATGTGGTCAGTCTGGGATGAAAACTTCCCCTGGGATGGTAAGATACCATAGGGTCACACATATTCAATGTATTTAAACACAATTTTAAGTGTAGCCACAAATTTATTCGAAGACTTTTAGTTTTAGTTTTTTAATTTTCTGGATGCGAGCGGTTAAGGTTCGCCTTTTTGCGCCCCTAGCGCCATATGTTTTAAAGATGTTTAAACAAAACGTGAATAATTTTTTATGATAAATGTGTCGTGTAATTCTATAAAAGCCTTACAAATAGTGACAAACTTTAAGTTTTTTCGACGTATGCTACCGTCCAAAACGCACGGGGATCGAGCAGCTCTTGATATGGTTACGTGACGTCCTCGCGAAAAACATACACATATTTATTTTGCGCACTCTGTGTAACTCGGACAACGGTTGTAGTCACAATTTTTTTTAAACCTAAATATGTTTATGTATATGTAAAACAACAACAGCAAAAACAATATGCTTTTAAGACCCACTTATCTTTTTCTTTGATTTCATTTTGAGGGTTTTAAAGCGCATCATTCCTTTTCCTTTCAAGTGTAATTCGGTTTTCAAAGCCTAATTCTGGCACAAAACGAACCAAGTGTAACTACAAGCATCTCCAAAAATAATTGCATACATGTTGTTCATTTTCCATACTAATGGGAATCCTAATGGTATTTCTATAAAAAATTAAGAAGCACTCCTAATGAGACCAAACAATAAGAATTATCTAAATAAGATCATACTGCATTTTGCTTCAGTGTATTTTTCAGAATTTCAGTTTATCCAGGAAGATCTTATCTGTCCCTCAGAGGGTTCTTTTTGGAATTCCATTAGCATTCCTTTGAGATTAAAGGATACAGGGGCTTGTATTACTGTTTTTTTTTTTTTTTTTCATTATTATCAGTGTTTATTTACTGTACCATTACATAATGCTCCTTATATAAATCTAATATTGTACACCATGAAAGGAAAAAAATTATTGATTACCTAATATTTTGTTCATAAGTCTGAGAGGGCATATTGATAGCTACCTTTTATTCATGAGAAATGCATAATCAGATTGCACAAAACTACAGTGCAAGATTTCATTATTATATGAGTCAAAACAGATTTCAGTTCAATGTTAGTGCTTCAACTAGAGGGAAAAAAAATAAATTAAAAACACATTAAAAATGACAAAATACATTAGTTCAACCTGCAATCACAATTCCTAAACTTGTAAATGTATATCAACTTTTTGCAAGGTCTAAACCTGCAACCTTCCAGTTATCAGACGAAATCTTTATTCCATCTTATTTCTTCTCAGATTCTGAGAATGCTGCAGTGACCCTCTCTGCCCTGCTGGCGAGTCTCAACAGCTGCTGTAACCCGTGGATCTACATGCTCTTCAGCGGTCACCTCCTCTACGACTTCTTAGGCTGTTTCTCCTGCTGGAACAAACCCCAAAACACGTTCCATAAAGAGGACTCGGAGAGCAGCATCAGGAGGAACACCCTCCTGTCCAAGCTGACCGCCGCCCGGACCAAAGACGGGTTCGACTCTTGGAGAGACCCGTGCAACTCCCGAAAGTCCAGTCAGTCTGTAGGGTTAGACTATTCCCGCAAATCCAGCCAGTGTTTGCAGCTTGATTTCTCGCGCAAATCAAGTCAGAGTGTGCCTATGGAGCCTGATGGGATGGAGATATTAAAATAAATGCATAAATAAAAGAGTATATCTAGTAAAACCATTTTATCACACATAATGAGGATTTATTTACAAAAGATACAAATGGTGTGGTGCGAGTCAGCTCATTTTCTGCTTGTATATAAGTTCCTTACTTAAAAACATTAAATATTCATGGTGGAAGAGAGAATAATTTCATAATACCATGAATGAGAATCTACTGAGGAATGTTGTGTTCATTCTTATAAATGAATCATTTATTTCACTGCACATTATGTTGTGTTTCCTTTATGGCTAAAGTCTGTGACTTATTGGTGAGAACCTCAGCTTCATTTCTTAGGCTGATGTGCATCTTATTTGTTTACATTGATAACACAAAGCTCTTTTTGATTGGGTGGGAGCAAAAGAGTGTATCGTAAGTGTGTGTACTTTTTATGTGTCAGTTTTATGACTGACAAATAAATATAATTTGATATTAGCACTGGTGTATAACTTGAGCTGTATCTTGTATTGGTCGTGCCAATCTTTAACTGAGCAAAGTGTGAGCTTGTCTGGTGTTTGGCAAACTGTTTTTGTAAATATAAAGACTTTTGTTGTGTCAAAAAACATGTAAAGAGAATAAATCTCATGTAAATATATAAAAATCTCAACAAAAGCAAATAAAACATGCCAATTACAAACTGTCTATGAGTGTGTGTGTGTGTGTGTGCACAAGTTTCAATGCTTGTTTGGTTAACACATTCAGACAGGCTGAAAAAATGCTTGATTGACAGGTCTCCTCCACATTCAGATGTACTTTATTAGTAATAATGACACTAAGATCAAACAACGATGAAATATAAACTTAATTAAGTTATTCTTACTGTCCCGGAGAGTTGTGGGAATAATTATCCACAGCGGAAACCAGTGTCTGCAATCTTGGCTGCATAATGCACAACCAGAACACTCTCTTATTACACATCTCTTTCGCCCTTAATTACACCACATAACTGAATAACGTCTAATGTATCAAATTTTATTGCATTACATAACAAAATAATCAAACCAATTGGCATCTGAAACCAAATGTTGCCCATAGAGTGCATTAGCACCCATCCACTTTTTCAGCGGCGCTGGTTCAGGAAGTGTTTTTCTCCCCATTCATTTCTCTAATAGGGGTTTTAAAAAAGTCTTTGTTTAAAAGTGTTAAGCCGTGAACCAAGTCAATCAAATACGAGGTAAATCATATGATTACAATCTTTGATTTGACGCATTAAATCTGACCAAAAAACAAAACAAAAACAAAGGTACAAGTGAACTTAACGGCTTTAGTGAGGGAAAGAACTACAATCCCATGAATCATTGCGAACTGCATAATCGAGTTAAAAGGGATGGAGAAATATAAACTCTTTTAAAAATGTTTATTTTATATATATATTATAAGTCACTTTTATATAAGTTTATTGCAATAAAATATGCACTTTTGGCAGCTCTTTTGGCTTGTTTTGACTCTGATTGGTGGAATTTTATGTAGCCTATGATCATGGATAATGTAGTTTTCATGACGAATTCCGCTGTTAAACATGATTATTTTAAGAATAAGTTGAAATAATGTGGGCTAAGAGCTTCAACAAAAACAAATACCATCGATTAACAACCTTTCAGCTCTAGGTCTGTCTTTAAAGGTTTATAGATTATCGTTAAAAATCAATTTCCTTATGGAGAAAAGGTTCAAAAAAGCTTTTTTTTTTTTTTTTACTTCTGGAACCCAACTGTTGTGCACTATAGGTTTACTTTGAACTAACTTCACTTTCCTGAGTCATTATTGCATTGATTTTTTTTTTTTTTTTTTTTTTACAAACTGGTCTCAAGGTGCTTTTTCGTGGATGTATGAAGTCAGTTATTCTAAAGTTCACAGACACACACACACACACACACACACACACACACACACACACACACACACACACACTTAAAAATAAAGGTTCTTTATAGGCATTGATGGTTGCATGAAGAACCTTTAACATCCATAAAAACTTTCCATTGAGTTTTTTATGGTGGGAAAAACAAGTTCTTTAGACTATTAAAATGTTCTTCACACTATGAAAAATGACTTTTCACTGGTCCTTGGTTCTTCTTTGGCATCGCTGTAAAAACTCCTTTGTGGAACCTTGGCTGCTTTATTTGGAAGCTTAACCAGGATACTAGCAGAGTGAACTTCCATTATTGTTTCACTACAATATAACAAAAGTCTTTTTATGAAATGTTTTGCTTAATAAATTGCATGCGATGTTCATAATCAATGTGCTTAAAAGCATCTGCTACAAAAATGTGCTTATGCTATCTTTATTTAAAATAAATGTCACTTGGATTGATGTCATCTAATGCAATGACATTTTAAGTGTGTTTTAGGTATTTTGGGGCCACTGATGTGTGAGTGTGAGAAAATCTGGCATAACGCACCACTATGCATGTGAAAGGTTGATCCTTTACATCTGCTTCAATCTCAGTGCGGTTTACATTTAAACTCCCATCATCTCCCACAGCTTTCTCTTATCTGCGTAAAATGAAAACCCAAGTGGCTCCAATCTCCCAATCTGAGTCTTATCAACAGGTATGTTCCGGCTAAGCCGGGATTCGAACGATCTCGTCACATAATGCGGGATTCATCTTTGGATCTGAACACTACTGGAAAGCAATCAGCGTTTTATTATAGGATTGTAACCCAATTGATAGGTAATGTTAGGCTCATCTTTTAAACTAAATGTTGCTGACGGGTAAAGCCTGCCTTGTCAATGAGTCAAACAGGAAAGGTTCGTTGTTTTTTAGGCAGCAAATCTAATAACGGCAAGGGCCATGTGGATTTTGAAAGACATTAAAAATATAAAAAGAGCCAGGAGGGAGGTTCCATCAAAACAGGTGGTGCACACACACACACACACACACAAATAAATCACGCCGGGATATACATTATCACATTGTAAAAAAGTACAAAACCTACAAAGTTTCCTTACTATGGTGAATAACTGTAATAAAATCTAACAGGGCATTTAATGTAATTTTACAAAAGAAAACAGTTAAATTTACAGTTTTGGAAGAGAAAAAGAACATTTAATTTACAGGTATTTGATCATTTGGTTAAATGTGACATCACATTTGACGATTTATCATTTAAATAATAGTTATTTGTTGTCAGTTAGCTATGTACATTAATGTTTCGTGTTACATCTTATGTTGCTAAATTAATATTTGATAATGTTTTGCATTTGTCTGCATGATCCTGTGCACATTCTCATATTAAACTCAGTTGTGATTCATAATGTTGCTTTCTCATTACCACCACCTTTGTTTTTATGGTGGTTGTCAGTACATTATAAAGGTACAAAGGAGATTTCAGTGGTATATTAGTAAAATAAATATATATATTTTTTACTGTAAATATAAGTTAATTCCGTAAGTTCATTCTGTAAAACCTTTGTTCTTCCTGTAACGTTCTAACAACCTTGATGTTTTAACAGTAAATTTCACAGTGCACTTATAGTCTCATCAAGTAGGCTAAAACATGTATATACAGAATTTAGAGGTTCACTCTGCCTGGTCACGCTTTTTCCAAATTAGATCTAGAAGGTTCTAAAGTAGATCCAAGGCTTATCTTAGACTCTTAAACCACATGACCCACAATCTGAAAGTTAAATGTTCATTTTTGGCACGAATGGTTCCATGAAGAACCTCGGAAAAGTTATTTGAGGAACCAAAAATCATTCATTCATGGCATTGCAGTGAAAACCCTGAATGTTCCCATCACCTTTAATTATAGAGTGAAGGAAGCCTTTTCATCATTTTCTTTCATTTGTCACCTTCTCTTCAAACACACACACACACTCACACTAGTTTTCTCATGTTACCAGGTCTGTCAGTGATGGCAGTTTGTGGGTGTAATTGGGTTTGCAGCGACTCGCTTGTCCTCACATGCTCCTGAAAGACAAAGACATGTTATATTAGTTCAGGTGAAGTATGATGCAACTTTCTCTCTGCACATTGATAGCTGTCTATTCTGATACACATTTGATCAAGGACTGGAGCTTTAAAGGAATATTCAGGTTTAAGCATCTCTGACATGCTATAAATGAACACAGCAAATGTTTTACTTCATAAAAATAAACATAAATGTGTTCAGCACTTCATTTTCAATGGTGAACCATGCATTGTCCCATAGACACAAACACAACACGAGTGTTTCAAGGACATCAAAGAACTTTACTCATTTTTAATTTTATCAGTTTGTTGTTCTAGCTTGGCTCAAACCTAAACAATATGTTAAATTATTTTGAGAGGTTGCCAGGAAGGAAAGTGCATTGTTTGAGACAGGAAGTTAAGCTTACAGTTAATGGGGGAGGAATCCAAAATAGAACAACTTACATTATGCAGAGTGACGACTTCCCGCAGAGTTCAATGTCTACTCTATACTGTATCCGTAATTCTCATACGTCCCTTGTCATGCCTTCCTCTCCAGCTGTCTGCATCTTCTTCACCTCACATCTCCATATCTCTCCCACTCAACATGCTTCCCCTCATTATTGTTCATGAAATGCAATTTAGCCAAAACACAAAAATACACTCTTAAAAATAAAGGAACCAAAAGGGTTTTTTTTTTTTTTGCAGCAATGCCAAAGAACCATTTTAACGAATATTTTAATTATCTAAAGAACCCTCACTTAAAAAAAACAAAAAACTTTTTTGTCAAATCAACTTTAACATGGTTCATATAAAATGTTTAGTTTCTATTTATGAAACCAATCTCCATTGTATTAACTCAAATTTTTAATTTCAACAAACTCAGAATTTTAAGGCAACCAGGTAACTTAATTTTAAGGTAAACCAACAATATTTGTTTACAAGAAGCCTATAAAGAACCTTTTTTGCAATGGATGTAAAAGGTTCTTCGTGGAACCATTGATCACAATACATTTTTAAAAGTGTATTGCAACATTGCAAGAGGTCAGTCTTGAGCAACAGACATTTTTAGACCCAACACGGTCATCCAACCCAGCCGGCACATGACCGATCTTCAACGTTGAAATATGGTTGAAATAATGTCAGTTGTCGTTTCAACGTTGAAACAACGTTGAAATAACGTTTAATGCTAAATGTTTGAAAAAGTTGAACAAAAACACTTCTAAATCAACGTTGAAATTTTTACAAGATCTGTGCGTTGAAACAACGTAATGTTTTCAACAACATAGAACAGAAATATAAGTATTATTATGATCATTAATGATATTTTGATCATAACCGCTCTGTATATGTAAATTATTATCATTTTTAACAATAATTTCAACCTCAAGAGAGCAGCAGAAACTTAATCGTTCAATTTTTGCTCTGTCATGAAAATGATTGAGTTAGCCTATACAATGGCGTCAACTATAAAACTGGAAAGTGAATACTGAGAAGTGAAACAGTGAAACTTCCCAGTGCTCGGTACACCCAATCAAATCAGTGGACAAGAACAAACTGTATAAATGACGTTTAAACTATTTAACAATTCCTCTCTTCCGGCATCCCTCGCTCCATTCCTTTCTCTCTCCGGAACCCCTCGCAAGTGACATACTTTCTCCTACTTTTAAAATAAGAATAGCCATCTCCTTGTTTATTTTTCCACAGACTCCCAGCACTCTCTGGAATATTGTGTAACCATCCATTCCTTTTCAGCTGAGTTGCCGACACTAATATATCACTAGTAATTCAATATTAGGCTATTCAAGAACAGTTTACATGCTAGCCTACATTTGTCACTTATTTCATCTGTTCCTTCATTGTCATTCATATACGGGTCAATGACGTGACGGGTAATTTTTTTTGTCCAAAGGCCTTAATAATAATAAAAAAAACAAATATATGACATCCAAAGTATGTAAGGTAGTACAACTTGATCTCGTTTACTGAATCCAAAAGGTTTTAATTATATTTTACTACATAGGTATTTTAAAGATTTTGAAGTGTCAAAAGGTCATTCGGTAAAACCGATATAGTAAATATTTAAATGGAATAATATTGTTTTTAATATCTAAAGGAACTACAATAATACAAATATAAAGCAGATAAGGCTCTTTATTTTACATTTCCCCTTTTCTCCTTTCCCTGTGCAATGTTTTACTTGAATATGTTGGAGTGTTTAGAGTAGTCCAATAAATGATTACATTTATGAGATCAGTGATAATTTGTTTTAATATTTCTTCTGTGGTACACACTATATACTATCTCAACATCAATGTCAAATCAGTTTTTAACTTTCAAATCAGTGGTTAAACCGAATGACTTTTTTGGTTAAATTTGTTCTATTGTAAAAAATGACACAAAACAGTCTTAATTGATTGTACAAACCACAAAATCTTAAACTAAAAAAACTAAGTAAACTAAAAAATGGTTTCAAATATAGTTATATCTCCATTCTATTTTTTTACACTTTTAAAAACCTTATTCGTCAATGACCCATACACTTCTGAGATAGCTCTCATTTTCATTCAAAACAACAAGAAATAGCTATAAGGACCTGCTGTTACATCTCTCTTCATCATTCTAAAATCAGTGCAGGAGAGGTAAACTGTCATCACTTCAGAGAAGAGCTGTCTAATTACCGCACTAATCCATTGTTCTTTTTCAATTTCATTTTTCATATCGACACAGCATGAAGCCGTTTTTCAATTACGACAGCCAAACCATATGTCACTAAAAAAACTTAGTCTCGATGTTTTCTTAACTCTGAAGGTAGCCTATAAAATGTTGTAATATATTTCTTATTTCTCATAACAATATAGGCCTATCACATCATGGAACAGCTAGTTGTCTTCTTGCACCCCCATGTAAATGCCATTTAAATGTAAAACATTTAAAGGGTCTCAAATGTGCTTTTGCATGTGCACAACCACATCTGCATGTCCCAGGGAAAATCGTTTGGGAAGGAGAACCTTAACATGAACTGCCTTAACCTTGCACATAAACACTCAACGTCGTCACAGTCAAACTTTCCTCAGGCAAAAAAGGGTCTTTTGGTTTTATTAAAGATAAAATTGTTTTTCTGTACGAATAGCTTTCTCTAAACCTATGATCCATAACGTCTAGCGTTTATGGCATGTTTGTAAAATCATTCCTCATTTGCTATGCCTTGTCTGAAAACCACAAATCCCCATATAGCCTAGAGTAGACTTTTACTGACCTCTAGGTTTCACCTAAGATATTACAGCTTAAACACAGTTCATGAAGTTCAGATAAAACTTGTTGGATAAAAAAGTAAAGATGAAGGACAGTAAAAGCTACCATATTAGCATTGTTCAAATTTTAAAATCAATACCCTACCTGTTGCTCATTCACAATAATTATTCGATTTAAACAATTATACTTACAATAAAAAGAATATTCATGTTATAATGCATCATAAATAGGCTATATTGTATTTAAACGTTTAAAATGTAATAATTTCTCCATGACTACGCTATAATCTTGGATAGATATGGAGAGATATGTTATGCTATCATAGAAGATTACATAGTAGAAGGTTCGTTTTATTAATTTATTTTACAGTGTACAATACTCATTCAAATAATAGTTTTCTCATGATATGCATCTGTCGTATTCATTTTTTTCTGTATTTTACTGTAATTTTACTGTCCCCGGGGCGCTTATTTTGTATTTGTAAAAAAAACGTGAGGAGCCTAAGAACCACAAACGGCTCTGATTGGTCGAGAATACGCCGCCTTTTGATCACGTGACCTACGTCAAGCCAATCACAGACCAGTTTTCACGCACGGGGAAATGCTACGAACTGTTTGCATGTAGTCAGTCTTTTACTGCAATGCAATTGTGCATGTGCAAAATTAAAATTACATGAAAAAAATACCGATAACCCATTATGATTAACAAGGGTCCTCTATGGAAAAGAGTGCGGTCTTACGCTGGACCGGTTCCGAGAGCGAGGCATGGGCACCGGGCCGTGGCCATACGAGAGCTGGTGGTTGTGTTTGGAGGTGGAAACGAGGGAATAGCGACCAATCTGCATGTTTATAACTCTGGTAGGGCACTAGATAAACACCAACTGCATTAATGCTACATAGTACAGTCAATGCACTGTTAAAAACAACGAAATACATGCATATTGCCATATTCATATTTAGACGTGACTTATAATTCCCAGCAATGAATGCACTGGATTACTGTAACACATTTTTGGTTAATATACATTAAAATAGTTAGAAATGCCTCTAAACTTTGATTATGTTTACATATTCAGTTTTAATGCTGATTGGTTTATGTACATTAAAATAGTTAAAAACTTTTTTACACATATTGAAACTTATTAATGCAAGTTATAAACCTTATATTTTAGTGACCAAGCAGTGGTTCCTACCAGCAGTGAGAGGTGATATCCCACCTGGCTGTGCCGCTCATGGCTTCGCTTGTGAAGGCACACGTATCCTGGTGTTTGGAGGAATGGTTGAATACGGCCAGTATACCAACAGTCTCTATGAACTGCAGGTGAGCACTTGTGCCATCATAATGTAGTCACACGTAAATGAAAGGTGCAGTAAGCGATTTCTGAGAAACGCTGTTGATATTTGAAATCCCCAAAACAAACACGCCCCTTCCCAAAAGGATCACACCCCTATCTTGATAGCCCCACCCACAAATTCACAAACACGCTATACAACACAGGCCCCTCCCCCCTCATGAGTAGACACTCCCCTTACTGCTGATTGGCTACAAGTGTGTTTCGATGCTCGGTCCTATCCACTTTCAACAGCGTTTATCAGAAATCACTTACTGCATCTTTAAAGCATTAATAGTTTATGATAGTAGGGCATGGTTTTAGGAGGGCCCTGATTTCAAATCTCTTCTCTCAGGCCAGTCGATGGCTGTGGAAGAAACTGAAGCCCCGCCCACCGAGGAACGCATCACCTCCATGCCCACGAATTGGCCACAGCTTCACTCTTCATGCTAATAAGTGCTACCTTTTGGGTGGAATGGCCAATGACAGCGAAGACCCAAATGGAAATATACCACGGTGTGCATATTTATATGTGAATATTCATGCCAAACTCAAAAACGCATACATACTTACAATGGATGTTGTATATTTGTGTCTCTATGCAGGTATTTAGATGACTTCTACGAGCTGGAGCTGCAGGCCCAATCCGGGGTTAAAGGCTGGAACATTCCTGAAACAAAAGGTGGAGGCCCGTCAGCGAGGGAATCCCATAGTTCTGTGATATACTGTGGCAAGGGTGGCAGTGCCCCAAAACTCTACATATTTGGGGGCATGTGTGGGCACAGACTGAATGACTTGTGGCAGTTAGACATTGGTAAGGCCTTATTCATATTCAAGAAATAATATGTCCTGTATCTCTTTATATAATAGTTCATTTGGTTCAAGCTAATGTCTTAATTATTTCAGAGACTATGACTTGGTCATTGCCTCCAACCAGAGGGGAACCACCACTACCCAGGAGTCTGCACACCTCCAATGTGATCGGAAACAAGTAATGTGACAGACGGTTTAGATTTGCTTTAAAGACCTAAAACCAGAAAGATAATTAGCATTTTCATGTCATGTCACAATGGTTTGAGATGTGACTCAGTGTAATTTATATTGTAAGGTAAGGCAAAATGCAAGGCTCTTCTACAAAACCGCTATGCTAAAAACCCATTAGCCTCCTGGGTTAGCCTAGATATTGGTGTCATGACTGAACAGCTCTATTGTCCCTTTCCTCTCTCAAATTCACTTTTCAACAAATTCAAGATGTTCAGAGATGATGATGTTCAGCCAGAACGGCTATGCCAAAGTCTAGTTTTGGCAACCATTATCTTACCTCCCACTGTCTTTATTTTTCCTCAAGTTCTGTATCTTCTTCATTGTAGGTTGTATGTGTTTGGAGGATGGGTTCCCGTCGGAGAGGCTGAAGAGACTCTCGCTGCTGATGGAGTCAAGTGGATCTGCACCAACTCCCTTTCCATACTAAACCTTGGTATGATCAAGAATATTACAACAATCCTGCACTTAGATAATCTCAGAAATTGCTTCAATAATAAGTACTTGTACTTGCTTGTACTGTAGACACACTGACATGGCATAACCTGACACTGGAAGAACACCAGCAGGGATTGGCTTCAGGCGTACAGTCGGTGGAACAGGAAGAGAGCAGTGCACACTGGCCCAAAGCACGAGCTGGGCACTGCGCAGTAACCGTCGGCACTCGTTTATATGTCTGGAGCGGGCGAGATGGATACAAAAAGTTCAATAACTACCAGGTCTGCTGCAAAGATCTGTGGTACCTAGAAACAGGTGAGCCATCATTGTCGTTACAAAGTACACTTTTGGACGTTTCAGTGAACATTTGTGTCGTTTGTGTGCGTAGAGAGGCCTTCCACTCCTGGTGCGGTGTTTCTTGTGAAGTCTACAATCAGTATTCTGCATGTCGCCTGGCGGCCCCTGCCTGCAGCCGAGTGTTACTTGCTTCAAGTGCAGCCGGTCACGTCTCCTCATTCTGCTTCAGTTGAACCACAGTCCACAACAACTCCTCCACCAGACCCAGGAGACAGAAAGGAGCCTATACAAAAAGGTAAAACAACATAAACACTCACAGGGTTCGTACAAGGTGCTTAAAGTGCTTGAAGTAAAAGACTTTTTGAAACTTTAAGTCTTGGAAAACCCTTAAAAAACAGACATATTTATGAAAAGGTACTTGAAAAGTGCTTGAATTACTGAAAGACAATAGGCTATATAACAAAATAGTGTTTAATTTTATTGATTAAAGAATCTTTTCACATTGATATAGAGCCATTTCACATGGCTATGAGCGTGATATTGCTCATATAAATATTCAAGTATATGACACAGCTTTTATTCTTCAGGTCAATCATATATTCATTGAAGAAAAAATCAGTTTGAATAAGGAACGCAATATATTTGTCATAGTATCCTTTTAATTGTTAAAGTTACCACAGCCATTGCATGTGCTGCACTTTTATTTCTACCATTTTGTTTTATTCAGGTTTTTTTATTTTTCTATTTAAAATTGTCAAAATTATTTTTTTTAAATTATGCTGCCAAATATATTTTTTTAAACTTATATTTTATATGTTATAATGATATATAAAATATAAATAAAAATTACACCCATTGCAATTAAGTAACTTTAACTAGTAATTAAAACTATTTTAAAATAAAATATCAAAAGAAGTATATCTGAACAATGCTATGGAGTTCTTCATATGCAACATCTTACTTAATGTGATGAAGAAGTACGTATATGTGTGTAAATATGTAATTTACCACGGCTGTAAGGTGCTGGAAAAGTGTCAAAATGCACCTTAAATGCTTGAGTTTGACTTTGGAAAAGGTGCAAGAACCCTGTGTATATTAAATATTTTTATTTATTTAAATTAATTTTCTTTTCTTTCATCTGTCTAGACTTCCAGCCAAGTGCAGCTGTCAAAGTTAAAGGAGAGAGAGAATCTTCATCACAGGTCAGATATCTGCATTTTAGTGGAATCTATATATATAATCTATATGTATATCTATATATAAATCTCAGAGGCCCCTTTCTCATTTCAGGAAAGCCTTTTGAGGCCAGAAGGAACGAGTGAGGATGGATCAGACATTCGACCAACAGGGGACAAAGGTAGAAAAGCGAAAACTGCTTCTGGTATAATATGCATGTTTCTTTCCCACTCTTGCATTTTTACTTTTGGCCTTTCTGTGGTTTAGTACATATAGTTAAATACATATACCTGATGATGAATATTTAATGTGCATAATCAAAGATCAAAAAGGTGTTTCCGTGACATTTCCCTCACTTACTGTTTATATTCTCATTCACAGAACGAGAAACCTCTTCAATACCATCCCAACAGGTAGAGTGTTACGTTGTGTCTCTGTATCTGTTTGAGCATGCGTATAAAGCTCCTAAAAACACACTCACACATTTCCCCTCTGTGCCCTGACAGTCTGAGATTACAAAGGAGTCTGAGTGGTTTGATGTGGGTGTGTTTAAAACACTGTATTGTGAGGTTACACACTACTTCCTGCCCTCTGAGAATGGTGACATGGCCTCAATCCTGTCTTCCCGAAACTCATCTGACAGTGAGGTTCGTCTGCAGTACACACACCTAAGTGTAACGGTTTCCAGTTTTGTGTCAGTGTGTTTTTTTACGTCACCGGTGTTTTCCGTCTGACAGTGGAAGTTGCCGGGTCCTCATAGTTTCGCGGGTCAGGAGAAGCAGGAACTGGCCTCAGGAGTCACATACAAGTTCAGGGTGGCCGGACTGAACAGCCGTGGCCTGGGCGACTTCAGTCCCGTCAGCGAGTTTAAAACCTGCCAGCCTGGATTTCCCGGGGCTCCGTCTGCTGTGAAAATCACCAAGGTACAATCATTCTTCTCAGTGATGACAAAAACATTTTGTGTTCAAAGTTGTTTAGATGCTATATCATCATTTCAGGACTCTGACTCTGTGCACATCACCTGGGAGCCTCCCACCTCTCTGTCCGGGAAGATATTGGAGTATTCAATGTACCTTGCTGTGAGGAAGAGTCGAGGGAACAGTGCGGAGCGACCCGGGGAGCTGGCCTTCATCCGAATCTACCGCGGTATCAAGACTTCCTGCACAGTCAGTGAAGCCCAGCTGAGCAACGCACACATCGACTGCTCGGCACGGCCTGCCGTCGTCTTCCGAATCGCTGCCAAGAACGAGCAGGGCTACGGTCCCGCCACTCAGATCCGCTGGCTGCAAGGTGTGCAAGAGCTTTGACTCATGAGTGCGTCCTCATCACATGACATGACTTGCATGATTTTCCCCCATGTTGAAGAATTTCCTATAGAATCACCAAATAGCATTTGGGTTTTAAATGTATAACCAATTCAGTTTCGTGGGGTTTTAAAGTGCCCCTATTATGCTGTTTTAAAAGTTCCTAGTTTTGTTTTGGAGGTCTTCTACAATAGGTTTACATGCATCCAAGGTAAAAAACAAACAAAAAAACAATTTTCTCATAGTATACACTGCACATCTCCTCATTTCTCAAATCGTCTGAAACCGATTTGTTCAAAGATTCAGTCTCTCTAAATCCCTCTTTTCCGTGAGCCTATTCTGCTCTGATTGGTTAGATGACCCAGTCTGTTGTGATTGGTCTATCACTTACATTTTGTGTCAGAAACAAAACGCCTATTACTATATCTGAATTTCAGCTCCGGAGCTTCCTAGGCAAACAGTAACAATGCCGTAGTTTTTTTCCGTATCAATTCCAGCTTGAGTTCTCATCCTGTGAAGTGGAATCGCAGCTTCTTCTCGACATGTCGACAACACAAACTTACAGCCAACTTACCTTTAATATGGCACTGTTGTCTCTTATGCTCGGCAAGGGTGCATTTATTTGATCAAAATACAGTACAAACAGTAATATTGTAAAATATTACAGTATAAAAATAACTTTTCTATTTTAATACACATTAAAAAGTAATTTATTCTTGTATTGGCAAAGCTGAATTTTCAGCATGTGTCACATGATCCTTCAGAAATCATTCTAATATGCAGTTAATGTTGAAAACTGTTGTGGTGATGCAATTTTTTTTAGGATTCTTTGATGAATAGGTTCGAAAGAACAGTATTTATTTGATATAGTAAACTTTTATAACATTATAAATGTCTTTACTGTAACATTTGATGGATTTAATGTGTCCTTGTCAAATGCAACATCCAGTCCAGTCCTAACAGCTGCTTGTGTCGTCCTGCAGACACGAGTAAACTGAAGTCCTCAGTGACGCAGGCAGACTCCAGCGCTCCAGCGGCAGAGCCTGACACCACCTGCAGATGAACTCTCACCCCTGCTGGATCGCACTGACAGCCAAAGCTCTAATACTTCAGGACTGCATTTTACTCTCTATCATTACACAAGGCCATTTTAATATAGCCCATTTAGTGACCGAAAGTGATCTCAGTCCACTGCTTTGATTGACTTTTAATATCATGGCATTGTTTACACTGTAAGAGTTTTAGTTAAATAATATCCATTATCAGTGTTAAATCGTGTACATTTTACTTTTAACACTTTTTATACTGAGTTCATAAATATAGTTTTATTAAACGGTTGTAGCCACTGGCAACACTTTTTTCTCTCTCTCTCTTGAAATACCTAATCTGCTTTTTGTGAGCAAGATTTGATCAACCCTTAGTGGAAAATGAGCTACATCCCCATATATTAAGATGCGTTTTGTACCTTCTTTAAAATAGGTCCGTATATTTTTAAGAACTGCGTAATTGCTAGCAGTTTGAACATGAACAGCTCCCCCAGAGCTTTGATTTCTTCCTTTTTTTATAAAAGCCATTCAATTCTTACTCTAAACAGAATTTTATTGAATAGCTGGAGAAAACATTTCCCCTTTCCTTTATCATTATACATAAAAACAGTGCAATTTAAAGGTACACAATGTAACTTCTAACCCTCTAGCAGTTAAAAAAAAAACTATGCATTTTGCGGAAGAACAATGTATTGGTTGTGCTTCGGCTCTGCATGACTGTGAATGTGGTTATCCTACTGTTCATAACCAGTTTGTTTATTTAACCAGAAATGACCCTCCACAATAGATAATGCTTAACAACTCTTTTTAGAAAGCTACATATGACAATTTATCTGTTCAACAAAATCACCTACTCACCCGAGTAATACAAACACCGTCTCCATGTCGCTTTTGCATTTCAAATCCCTCAGTTCTCGCCATACCCGAAATGCTCTTGTTTTATTATGAGCTCTGGCACATTCTGTTCGCCGTTTGTTTTAAACGGGTGATTCCCCGGTGGTTGGAGATTTAGCTGCTCCGTGTCAACCTTTCTCACTCGTTGTGACAACTAACCTATACTACTCACACATCATACAGGCATCAAAGTAGCCGGAGCAGCTTTTCTCCATTTACGCATCTGATGAGACACACGGGCGAGTGACGCAATTCCCAGCGAAAACCATCCAGACGGGTCTAAAATATAAACACTTATAATAGGCTTAACAGTGAATCAGGGTAAGAAAAAAACATGTTTTAAAAGAAGACTTGCGGATGCATTGACTTTGTCTAAACGTTGTTGATTTTGAACAAAAAAGTTATAGTGTACCTTTTATATAGAATAATTCAGGCAATGATCAAGTTTTGTTAACATCACGAAAACACAGTCAATCCTACATTTTGCCAAAAAAAAAAGTTTGGGTATATAAATATTCAGTGCATTAATGAATTATACATATTAATACGTCTACTTTATTTACCAAGTGCGATTAATATAATCAGTCTTCTGGGGGCTTTTTAATATCCCATTTATACAATTGCATATGCAGTTGAACATTGGAGATTATATCTGTATTAATGTTCCATTAGCATTTCACTAATCTAGAAAATGCCACAGACAGCGCTATTTCTTCATTTACAGACATGTACATATTCACTTCCTATTTGTGCATTCTCAGGAACACCTAGTGCCCTTTCTCGATGGCAAAATAAACATCTGAGAAAGTTTTTGACCATTTTTAAACACATTTTCCATTCATTTTGAACTGACTGTTTTCTGTTTGTTTTATATTTGTTCCACAACATGTCAGTCAAATATAGCTCATAGTTTTTGCCACATTCTCATAATAGTCTTTTTTGTATAGGCTAAAGTTTACTAAAAAGGGCATTGCAATAAAAATCATACATTCAAATGAATTTTGATCTTGACCAGTTTTTATTTTCTATAAATGTTTTTTTTTAAATATATAAAAAAAAATTAATTACTTTTTTTAAAGACATGCTGAACAACATTCAAACAAAGACAGATCACATTTTTATTCAAAGAATCAGCATAACAATGTTAATTAATGAGGTTATTTAAGATCAAATGACATCAAATTAGAATTCCCTTACTTGTGGGAATGCAAATGGACAATATGGCCTTGTCTTCCCACTGCCCCATCTCAAACTTTAAAACTTATTAAATACCAAATAGGAACCAAAAAAAAAAAAACCCTCACAATTTGGTGTGGCCTGTACCAAGCAGACCAATCAAAACACACTGGCCTAAATATAATACTGAATTAATTACAAGACATCATTTAAGATCAAATCAGCCTCCTGGCAACAGGCACTTTTGTTCCTGCTCTGGTAACCAGGCATCTCTTGGTCTTCCAGCACTGACCTGAAAACTTTGCAAGGCAAGAGATAAGTCTGTCTGGACACTGGACAGGCCACTAGATATAGTCGGCCTGTTCTTCAGTCATGAGAATTGTATTTGCTGAACGCCAGGGATCTAAAGGAGTAGAAAAAGAGAGACGGTTTAAATAATGAGCATAACTAAAACCTCCAGCCTGTCTACTCTTCAGCCATAAATCTGTGGGCTAATATGGGCTGGTTTACATACTAACCTGCTGGTATGAGGTGGTGTATACCATCACGTTCTGTTGCTGGCCATCTGCAGTGATCAGTCCTGCAGGCAACTGACCGGCTGCAAGTTAAAAGTTAAAATATTAATTCATCATGATTTTAAAACACCAATAGCTATAAATAAAGGGTATGGTATGTTTTGATGACATACAATTTTCTGAACAAGGCACTTGCTAAAGAGTTTGGATGTCTCGTATGTCAGCACTGAAGGGAAACACAGCTATATGCATAAAATAAGCTAAATGAAAAGGTTTGAACTTACTGAAGGTGTCATCTGTTAGTTCTTCACCAAGGCCTTCGCTGACTGTAACCGGAGTGATGCCTTTCTCACCCTTCATTGCCTTGGAAACATGAGCATGTTACTTCCAACCACAATTTGTGCTCTAAAAATGACATTTATGATGACACATGCAGGTATTACTCAAAGATATGTTCTCTACAATTCTTTATTGATACTTTGCACGTGACGTCACAAGTACTGGCTGGCTGGCAAGAACGTCGTTCTCCAGCAACGAAACCCAGTAAACTAATCAAGGGTCGCCAGTTTTACTATACAAAAGTTGGTGTTTTGAGGTGTAAACGACATGCCAGATAGTTGTTGTGCAATTGGATGCACTAACCGCAGATGAGATAAGCAACCTTCACAGTATACACACGTCTGTGCAAATTACCATCAAAGGTAATTTCAACATTTGTTTGAATACAATGGGTGTATGATAATGTAATTAATCGTGTCTTTAAGTTACTGTAGTTTTGTCAATCAACACCACCAGTATTCACCAGCTAGTTCGGCAAGTCAGCTGTTTGTGTTATGAGTCTAAGCTAGACTAACTGTACGTTCACACCGCCGCCGGCGAGAGCGGCAAAATTCATTGAAAATGAATGACTTCCGGGCACTTTGACGCTCTCGCCGGTGGCGGTGTGAACGCACAGTAACCATAGACAGTAGACAGTAACAGCTGTCGTCTTTTGCTAACAACAACAAAAGTGTGTGATAGGTTGTTTTGAGGTTTGCGATATCTATGATGTTCAATGAGAACCAGAGATGACCCAACAGTAGAGCTAGATTATTTACGGAGGAATTATTACTGCTCGATTATCTTAAAAAAAGTGTCTGCTTTACACAATTTAGCTACCTTTCCTAGTCCATAGTTATGCAGCTAGCTCGCTAACAGACTTGATAGCTACTAGAAAGTCCTGGAACTACAGGACTCAACGTTGAAAATACCCGTTTGTTGCCCGCCAGGTATCCGTGGTAGTCACGTGACTGCAAAGTATCAATATGGATGGACATTCATATTTTTAGGCCATGATCTAGTTAAACTGGTGTGTGCATATATATGCGAGTGAGTGAAGAATACCTCTCTGAACTTCTGCAGGTAGAGTTTAAGCGGCTCCACGTACATGTCAAAACCCAGAGTGGACATGGCAAACAGGATGTCCTCTCCATTAATGGTCTTGCGTTTCTCTTGATGGCATCTCTCGCTGGCCTCAGATGTGATGAAGCTGATGAACTCGCTTACACACTCCTGCACACACTCTTTTGCATCCTTGGCTATCTGAGATTAAAAAGAGTTGATAAAAGGCCTTTACTTGTATTTAAGTTTAGGACACTCAAAAAGACGTATATCTCTTGGATATACGCAACTCTCGTTTCATTCCGCCTTTTTTTCCATAGTCCTTTTTTTTTTTTTTCACGAGTTAAAACTCCCTGATATTTTATAGGTTTTCCAATAACATGAGAACAGTGTAAGATGCACAATACACAAAATACAGAATGAGCAACTACCTTTCCAGTCTGTGGGATGGCATTCTTCATGATACGGGCGACATTAGCGATGGGAAGGTAAATGTCTTGCTCTCGGAAGTTGTCTTTGCTTCCGTTGCCATCCTCATGGTCATTAAAACTTTCATCCCCATCATCTGCACACACACAATGTACAATAAACATGCTGATTCTTATCTCATAATAAATGTTTTCTTAATTACATTTAACACAGGTGAATGATTTCCATGTCCTCACCATCCTGGGTCTGTAAGACATATGTCCCTCCGGTCATATACTCTCCAGTTATTCCTAACTGAGTAGTATCTGTGGTACTGCTGTCTCCGTCCATCTGAAAAAACAAAGACGATAATGAGGGTTGTTAAAACATTTATTACAATTACAGCTTCATAATGGGCAAGAATACACTCATGGCCCGGGAAAAAAAAAACATCTAAATAACTCCCCAGAGTATGATGAAAAAATATTATTATTACAAAAAAATATAATAATGAATAGCACACATAGGGTTAAAGCATTATAGCATATTAAATATTTACAAATACATATAATAATAATATACATTTACGAAATATACTATTATAGAATAAATGTGTGCAACGTGGCTGTGGATATGTTATTAATATAATCAATAAATGGTCATATAATTATTTGTATGCATCTCTAGCAACCCTTTGTTTTGATAGTCAGCTAGCAGGTTAGCATCACACCAGCTCAAGCTAACTAATTACACGCATTTAACAGGAAGAAATAGCTAATTTGTGAACCATTTGGATACTTTAACCAGAAACTAACTGTCTTCTTTTATAAATAAACTTGCTGTTTATTAAATGTGGTTGAATGTGGCTTCGGGGCCTCGCGTGCATTTAGCCTCCATCTCTCCACTCAAATAATCCCTTACCCATCCTCAAACATTCATTCTTTCAACACTTCCTGCATTTAACTGCTCCTTCGGCCCGGTAAAACCTGTAAACGCCTGCCGGTAACATCCCTTTCTACCCGTTAAACGCGAGAATTATCGCTGAAGCGGATCATTTGACCAGAGCCACAAATACAAACCTGACTCGAGCTCGCGCTGCAACTTGATTGGACGGAAATGGGTCTGCGCGAGACAGTTTGTGCCCGCGCTTGTGCACGCGTGTATGTCGGTCACCAGGGGGCGCGCTGAGGAGATTGTGAATTAAAGCTACAGAATCCAGTGCATTTGGCTGCATTTAACTAAATGTAATCTTAAAAACGTTTTTTATTTTCTTTATTTGGTTTGATGATATGATAAGATTCATGCTCACTGTAGGCCTGTATACATGTGGATAATTATAATTTAATTTTATGTAGGTCTAAATAGGAGTAAATCATATTTGCAGGTCTCAGGTAAAGATGCTAGAGCTCAATTTGACAAAGACACCGAATGAGGTGAATTTCAAATTCAGTCTTATCTTATCAACTATGAAAACTTTCCTTTTTTCTGCATTTAATTGCTCCATTTCTTTTTACTTCTTTCTTCATGACTGAATTATGCACATATGATTTAAAAACCCCATGCACAGTGAAGTAAATAAAAAAGTAGACTAAATAAACGCTAATCGTTTTTGTGGCAAAATCCACAAATAACTGGCCACAAATAACAGGGGTTTCCATTCATTTTATGTAGTCATTTTTAGCTGTACAGTAAAAACTCCCCTCAGAGGACACCAACACATGACCTTGCAGTTAGTTCTGGCCTAATTCCCTCTTGGGAATGGACACCTCAGAAACTGCCATAATAAGCAGGTCCAGAATGCAAAATCACTCATGAATTTTAAACGTTTCTGCTTCACTCAGCACTGAATGCTGTGGACCTTGAATGCATAATGATATTAGAGACTGCTTATTAAGGGAGGAAATGTTGTGGCAGTTTATATCCATATAAATTAAGACTTAATTTTCAATTTGGGTTTTGCTACAAAATCTTCTGCACCCAACCAAGAAACTTAGGAAGATTATGTAGAACATCTATGCATGCAACAATGTCATTAATAAATAATTAACATTGCATTAGGATTTCAGTTCTTATCATTGATTAGTTTCCTCTCTAAGTCTCAAAAGTCATTTCTGTGATTGTGATTGTCTTTGTGTTGTGTCCACGCTTCAGCACAGGGGGGCATCGACTCAGCACTGTTTATAATCTAACTGTATAGCAGGTTAAAATTCAGTTAGCTGCGGGGTTTCTGTATCTGGGTTTCCATTTTATTTTATGCAGTGTGTTGATTTATGGCTTTTTGTCTGGTGATATGTATTGGGCTACTTGTTTCTTCTTCTTCTGGTCTTTCCAGCTTCTGCATTATTTATGCACATTTGGAAACATTTCCCACCAACCTGACCACAGTCTGAATGTAGATTGGGATTTTTTAGGCCAGTAGTTTCCTGCTCTGATGAACTTGCTCTTGTTTATTTTTAATTTCTTGTCATTTTATTACAATTTTATTTTATTTATGTAGGCTATATATGTAGTTATATCTAAAAAAAATAAAATGTATACATTTTAGTAGGGTATTACTAATAATAATAGCAATACAACATACAATTAATTAATAGTTAGTAATAATAATATTTATAAGAATAATTATTATTATAAAGCTACCATAACTTTCATCTAAAATGCCATGCAATGACTTTCATAAACAACAAAAACACATACAAATAAATAAATAAATGATTGCTTTGTTTGAATCAGATTTACAATAGAAATAATAAGTAGGCTATAGGTACTATGAGAAATTTGACACTTTTCCACTCATTCACTTATGCAATAAACACGCCATTCAGTGACAGACTTTAGTTTGAGATATAATGGTGTTTAGTACTGTACAAATGTCAAACCACTGAATACAAACCTTAAGTTTAATTGCAATTCTGCCTAAATTTATAAAGCAACATAATACACTTGTGACCTCTTTACTTAACTGCTGATGAATACAAACAAGTTTCAACTTTGAAAACTCATAAAAAGCGAGAGGAAATGTGTGAAAGGATTGGTTAAATGGAAACAAAGATGAAAGCGTGGGCGCGCTCATTCAGAGGGGGCGGGGCTTCTCCACTGTAGTCTAGTGTGCGGAGGAAGCTAGCGCACTTCAGGGAGATCACGGAGATCTTTGAGACACGGACGCAGGCAGCGAGAGCATCAGCATCAAACACAGACCCGCTTTACGGGGCTCGGCAGCCTCCCTCCCTCCGTCCCTCCGGCTCTCCGTGCCCAGCCATGAAACAGATGTTACTGGACCTCATGAGGATGAGTAGGATCTGCCGGATGGTGCTGGCCACTTGTTTAGGATCTTTTATTCTGGTCATCTTCTATTTCCAAAGTATGTTCCAACCAGGTAGGACTTCGTGATGGTTTCATTCTAAAGGTTTTAAGATGCTCCTTTTCCCCCTTTTGTAGCCCCCGACTTGGTGATTTAGTGTGGAAGAATGTCATTCATAATCAATGAGCTGTTTGAAAGAGCGCATCGATCATCAGCAGCGTGTAGCCTATACTGACTCACATCAAAGCTCCAGCTCTCTGTAGCCTATCAATAATGCCGTCCGCTTTTATGCATTTTAATCTTTTATTTATATGAAGCGCAATGGGTAGAGCCCGGGTCCGTTGTGGTTGTGTTGTGTGGAGGGATGGTCATTGTCTCCGGTGGCCGGTACAGTAGAGTCAGTGTACTGAATCAAAGAGCTGACACTGTACAAACATCCATACATCAATACTGGCGTGCAGCTGACATACATTCACCCCTCTGTTCCTGTTCAGAACTGTTGTTTATATGGCTGTGACTTGTGTGAAATTGAATAGAAAGTAGTGTCTATCTATCTATCTATCTATCTATCTATCTATCTATCTATCTATCTATCTATCTATCTATCTATCTATCTATCTATCTATCTATCTATCTATCTATCTATGTCTAAAAATGCTTGGTTGTTTCAACCCATGTTTGGGTCAAATATGGACAAACCCAATCAGGTTTAAAAATGTAATTTTTAAAAATTTTAACCAATGGTTTGTCCCTATTTGACCCAAACATGGGTTGAAACAACCCAGTATCTATCTATCTATCTATCTATCTGTATTTAGAAATGTAATTTTAAAATTTAAACCAACGGTTTGGTCTGGTTTGTCCATGTTTGACCGAAACATACATACATACACATCCATCCATCCATCCATCCATCCATCCATCCATCCATCTATCTATCTATCTATCTATCTATCTATCTATCTATCTATCTATCTATCTATCTATCTATCTATCTATCTATCTATCTGTCTAAATGTAATTTTAAAATTTAAACCAACGGTTTGGTTTGTCCATGTTTGACCGAAACATCCATCCATCCATCCATCCTTCCTTCCATCCATCCGTCCGTCCATCCACCATCCACATCTACTGAAACACATACACACATCTGGAAGTTCTATTGATAGATATTGGATGTATAATTGCATGTGTCTGCTATAGACTTTTCCATTGTCCTGCCCACCGGTTTGGTTCATCTTGTCCAAAGCATGTACCATGTCACCTGCTTTTTGGGGGAATTCCCATGCGCTGCGGATGGAAGATCCAGATAAGGACAATAGGACCTGTGTATGTAGTAGTGCAGTAGTCAGTAAGCGCTGTGGTCACCGGCACGGTGGAATGTCTCTGGAAACGGTGAGTCATCAGCGTCACCGGCATGTGAAGGTTCTCAGCAGTCCGCTGGAATGCCCATGTCATCTTCATCTTACACACACGGGATGCTGAAACGAGACGGAGGAACTGATGACTTCATGCACACTCATCCAGATGTTGTCTCCAGACCGGCACATGATGTTTCAGAGAAGATCAAAAGTGCACGACGTGACATGTAACACTCAGCCCCTTGTGTTTTAAAGCGTCACTGAGGTTTAACAGCATCCCATGGTCTGCTGGGATGTACAGGCATTTTTTCCATGGTGGTACAAGCAGCTGTCTCTAAAAGCATCTGTGCGTCCCACATGCTTATGAACAATGTCTAATACAACAGTCTCTCTTATGCTCCGCATTGGCTTGACAGGTGTTTCAGTTTTCTCTTCCGTGTGTGTGTGTCTATGGCCGCATGCCCTTGCTCTTTTGTCCTTTCCTCCCCCCGTGTGACCTGATTTTGCACTCTAGCCTACAAACACACCCCGAGAACACACTGGCACACACACAGATACACTCACATTAGAAAGAGCCTCAAGTGGACCTGAGCAGTTGAGTGACAGGGCTGACGTTATGCTCCAGTGTGTGTGATGAACAGAGAATGAGGACATCCATATGAAAAATGTGATCTTTTCAAAAGGAATATTCCAGGTTCAATACAAGTTAAGCTCAATCAACAGCATTTGCGGCGTAATGTTGATTTCCACAAAAATGAATCCCGCCTTTTCTTAAAAAACGCAAAACTAAATGGAAATAAAAACACTGCCCCCGAAACACCGTTGTCGTGAAAATAAACGTTTTAAAGTGCTTTCTTCAAATGAAGATGATAGATGATTTAAAATTTATTTTTGTGGTTGCCAACATCTGAACTTGGATTATGTCTTTAACATATTTCTGTGCTCAGATTTGTCAATATTCAAAAACAAAATCCAGATATTTGAATATTTCTTTCTCATCACATTCCTCCCTGTTAAAGTTGACTGTTAATGCTATCCACGTTCATTTGATAGCTCAATTGTCTCTATTTTTTATTTCTCCTGAGGAATTTTTGAAGAAACATCTGAGAAAAAGTTACAGAAATGAAGAATAACTGAGAACTCTTGATAAGAGCAACCTCTCGAGTGTGACAGCTTTCCTCTTGGCAGGACTGGAGAGATTGAAAAGAGAGGGAATTATAGGCGTGGAAAGGAACCGAAATGAGTTGTCTTAGAAGAAAAGAGATAAGGAATGTCTGCAGGGAGTTCAACATTCCTTAAGGGTTGGTTACTCAGGACTGAGACGAGGACTCAGACCAGCAGACCAAAGAATCCCGGCTCTTCCTGAGAGGTCAGATAAGGCCGTTTCTGTGTTTGTGTGACTGACTTTCCCTGACGTACAGCAGTCTTTCCTCTTCATCTTCCGAGTCTGTTGAGGAGGCCTGGCATTTGAGGTCTATGAATGATAAAGGTCACGTCAACATTGAAACAAATGACATATCAAATCTCAAATCACACTGAGTGTTTGCCGTTGCGTAAGCGTTTGCCTGCCAGTTCCAAGTCATTGTTGTTGTTGTTTTTTTCTGTGTCCATTTTTTTGGAGAGTGCATATGCAGGATATCCTGTTTGTGTGATCTTGGTGGGTCCGTTCGTTGTTTTCCAAGCCTTCAGCTTACACACACCCACATGCTTAAACTGGTCCCAGAGAGATTTGGACACTGGTACAGCTGCAGAATGAATATTTCAGAATACATTTTTATAATATTATATATGTATTATTATATGTATATGTAATATTATATAATATGTTATAATAATAATATATGTATTATATACTGGTACATATGTATATATATGTATCAAATTCTGTAATAATATAACTAATACATTAAATACAATTTATTTAATAATATTATAATAATTAAATAAACATTCATATTTTAAATTAAGAATATTTTATAATAAAATATTCTTTCTTTATTTAATATATTCTTATAATATATTCTATAATATTCTCATTTTATTTATTACATTAATATATTATATATTGTAATAATGTTCAATAAAATATTTTTTGTAATAATATAGCTGTAATAATAAATAAATTAAAATAATATTATTTTAAGAATAGGCTAATATAATAATTGTAATAATTAAATAATTCACATTAATTCAGAATAATTTTTTATAATATATTTTTCTGTAATAATTGTATTTAATTACAATAATAATAATAATATATATATATATATATATATATATATATATATATATATATATATATATATATATATATTATAAATTAATATATAATATTATTATAAATTAATTCAAATAATATTATTGGAGAGGCTTGTTATAGGACACTTTGTACACAGTTATAGGACACTTGTAGCCTACAGCTGGAGTATCAACATTCGGGAATCAGTGTTATTCAGATACAAACAAATTATCCAAATAAGCTTCAAGCTAAATTCTTTTGCCTTTGTAACGTAAATGTAGAAGTGAGATACGGTTTGATTAATGGGCCTGATTCTCTTCACATTCTCTTCACTGCACTTGTTATTATTGCGCTGAGCCTCGTGTTCGAGCCAGAGATTGTGTCATTGGAGCCCACCAGAGCAATTTGGTTGATATCCATCTGCTGAAACGGATTGAATTTGTGGCTCACACTTCCTGGATTCATGTTTTTGGGCGGCATGCGAACATCTGCTGCTATCAAACCTGGCCCACACATGCCCTGATAAGCGTGCATCTTTGGAGAATGTCAACTGTATAGGAATACCCTGCATATCTGAAAGGCTTCCTTCTTCTTTCATTTTTGTTGATGTCAAAAGCCACGCCTGCAGACAAGACCGCCTCCTGCTTTCTGCACATCTGTCCGCCTCTCTCTTGCCCTTTCCGTCTCTCCGATGGTTAATTGTTAAAGCCATATGTGTGAGATAAAAGGTGTGGTTTATGAGTCAGCCCATTAGGCTCATTAGGCTCAGCTTGCACCGTCTGCGGAGTGTTGTCGTGGGAGGAGCCGCGTCTTAATGATGGAAAACGGCATAAGTGTCTTTTACCAACTCTAACATCTGGATGCCAGGCACCCGCATCTGGAGGAAGCTGGAAGAATGAGCAGATCTCTGTGAATGGCTGATTATATCCTAAATCCCATAATAACTTTGCTTTTTTAGGAGCCGGTGCTTTAAATATTTTGGTAAAGTGAGTTTGTGTTGCGTGATTATGTGTTGCTCCTTTTTCGAATTTGATAATTACAGAGTTGTGGGGTCATGGTGTGTGCAGATCCCAGAAGAAGTGCTCCGAGGTTGCTCTTTTATAGCCGAGGAGAGATAAAGTTCTCGGAGACGCTATATATAAGTGACTTGGTCTTGATTATTTTCCTAAAAGTCCGTAGGAGAAATAAATAGACACACACAGACCAGACAATTGTTGACATACTGTAAAAGAACAGAGGTATAAAATGACTGCGTGTGCTGATATTTTTAACTGATGAAAAAAGTTTGGGATCTTTTGTTCAGCAGGACTTCTAGGAGAAAGAAATGAGATTTGTTTTTGTTCCAATGGGCATAATGAAAAGTGTGTATGTGTTTGTGTGTGTGAGTGTCTCATTAGGGCCTTTGTCAGCCTGCTAGCTATAGCAGCAGTCATTATGCACTATAGAGTGTCAGCGCGTGCTGAATTGAGTGTGTTGTTGGCGAGAGTAGGCTATTGATAAGCATTGATCTTGCCGTATGACTTGAGCTCTAGACTGTTAATGGGAGAAGAGGGTCCTAACCACATTTGGCTATTGTTTATGCCCGTTACCATGACGACGGGAAGATTTTTCATCTGTGACAGGAAACCAATGAAGGGTTAAGAATGTCGAAGAAACACACACACACACACACATGCAAAAGACACAATTAGCTGAACATACACACCATGATTGGAACGTCTCATTGATGCTCCACACATATCAAATATCACAGCAGCGATTTCTTACAAAACGCTTGGTTTGCTTTTGTGTTCTTTGGGTGAATCTCACAAAATTTGTGAAATACATGTCTGGGTCATATTTAATCATAACATAAAACATAAAATAAAAAAGGAAATTATATTTTGCCAAAAGGAAAATAGTTTTAGGATCATAATTCAATTTTTTTTTTTTTGTGCATTTTCTTGACAATGAATCACCATTCCCCACCAACTCTCATTATAATGCAACAAATCTCTTATTATTATTATTATTTTAATTTATGAATATAATTTATATTATTATATTATTATAATTTATTATAAATTATTGCAGATTATTATAAATAATCGAAATGGCAAAGTATATAATATAATTAGTGCTGTTAAATTAATCGTGATTAATCGCATCTAACATAAAAGTTTGTAAATACTTAACTGTATATGTATGTATGTATGTATGTATGTATGTATGTATGTATATATATATATATATATATATATATATATATATATATATATACACACACGCACATATATTTACAAACTTTTGTTAGATGTAATTAATCACGATTAATCGATTTGACAGCACTAATATAATATGATATAATATATTTATATTATATTTATATATATAGGCCTACAATATTACAGTTGAAATTTATATTAAAGTATTTATTGTACAAAATTTGATTTAATAATGGGGTGATGGGGGGGGGGGGGATTCTAAATAAGAAAATAATGTCACATTGCAAAATATAATTTCGTTTTTTATTCCTTTTAATTTTTGGTTCTGAAATACGACCTACACTTTTCTTTGTGAAATTCAGCGCTGCAGGTACAGTTTTTTTTTTACAATCAGACTAAGCAAGTCTGGGGATTTGTTCAGAATTAATTACGTTCTTTAAAAGAGCTAAAGTGAATTATGGTTTTTAATAAGGACACCGGTTTGACTGTGCATGCCTATTCTTTCAGGAGGGGTGTGTATTTATACAGACTTCTCCTGAATATTATGTAAAAATGGCCATTAATAGCCATATAAGAGTTATCTATCACTATCCGCTAGTTCTAAACAAGCATACTTGTCTTAAACACTCACATTTATATATGTGCAATTGTGCATAAGAGGTTGATTGGATCTAGCAATACTTGATAGCTCATTCTGTCCATTGATTAAAACATATTTATCAGTGCTGCAGGCCAAAGGAAAGAGAGAGGACCAAAGAGAACATTAGACAGAGACAAAGAAAAGAGCGAACTCGAGTGAGAAAATATGCGACGGCGGAGAAATACCACATTTCACGGGGTGTAAGCGATCACCATGGAAACAGCGGCATGTATGATGTGTGTTTTGGGGGGATGGGGTGTGAGAGTGTAAACAGGTGTTCACACGTGTGTGTGTGTGTGTGTGTGTGTGTTAGTGGTGTGGATGCTCTTTCCTTTGTATGTTTGTAAGCATGTGGACATGAAGGCTCACTCCCTTGAATAATAAGATGATGGGTGGATACAGTGAGAATCCATAGCTATTAATAAAAAGTTTATTTACCCAGTTTAATCCCTCTTCTGCACTGAAATAAAATGAAGCAGTGAGCAATTGCATGGTGCCTGAAAACACACATTACAGTTGATATGAGTGCAGAACGGATGTGAAAAAGAGAAAGCAAAACAGAAATCAAGAGAGCGTGTTGCGCATGAATAAACTGCACAGTGTTGGGATAGAATAATTAAAAACCCGGCTAACAAGATTAGGTTACTATTTAAGTAAATGTATATTTTCCCACCATTCTAAATTATTATTTTCAATTTTTTTGGCATTTGAAATGTGTCATTTCTGTACCACAAGTGTCACTAAAACAATATTGACTGTTTTCAAAAAGGTTTCCCCCGAACACTCCCCTCATCTGCCATTGGTTGGACAAACTGATAGTCCCACCCCCAAACTAACGACCCATTGATTGAGACATTTTAACATCCAAAAATATGTCTAATTTGAAAACATCACGTTAAACAGCAAAGTTCTTGGAGTAACAAGGATGCACCACCATTGCTTTTATACGCCAGTTCAAGTAACAAAGAAGTAATAATGAGTAAGTTTTAGATTTTAGACTGAATATTGGCAGTTACGTTGTCTTTTTTCGCTCCTCTTAACAAAAATATTTGAGAACACTGTAGAAGCATTTCATTCTGAATCCTGAATGAATCAGTGTTTTTGAACAAAACAGTTAAGTGAATGGTTCAATGACTCATTCATAAAGACTTCCCAACTATATACTAGGCGAAAAACAGTATGTGACTAAAGAAGCATGTCCGAATTTCACAGTACTCATAAAAGCAAAAAGTACCCGGATGACGTACTTCTTCCGGCGGAATTCTAAAGTGTGTATACGATGGACAGTGAAGTGGCGTAACTGACGCTGGTAGGTCACATGATATTGACATCATGGCGAATGTACTACGTTCAGATTAGATTCACACTCATGCTATACAGAACATACTTTTTTATTGGTCGTGAAGCCATTACTTATTAAAAATAAGTACCTACTCAAGAGAGTATGCCATTTTGTGATTCGTACGCAGCCAGTCACTTGTTTCGTTCCTGAATGAATCGTTTTTGAACAAATTGGTTGAGTGACTGATTCAATGACTCACTCATAAGTAACTTTCATTCCTGAATGAATCAGCGTGTTTGAACGAACCGAATTGACAGTAAGTATAACAGGGCTGCCAACTCTCACGCATTGATACATGCTCACGCCACACATCCATTTTCTCACGCACAGAAAACTTGCGGAGCAAAGAGGTACTTTTAATATTAAACTAATTCTCAGCTCTTAGATTCCGTCAATTTTATTACGAAATTCAGACAAAAATACGTTTGGCGCTTGTAAATGTGACGTGACAGATCGCTGAGCGCCTCAGTTCAAGTGCACGTGAACCGATCATCTGTTACTTTTTTATTTAAAGATGCAGTACAACTTACCGAAAGTATACATAATATCGACCAATTAGTGTTTTTCAACCCCGGAAAGAGGTCAATATAACAGCAGGAGAACAATTATGTCACATAACGTTACATTTACCTCAGGAAAGCCATTTAATGACCATAGCATGTTAACTGAATAGAAAAAATAGCTAGAGAGGAGATTTTGCTGAGCACTATATTACATATTTATTATATTTTTACTTATGTCATTAAATAATTGTTATTATAACAAAAACTACATTATATTTAATTTAATTTAATTTGTTATTTTTAACCTTTAATAATACCAGCAGATTGGGCCCTCTATGTTTACAGCATTAGGTGAGATTATTTTTTTAAATAAAATTTAAAATAAACATGTATCCAAATTAGTCAATATTGAATCAAAATCAGAATCAAATCACAAGAATGGAATTGAAATCTTGAAATTTTTGTCAAGCAATAATAAAAACTGTATCCTACCAGTCATTGTACAATGTAAACATTGTAACATGTTGTCACTAAACTTCATAAAATTCTATTTAGTTACCAAATGTTTTGACAATCACAATTACACTTATTGTGATGCAATATTTGTTTTGACATTCACCCCCCCACCCCCCCACCCCCCACCCCCGCCCAGGTACAATGATAACTAAAGTTTAAAGACCAAAACTATAACGCAAACAAAACAGAGGAACAATATTGTTGGAATCACTTTCAGAACAATTTTTTGCAGCTGATGATAAAAACATTGACAGCCAATCAGAATCGACCTGACTTTAAAGTGCTTGAGCATTTTAGAGAGGTAGACATAACTGCAGTGCATACTTATAATAAACAGAATGTGTGTGTTTGTGACACTGTTGAACGTCCTGGTATAATTTGCATCGAGTGTGACTCTTCTTGGTTTGACTAATGTCACCCCCACCCCCCCAGGCTATTTTAAGATCTCACTGTTGCATAGTCCTCTTCCAGTCTGTAATTTTGTGGTATGTGTATGTGTGTGTGTGTGTGTATTTCAGTTACTTTAAAACCATACCATTTTGCTTTGAGAAAAGGGAAGAGGAACTTTAGAAGTAACATGGATGCTATTTAGTGAACAGATCGTATTGCATGTGGAAGTGTGTGTGTGTGTGTGTGTGTGTGTGTGTGTGTGTGTGTGTGTGTGTGTGTTTGAGTGAATAGTGCTGTATAGCGTCTCACTCACAGCATAAGTGCAAAGCCTGGACAAAGTCTGATTATTAAGAAGTATCAATGCAGTTGCTGTTCACTTTTCTAAGTCACATTTTTAGTACATTTAAAAGTACGCCCTTGGTTGTGACATGAAGACATCCCATAAGTGTACTTCCTTTTCATGTTCCCATGGCAACAGTTCCAGCGGCCCTTAGTGGGCTTTTTGGTAAGATGTAGCGGGTGATTTACGGGCCTGGTTTTCTGAGCATGCTCCAAATAGTAACACAAGACAAAGAGCCAAAACAGTGCGAAACACTGCTCACTCAGACACCAGTTCACTGCTCCATACTCAATGCTCATTCACATACATAAAGCTTATTGTTCTCTGGTTTTGTCTCATAAAAGCAGCCATTGTTTAAAATCATCTAAAAGACACAGGTTTATTTCATGGAGTGTTAAATATGAGCACTATTCTGTTTTTGTGGATCCTTTATTTGTTGTCATCTGCTTTATAGGGCTTTCACAATTATGACTTTTCCGCTGAGGATGAATTCTACTGAGAATTAATACAAATTATTGTGATTAATCATTTATTGTCTTTTTGTTCATGCCATTTAAATGTATGATATGAAATGTATAAATTCTCATAATCAAACATTTGCAAACAAATATTGCACTGGGTAGCCTATTACATATTTTTTTTTTTTTAAATAAACTGAAATTAAAATATTAATAAGTATCACAATGATTCATGCCATTTACATCTATGATATGAAATGTATAAATTATCATAATCAAACATTTGCAAACAAATATTGCACTGGGTAGCCTATTACATTTTTTTTTTTTTTAAATAAACTGAAATTAAAATATTAATAAGTATCACAATGATTCATGCCATTTACATCTATGATATGAAATGTATAAATTATCATAATCAAACATTTGCAAACAAATATTACACTGGGTACAATTACATAATTTATTTATAAATATTCCAATATTTATACTTTCCATTCACTCTGTTGATTTTTGGAACCTAGCCAACCTAAATATGATAGTAAATTATTATTATTATTAATACAATTTCGAATATTATTTTTTAATTAATATTTTCTGTCATGATTTTAGTAAAAATAACTATTATTATGATTTTTATTATTATTATATTTGGAATATTATTGTTTAAATGATACTGTTATTTTTATTAATGCTGTTTTAAATTTGTGTTTGTGTTGTGAAATTATTTTCATTAATATTGTTTATTAATATTATAGTTAATAATAATAATGATGTTTAAATGATATTGTCATTTTATTAATATTAACAAACTTTTGTGACGTAGCATTTCATTAGTCTTACACAGTGCCTGTAACGGCCAAATATATTTGGGATGCTTGTGAAATAAAGTCAGCCTAGAGCATTTTGGGTTCACAATGCATTTTAAAAGGGAAAAGTGTAGATTTCAGGCGATACGTGTTTGGAATGTAAAGTGCAGAACAAATCGCAGTTATTTCAAAAGATCACATATAGCCATATATAATTGATAACACTGTAAAGAACAACAGCTGTAACATTTGTCAAGGTGAGCAGAGCACCAGAGGGAGAGGAGATTCAGACTGAAAAATGCTTGAACCGCACTTGTAATTTGGAGGTTGTCTGATTTAATGAAGCTAATTAAAGGTGTAAGTGGGTGATCTAATCAAAGCGCACTCTAAACAGAAGGACTGTGGATGTGAGAGGCCCATCAGTCTGACCCCCCCCGTGCTGAGCAGTAATGGTACGCTCCCGTGTAATGGACTCGACTGCACGGTCTCTGGGGTGGGTTCGGTTGGTGAGCACATTATTTGGGTTGCTCTATCATTTCCTCTTTTCCTCATGCCAATCTCAGTCTAAAACATTCATGAGGTTCCTCGGGTCAAATCGGTACCAGTCTCGTGCAGTTAGACCGTGACTAATAGCATAAGGCCGCCCACTTAGACAGGAAGACAACATCAGACACACATGAAAAGCTTGCAGCCAACTACAGTCTGCTGTTTTTAGGTGCCGTTTAGGGGCGGCTTTACAGCAAAACGAGTTGTCTGCATAAAAATGTGTGATAAAAGAATAAAAAAGATTGCAATACATGCTTGCGAGGATTGTAAACGTGTGCATGCTGTAGCCTCTCATTACAGTGTGGTGAAGAAGACTGTGTATTATGGCCATACATTGAGTCATGTTTTGACACTGCAGAAGGAAGAGAGCTGGTTTTAAACAGCTCAGAGGTGATGATTGAAGTCACGCTGTGGCTGAAGTTTTGTAGTGTCATTTGTCTTCTGAGCAGACGGCTGTTTGCTTCTCCATATCTAACCATACATTAGACCTCCACTGGTTCCTGCTGATTATAGATCTTCTGCTGCTCTGAATGGAGCAGTCTCAGTTAACAGGGGGTTTAGCTTCAGATTTGGACACTGCGGGTTTGAATTTAATCAGTTTCTATTTGTTGTTTTTCTGTCCTGCAGCCTCTGTTTGCTTATCTTCTATTCTCCTTCTTCTCCTCCTCCTTCTTCTTTAAGGGTGTGTCATGCAGAATTAGAGGTTTGTGGTGGAAGCGTGTTTGAGAGAGGAGAAACTCTGACCTAGCAGCTATAAATAGAGCCTGGCTTGCTTCACAAAGAGAGTTAGAATATATACTACACTATACAGTAAGTGTTCCTGTCTGAATTCAGTTTTTAATTATCTTTTGGACATGCTAATCACTTACAATGATCCAGCTCTGTCAAACGATGAATAGGAATGATGCTGTAAAAATGAAAAATGTACAGTTACCTTAATGTCAGCATGATTTTGCTTCCATAATGCAACATATTTTTGAGTGAAACAAGAAAAAATGTAGGATGGGACTTGATTTTATCCATCAGGAAGTGACTGGATAATGAAAAATGGCCATTACAAGCTATTTGGCAAATGGTTAATCTAATTGCCAACAGAATCAACTGTAAGTGACATCAACGTTAAAAGAGAGTTGTTTCAGAGGATTATTATATTTGATTATTTTATGTAATTATAGAATTGTATTATTATTTAATTAAATAAAATTATTTTATTAAATTTTTTTTTAGTTTAAAGAGCTATATCTACTTGACCTGACCCTTACATTTTTCAGGTGTTAGGTTGTTTCAGTCATATTAAACATAATTTTTGACTTGAACAAAATAAGTTAATTTAGATGTTACCACGTATGAAAATCAGCAGCCATCTATCCACACTGAAATTCAATCCATCATGTGGGGAAGGAGACAAAATGTAGATCTCTTTAATGACAGAACATCCTTAAATGAAGACTAAATGCTTTTTAATGCCTATGCCTATGGGACCATGCTCTTCTAACACACCACAACATTATACAGCTCAGTTAGATGCTTTTATTTTAATTGCTGAGTCTAGTTTTGAGAGATGTATTTACATTTTGAAGCTATTTTCTGAACATCCATTTAAAGTGATTTATTCCATTTCTGCCTCATTTTTAATCTGTAAAAGCCACTGAGGTGGGCGGTATACATGTTAGGCAAGCAAATTTGGTGAGAGATGGATATGTTTGGAGAGAGGCATATTGATTAAAGGGTCACATTCATGCACTCCACTCTCTAAAACTTATGGTGCGTAAACACTTCAGAGAGTTTATCAGATACCTCATTTTTGCTTCAAAGAGCTTAAGCATCCATCATTTTATTTCCCAGAGTCCCTGGTATAAACAAACGTCTGCCATCTGCCAGGTTTGCAGCTTGATGTCACCCGGAGTGTTGTCAGATGTGGTTAGTTGTTGTGTTTCCCAACAAAATTGTCCACAATGACCTGAAATCAAAAGTAGTTACAGAGAGGAGAAGTTACATCAGAATAAGAAAGAGAGAATGCAATACCAAAGTTCATGTCTCAAGTCTCAAAAATGACTTTTTTTTCCCCCCGAAACCACATGACTTTGTTTTTCTGTGGAAAACTGAGCAAACTAAGCTAACGAATCAGAATTTTTGGATGAAACAGTGAAGTGAATGATTCAGTAATCGAATATTAAATGTGCTGCGTCTCCAAGCAATGTTTCTGAATGTTTCAGAGTTTTGGAATGAAACGGTTAAGTGATTGATTCAATATTTGGATATTAGATTTGCCACATTTCCAAGCAAAAGTTGGTAGTATGGTAGTTGGTTTCTGAATGAATCTACATTTTTGAAGGAATCTGTTAAAGGGATACTTCACCTCTGGAAAGATGAATGTGTATTTAAAATAGGTCATTTATGTAGAAGAAATGTGAAATTATTTTTGAATTTGGAGCTTTCTAGACTGAGAAAAGCCAGAAAATTTATTTTTGGCTCATGTGGATGAAAGACAACAACTCCCAGAATGCACTTGCTTCGCTGCCCTAGGAGGCCACTCCCAAGCCACGCCTACCGGTAAGAGAGCGCAGTTGAAAACAACAAGGCTAGGCTACTAGTGAGACTCCGTGACGAGTTTGCCCAGGATTTCGAGATCGCCCAAAATGTCCGGGATTCGGCTTTTGCGTTCTACAGTCGCCATTCATCATGTTTACTGTGGAGAGCAGGACGAGGCTGAGCGGCGCGCGAGAACGGCGCGAGGCCGGTGGCGTGATTACTGAGACGCATGGTCTCGTATCTCTCACGGAGGAGCGGGAATTTTCTTAGCAATGTTAAAACGCACATCAACCGATCACTTGTTTAGCGTTCATGTAAACACTACATTCAGATTCACCAATCGGAATGAATTCAGTTAGATTGAAACAAAAGGTGTGCATGTAAACAATGAATGGCGACCGCAGAAAGCAAAAGCCGAATCCCGTACATTTTGGACGATCTCGACGGCCGGACATGTCCGGGAAAAAGAGGATGATAACCCCTATTACTCAGCAAGAGCCTGCTAGCTTAGCTTCCAAAGAAAGATGGCTGACACTATTTGTACATTCTGTGAGTGAGATCCCACCCTCTATGGGCGGGTTGAACACATGCGGGACAGCCCCTCCTACTGGCTGTAGTCTTTAGCCTCTGGCCAAAAAAATCCTCCGATGACGCAAAATGACGATTTTTGCGTCATCGGAGGATTTTTTCCAGACAAAAAATACATAAATCTCTCATCTCAGGGGGATATGAGGGAGGAAAGCACGGTAATTCAAAAATACTACAGGTTTTCTACTAATACAAAGCTTAATGCTAAATCCTGAAGTATCCCTTTAAGCTAATGATTCAATGATTCACTCATAAAGACAGCCATGTGTTTCTTTTCTGAACGATTCAGTGTTTTTGAAGCAAATGATTCAGTGATTCACTTGTAGAGAGTCTACAATCATGCATTTTTTTAAGTCAATGAAAAACTTCTCCTCTGCCGTAGATTTCACATCTTGAGGCAGCATATTTACATGTGATTCTATTATCATATTTAGATGTGTGTTTGGGTGAACTACTGTATAACCTGCCCTAACTCTTCAAAGCTTTGTGTGAGAAGCGCAAGTCTTTGATCACTATGCAGAATGCAAGATAAAATGAAGCTTCTGAGCTCTTGCAGTTGAAATGACAACGTCTGTAGACAAGTGTCTGTTTCCTATTCCCCAAACTCCAGGATGTCTTTGTTCCTATGGGAATGCTTTGGCTGTAGTTGGGATGTGAACAATGACTACAGGCCGCATTTCAACTATCTTTTTTTTCTCTCTCTTCTCTTTAGCTGACACAAGCACTTCCTTCCGTCTTCGAGACTAGCTAATTACCCACATGGGCACACAGAGCGGTGCTTAGCGTTGGCCTGGAAACGCTCTTGACAACCCACCGATGATTTTAAGCTTTATTGCATCATCAATGATGTCAGAAAGTATAATCATTCTTAACCTCAGGATCTATACGAGACTCCCGTGGACATTATACAGCAAAGTCAAGAGGGAAAGATTTCAAATGTGGGAAGTCATATCGTATGTAGGTGAGAGGTTCGGCTGATTGGATCGATAATAATTGCATATGCAGAACACAAAAGGTCACCTATGTTGTCTTATTGTTATTTTATGAGGTCAGCGTGTGTTTGGAAACCTCTCGTCATTATCTGTGTGTGTGGTCTGTGACTGTGAGGGAATGCACTGTATTGTTTGACTGTCTCTTGTGTTTTGTTTTGATGGATGGAGTCTTTGAGTGGCAGATGGCTCTCCAGCCTGCAGACGTGTTATCACACACCAGGGGGTCCACACACACAAACACAACAACACAACTCAGTGCATTAGACCACCAACATGTCCACTTCTTTAACTGAGGGGAGGGTTTTCCCCGTTTCATTTACTATATATGGCGCTTTCCACAAGCAGGGTACAAAATAAAGCTTAAGAAGTCTTAAAAATGATTTTTTTTTTTTGGTCAAGTGTGTATTTTTTGTGGCACTGGCATCACCAATGACTGTTTACTTATTTTTTTATATAGGGAACAAATTACACACTACAGCTTTAACATTCAAAAAATGTTGTTTGTTCACCTCATAAATATTTTATGAGCTGTGTTAGTTTCTCTTTCAATGCTGTTGTACCTTTCAAAATGTACCTTTTTCTGTGGGATTTCATTATTTTCAAGAAATAAACCTAAATATAAACATGTAATAAATAAAAACATCAAAATGGGTCACAAATTTAGCCTATGCTAAACTCACTGGGGCTATGTAATTTAGGATAAAATAAAATATTAAAATGAAATGAAATAAAAATATTCAACAAATAAAATAAAATTATAAAATATCAATATTCAAATACATTTAATATTTATTTATATAATAGTTTTTTTGTGTAAAGTATTAAACATTTAAATGTATTTAAAAAAAAAACGAGAAGGTATTTACTAAGTGTATTTAATAATAGTTTATTTTGTATTTTGTATTTAAATTTACTATGCATTAAATTTGACACACACACACACACAAAAAAAAAAAAAAAAAATCTCATGCCATATTAAACATGCCATTTTAAAGGGATAGTTCACCCAAAAATTTAAATTCTCTCATTAATTACCCGACTTTCGTTCATCTTCGGAACACAAATGAAGATATGAAATAATAAAATCTGAGCCAGTTCTTCACTCTCCATTGACAGCTAAGCAACTACCACTTTGACACTTTAAAAAGAGATCATAAAACTAATCCATATGAATTAGAAGGTTTAGCCCAAGAGACACAAGACATGATCGCTTTATGATGAACAGATTGAATTTAGGCTTTTATTCAGATATAAACATCAGCGAACATAAACAGAAGCTCAACCGAACCTGCTTGACGTGCGAGAACAAACCTTATTGGTTCTTACAGAAGCTCAAACGTGCTGCGTAACACGAGAATGAAGTTTTAAAATCACTTAATGAACTGTTTGAAGTGTCAAAGTGATAGTTGCGCAGCTGTTTATGGAGGGAAATAAATCGCTCAGATTTTAGTGAAAATATCTTAATTTGCGTTTCGAAGGTGAACGAAACGACATGAGGGTGAGTAAATGATGACAGAAATGACATTTTTGGGTGAACTGTCCCTTTAATGACAGTGCATGTATAGTATAATAAGGAATCAGTGTGTTTGTGTTGCTGATTCAGCTTAAATGGTCAAGATCTGGATCTGGGCAGCCAAACTCAGTCATTAGCCATCAATTTGTCTGATTATGATCTGCTTCTTACTATCATTGCCATCTTGTTTGTCTGTGAGAGAGTATCTGATTGAGTATCAGAGTTTGCAGGTCACCTTTAAACCTGATAGCATCTTGACAGTGAGTTAGGGCTGGACTTAAGTCTGAATTACTGCATGTGTTTTTGAATAATCTTTGAATCTTTGTTTTGCGTAACGCTGTTGTTTTTGGCCTAGAGTTGCAGGACAGATGACACCTGCAATGCAGATCGAAACAGCAGAGGAAAATATTAGCAGCAAATATATGAATACGAAAGTGCTTTCGGTGACATCCGTATCCCGTTGTTTGTGAGTTTGAAGGACGTGAAGCCATTTTTCTCTGCCTGTCTTCAAGGTGACACGTTTGTCGGCTGGTTTCAGATGTAATGTGATCTGAGGGACAATATGGACGGATGGAGACGCAGAGGGAAGAACGAGACGAATGAATAATGACGGCCTGGGTCGGCCGAAGAGAAAGCGTGTGTACGTTCATTTTGCACAAGGACAGTAGTACAAAGATGAAGAGGGACAGAACAGGAAATAAAAGGATGCAGTTTCATCCCGATTGTCTCAAGGAAGAGTTTGGATAATGAATTCAGCTCTCTCTCTCTGTGTGTGTGTGTGTGTGTGTGTGTGTGTGTGTGTGTGTCCACATTCAGTATGCAATTAGAGTGCTGTGTCGGCATCACGACGCCAGGATGCTGACACACTCATAAAAAGCCCCACAAACAACTCAAATACACACACAGCAGAGGTCCGGTGAAGTATGATGTAGTTAGTAGTCATATTCACGACTCTGGGTCGGCTTTTGCCAAAATTGTGGGGAACAAATATCCCCTCAAGGACAGTAAAACTTGTAATCACCTACAATGGAAGACAAGCAAACAGTCCCCATGAGGAAAACGCCTAAATAAACAGACTAAATAATGCCTTAATGGAGGTTTTCTGTGAAGGTTAGGGGATAAAAACATCATTAGCTCAGTATAAAACCAATAGAAATCAATGGAAAGTCCCCACTATGACAGAAAATAACAAACATGGGCTATTAGACTCCAATCTCCCAGCTTTTTTGCTCTGATTCAACATTCTTGACCTACAATCCTGGTTCCAGACACAGAGATGACCACTTTTACAGCACTCACCCACACACCCCTCTGATGAAATATAGTAGGAGAACATGACAAACACATCTTAACTTGTCTGACTAAGTGTATAGCCAGACATATGGGTGAAGACACTCTTTATTTTGTGGTTTCTGACTTAATCAGTCATCTGAGGTGAAGGAAACACTTTGAATTTATATACAGACACCTTAAAGGGGTAGTTCACCCAAAATGAACATTCACCCTCATGTTTTTCCAGATCTGTATGACTTTCTTTCTTCCGTGGAACACAAAAGTGTCTTTTTTTTTTTTTTTTGTCCAATGAAAGTCAATTATTGTTTTGGACTTTCATCATATGTTTGAAAATATGTTCTTTTGTGTTTCGCAGAAGGAAAGACATACACATTTGGAACGACATTACGGTAAGTAAATGAGAATTTACATTTTTGGGTGAACTGTCCCTTTAAGAACAACTCTAACACAACACACACACTACATTTGTCTAGTAATTGTTAGCACTTTTCACATCTGTAAAAGTGGATTAGGCTGAACCTATCTGACAAAAGACCTTAATGCAACACACACGCACACACTCAAGCTCGTTCATTAAGTCATATGTGAATGGGAAAGATCATCCTGTGGTTGTCTGGGTGCAGTGAGTCAGAATATTTCATTTTGAGTTCCCACACACACTTCTGACTACTTCAGTAATGTGTTTTAAGTTGTTTGATCAGATTAAGAAAATATAAAATAGAACATTTCATTGCTTTCTGCAATGCTAATATATTCTTCATATTCTGCTGTCTTTTAAAGACTCTCATTGCCATCGTAGTAATTGTTATTGGAAAAATAACAAAATTATAATTAGAGAATGAAATGCTTGAGCGAAAGAGAAATGAGAAAATGGCAGCAAAGTTAATCAGAGAAAGTGGACAATCTGCCCAGATGTCCGTGTCTGGTGGAAAGCAAACACACACTTCCTCTCAGTCCATGTAAACACGCACACGCACACACACACACACACACACACACACACACACACACACACACACACACACACAGAGTGCTTATCAGTGCTTATGATTAATGAAGTCACCCAAATACATTGTAAATATTGAACTCTTAGTGGAAAGCTAATTCAAACCATAATGAGATTGAAGCCTTGTCTCTTTACACAAGGAAAAAATTATTAATAAACTGGACTTACAAAAAAGCAATGTACCATGAGGGTATCAGATGGTAAAAACATGTAAAAACTTTGATATATATATATATATATATATATATATATATATATATATATATATATATATATATATATATATATATATATAAGTATTTAGATGATACTCCAAGGTACTTTAAAGGAAATCATGAAAAAAAAAGCCATTTCCAATGGACATGTCCAAAAAACATGGCATTTCCATAGACCTAAAAAAAACTAAAAAACATGGCATTTCCATTGGACATGTCCAAAAAATGGCATTTCCATGGGATGAGTAAAAAAAGGCAGTGCCATGGGACATGTCTAAGAAAAACATGGTATTTCCATGGTAAATGCCCAAAAACAGCAACAACATGGCATTTCCATTGGACAAGTAAAAAAAGAAAAAAGCATTTTCCATTAGACATGTCCAAACTGTCCAAACATGGCATTTCCATGGGAAATGCCCCACCCACTAAAACATGCCATTTCCATTGGACAAGAAAAAAAAAACCAAAAAAAAAAAAAAAACCATGGCATTTCAATGGGACATGCCCTCCCAAAAAAAAACATGGCTTTACTCACCTACCACAATAATGCAATGTGTTATAATTTTCATGTGCTTTTATTAATTAATCAGCATATCCATGTTAATTAAATTTCACTTTCAATTGATTGAGAGACTTAGTATTTTCGTTTCCTTTTACTAATGGGAAATGGTTCAAAATGAAATCAAAATCTGGCTGTGTTTTTGTGTGTTGGCGGGGATCTGATGGCCTGCATTAGTCCAAATGGAGCCCTGTCATATTTATTGACTAAAAACATCTTTTTTATTACTGAATGTGATTTTATGAGTGAGTGCATTTTAGTTGTAGTCTGACTTATGGCTTTGTGTGCTCAGAGCGGTGATAAGGGAACTGATTTGTTTTAGAGTATGTTACGGGTAGATAGAAACAGATTAATCCTCCGGTATACCATAATCCTCGGCTGATGGATGGCTGCAGATATGCGACCATGTGATCATGGCTCGGAGGAAACCATCCTGCTGGGAATGAGCAGTGCAAGGTCATGTGTACAGCTGGGCTAGTTAATAATCAAAAGTTTTTATATGCAGCTATTTCTCCGTTTCAGGATCTATATATTAGTGCTGTTCATTGGCTGTAAACTGTGTTTAGGAGGCTAAAGCATTCCTGCTTTGCTCATTTAGTTTTCTGATTTCCCTTAGGACTAAACAAGATCTCTGTGCCTCAGGTTCTTTAGTTTCCCGGCTCTCCGGAATAAAACATTGCCATTAGATCCTCATCCATCAGCGGTGAGACATTTCATCAATGTACAGCCTCAGATCTTCACAGTTTAATATTCATAAAGCTGGCCACTACATGGTTTGTCTCAAACAATGGCTAACTGTATGATGAAGCGGGTGAGCTGAAGGTCACGCAGTGGAGCGGAGAGTGTGGGGGGGAGGGCAGGTGCTGTGCCACCGTTAGTGGTGTTGTCAGCATATGGCAAATTACAGCAGGTGTGTGACCAATGGACCACCAATTTAATAACAGCAAGATCCACATGGACGCAGGTGGGATAATTTTAGGGGATGTTCAGGCAGAGTGAACCTATATTCAACCCCAAACACACACACACTTTGTTTGCAGATCATTGTTTCTGGTTGTAATGAGTTAGCAGGCAAGATAAGGTCAGCATTTGAGGTCAGTAAGATTTTTTGTTTTTTTTTATAAATTAATACTTTAATTTTTCAGCAACGATGCATTAAATTGAACAGAGGTAACAGTGAAGATTTATAAAGTTACACATTTTTTTTTCAAATGTTTCAAATAATTGCTATTTTATTCATTAAACAATCCTGAAAAATTGTGTATCAGGGATTCCACAAAGCTATTAATCTGTTTTCAACATTGATAGTAGTAAGAAATGTTTCTTGAGCAGCAAATCAACATATTAGAATGATTTCTGAAGGATCATGTGACACTGAAGACTGGAGTAATGATGCTGAAAATTCAGCTTTGCATCACAGGAATAAATTACATTTTAAAGTAAATTGAAATAAAAAATTGTACTTTCCTTTGTTAAAGTGTTTGGCCTGTCCCTAAAACAACCCTTTTGACGTGAAAATTGAAAAAAAAAGTCTGTTTTTGGCTTCATAACCTGGCTCAGATGGAATCTGCACACTTTTTTTCAAGCTAAAAACAGAAAATCAGTTAAAATATTGAATAAACACAGACATAGAGCAGGATGTGAAGAACCTGAATGACGGGTCTTTGAATTCTGCGGGCTAGTATTCCATGTGGGTATATTTATAACTATAAATGCACGATTATAAAGAAGGATTAGTTCCTCAGATGAGTGAGTGATAAACTGGCGTGCATATTGCGAGGGATCTGAACATTTCTAAAAGACCTATTAAATCACATCTCTCGCTATCTCTCGTGCGCTAATGACGACCCCTCAGGTTGTCGACCCTGCTGGTCCAAACCGTCTGTTTCTAGTCCAATAGCTTCTCTATTCCTCATTAACACATCGTCCTCTGTCACTCTGCTTTTCCTTTCATCCTTTCATTCCCAGCGGTCTCGGTTTCATTCGGATCCCTTACCTCGAGCTGGACCGAACAGTCAGACATCAGACGCTCTGAGAACGCTGTGCACTTACAGCCATTAACACACTTTTAAACAAAGTTCTCTTTGTGCGAAAACACATTTAACTCTTAACATAACACAAATACATGTTACAAGATAACGTTACGTGAGTGCGAATAAACGAACGAATGCGGCACTGCTACAGCAGCGTGGCACAGAGACTGCTTTCATAGGGCACCATTTCAGCAGAGCTGGTCATTAGCTTTCATCTAGTGTTATTTCAGCAGTGCCGGTCACTCTCTGCGGACTCGCTGCTGAGAGACAAACTGTAGAAAACTATTACTGTCAGTTCCAACATGGCAGAGCGTCTACAGGCATCAGCATGCTTAAATTATTCATTGCAACACACACTCTAGAGAAGTGTGTTGGAATTGAATGTATTGTTTATATGGAGATTTGTTGGATGGGTTTGCATTATTAAAGACATGCCCTTTAACTGAGGGCATCCATTCAGACAAATGTGTGTGAGTGTGTGTATTCAAGTGGGCAGATGAACACTACACTATCGATTCAACAAAAACCTGCCCTGTCAGGATTGGTTTCTTTTGCTTCCAGGCTCGTCTAACAGTCCATCTCTCTCTTTCTTTGTTTTCTTTGCAGTTATGAGGCGAAACCCGTTCGCGACGGAGGGCTGCTGTCGGAAAGGCTCCAGAAACGCCCTACAGGAGCTGTACAACCCCACACAGGTATCAGTTTGTCATTATATATATGTAGAAATTACAGTGGAATGCGGTGACAGTGTTTAAATAAGGGTATGGTGACAATGAGTTCATTGTATCTCAAGTCCATCCAGTCAACCTGTAAATGAATTTTTGCAGGAATTGATTGGATCTTGGAATAACACGCACCAGTGAATGGTTCAAAATAATGTCAGGCTCACGTATTAGGGAGTAAATCAGGTCAGTTTTGATTTCACGGGTCTATAAGTTTTGGTCGTATCTGCATTGAGGTCAGCGGGAAAGAATAACCTCTGGACCGTCACTGGAATGCCTGAGCACGTTACTATGGAGACATTCACATTTCATTTCCAATGTAAAACAAGCACGTCTAGAGCTTAGCCGAGCAGATTGGCTCGACCACAAAGCGGACATTATGCGAGGATTGATTTCATCCGGTTTAATTTCACCCCTCTCCCCTGTCTTTGTTTCTCACGCTCACCTTCCTGCACGTTTTCAGCCACCTCCACCTTTTCATGATTGATCGTATACCCCATTTGTTCTTCGTCGCCCGACCGATCGTCCTGTTCCAGAAAGCAAGGAAAGAGAGTGTAGCTGTTATAGTTTGTTTTCATCTCATGTTCAAAAACTCTTTCACCTTGAGCAAACAGTCTCAGCGCTGTCAGAACGTTTTGCACGTAAAAGAAGCTGAGAACTCCAAATGTCACAGCACAAGTAGGTGGTCTAGTCTGGCACTACAAACACACATTTGTCTTTTTATCAACTTCAAATGCATTTATACTGAGCCAATGATATTTTCCATTCCTTAAAGGAATATTCAAAGTTCAGTACAAGTTAAGCTCAATAAACAACATTTGTGGCATAATGCTGATTACCACAAAAATACATTTCGACTTGTCTCTCCTTTGGGTTACAATGACACACTAACAATAGAGCGCATTAGAGCCCGTCCCCCTTTTCAGCGGCACTGGTTCCGAAATTATTATTTTTCATTCATTTTTCCCATAGGTATTTTAAAATAGTCTTTGTTAAAGAGTTATAAGCCATAAACCAAATCAACCAGCTACGAAGTGAATCAAAAAAGTATTTGAAAATCAGACAAAAAGACAAAGGTACAAGACTGTGTGCTTAACGGCTTTAGTGAGGGAAAGAACTACAATCCCATCAAGCATTGCAAACTACATAATCAAAACTACACTACTTATTTACAAATGTTGATTATATGTATAAAAACAAAATAAGTTTACTGCAAAATATGCATATATATCAAAATATGCATATATATCAATCATTTCATTTGAGAGCATAGGGAGATCGACTCAATTACATCATTCGCAGTGCTTAATGAGAGTGGGCGGGGCTTAAAAGCTATTTTGGAGCGTGTTTCTTTCTCGGCTCTGATTGGTGGAATTTTCTGTACAGCATCATGGGTAATGTAGTTTTTCACCATATAAATGAAATAATGCGGGCTGGCGTCTTCAGCAGAAGCAAATGCCATGCATGAACAACCTCGTAACTCACAGTATGTATGTCTTTAATGGTTTAAAAGTTATCCTTCAAAAGCAATTTCCTTATGGAGAAAATGAATGGAGTTTTTACCAGACTGCTGCACTCTACAGAAGAGAATTGGGCCAATTTGAAAATGTTAAAACTCAATAGTATAGACAATTTATGTTAACATGATTTAATTGTGAAAAATCACTTATTTACCTTTTATGTGTAAACTTATATTCCGTTTTACAACTTTGTTGCAAGACGACGGAATGCCATAAACCCCAAAACGACTGTAAAAATTATTTTACGGCTCAAATAATACACTTTTAACAGAATAATTAATCTAAGTGCTGCTTTTATAAAAATATAAGCTTCTTATATATGCCTTTAAGTCCTCCAAAAATTGGCCCCATTTCCTTCCAATGTAAATGCATCTCTTTGATTGAGCTTGTATTGAACCTGGAATATTCTGACATTAACAATATGCGTGTTAGCATGATTTTAGTGTGGGAAAAACACTTACTAAGCTTTTATATGTAAACATATCCAGATTTACAACTTTGTTGCCATGATGACAGAACACCATAAACCCCCAAAACAACAGTAAAAACGGAGATTTATGTAGGTTTACTGCTCAAATAATACACACGTTTTAACTGAAAAATGAATCTAAGTACTTTTTCTGCTTTTATGTAATCTAAAAATTGTCCCCATTCACTTCCATTAAAAGTGCTTCACTGCAACCTCGATTTTATATGCTACAAATGTTATTAACTATTAACCTGGATTTGTCACCATTTTGTTCAGTTTAGTTTTGGTTTCAGTTTGTTTTCATTTGTTCTGATTCACGTCACTCATCATCCTACCGTCATTATTAGTTCATCCGTGCCAGCTGTGTTAGTTAAAGCATCTTATTTGAGTTTGTGTGTAAATAGGTCACCTTATCCTGCACTCTTTGTCTGGTATCGTTAACACTGTGGTGTGTGTTTGTGTTCTCTGTATGGATCGCTACCTGTTGGATTATTATAAGTAAAGTTACCCGTTTGAATCTTCATCTTCTGTGTCTACGTCTTCCTATCTGCACGCACCCGTTACAGGAAAATTCTCATTAATAGATTATTTACTATGTTTATAGCCGTTTTCCTATTTGTGACCATTGGCTGCTCCTCTCATGTTGCTAATTTCAGGTTTTACAATACTTGTAGGAACATTTAGTCCCCACAACATAGACAAAAAAAAAAACCCACCCCCACCAACACACTGGTTTTGATGTAAATTCAAGCCTTTTAAAATGAACGAAATCCCTGGTGGATTCTGAATGCATGTACAGTATATTTTCCATATGCAGCAGCACGAATGTAAAGTTCCATTCATTTTTCCACAAATATGACTCTTTCTTTTTGACCACTCGCAAAGCATTTACCATACGATACGCATGAAGGCAACAGTGTTTCATTGAGTTTGGAGACACTTTTACAGGGTAATCTTGTGAATTTCAATACTCTCCTCACACACACACACACACACATACACACACACACACACACACACACTTAGGCCTACATGTAAGTTAGCTTTACTGTGAAAGCAGCCACATTCATTCAGACTATAGAAGCCAGGAGATTTATGTTACTGATAAAGATGTACACTTAATAGACAACAATGCTTTACATACATTACTTATACAGTATGTGCTGTTATGATGTTTTAATGTTCAACAAGCATGCATAGGCCTACACCATGCAGTAAAATGCAGCTTTTATTATTCCACCAGCTACTAAAATTATTACACAGACTATAATAGCAGATTATTCTCTCTCTCTCTGTCTCTCTGTCTCTCTCTCTTATTCTTTTAGAGGCTGTTCTCTCTGAGCAAAGCTCTTTAGTCAGGCTGTAATGTGCCACTGTTCGGCTTTTACTGGTTCTGCTGGGTAATGAGACTTTCGCTCATCCGCTGAACGCTTCCGCTCTCTTTCTGTGCGATTGAGCAGGACAGTCTGAGACTCGTGTGCTCTGTAAATGTTACCATCTCAGCCCTAATGAGGAGACCACAGGAGATGTGCAGCTTAGCTTTAAAGCTGCGTTCACACTACCAGCGACACAATACTTTCAATAGAGAGCTGGCTATTTCTGGGAACACGAGTGACTGTGACCGTTGGGGTCAGGATAGGATAGGATGTCCAGTGACGTGGCAAAGTTGAGATATGTTTATCTCTGTGCCAATGAAGAGCAATTTTCGGGATCGACAACCAATAGGAGTGAAGTCAGTGGAGCGCACGTAACCTGTCACTATCCTGTAGTGGAATGTCGAGACAAGATGGAGGAGAAGTTCATTTTAGTGGTCAGCAACTTTCCTATAATTTATGATATGTCTCTGTGTTGATAAAGTGGTGATACTCTTGCCGCTGACTCGGAGCCTGAATGGTTTCATAAAGCCAGATATACTGGCATTCATTTTTAATATTAAAGGGATAGTTCACCCAAAAAATGAAAATTCTGTCATTGATTACTCACAAATGAAGATCTGTGAGACCTGTGAGACACAAATGAAGATCTTTTTGATTAAATCTGAGCGATTTCTGTCCATCCATTGATAGCTACGCAACTACCACTTTGACGCTTTAAAAATTTCATAAAGAGATCGTAAAATGAATTAATTGAGTGATTTAGTCCAAATTTTCTGAAGAGACTCGATGTCTTTATATGATTAACAGATGAACAGAATTTAGACTTAATGACACAAGGGTAATTAACGACAATATATATATATAATATTTAAAATATTTAATTATATATAACTATTAGACAAAACATACTTAAATTAGCCTACTTAAAATAAAATAAATTAAAGCTAAATAGGAAAAAATAATGCAATTACAAAAAGCACGTAACGAAATTACTTAAACTAAAATTAAATGCATTGCAAGCTTATGTCCTACTTTTTTAATATCTAAAATGCTGTCTAGGAAGGCGGCTTAGCAGGTTTTGCAACGAAGCTGTAGTTTTGTTCATGTTAAATGTTGTCATGTTTCAAGATCATGTTACAGAAATGACTTATCCAGTTATCAAAGGCATCGCTGACGTATCAGTTTGAGAGAGATCGTGGGAATGAATCTTTGGAGGTTGGCTCACACTCTTCTGCCCTTCATCATGCTTGATTTCATCACGGTATGTGTGTGTGATCGTGATGGCTAGAGCACCTGAGGGGTTCACACACCCCGACCGTCACAAACGATTACACAAACACGAGAAGATGCGAGATCAGACAAGCACAGAGACGTACCAAATCAAAGAGCATCTGACTCACAAACCATCAAACTGACACATGTATTTCACACTCTCTCATCTCTCCTTTGCGACCCAGAATGCCCCGTCTGATCAGTTTCACCAGGCTTTAAAAATCCTCACTGCTTTCTTTTACTGTTAGAGTCATTTGCAGCGTTCCATATTCAGATGTTTACAGACATGTGGCTTTGCTCTGGGACGGGAATTCAGCGAGCGTGAGCACAGAGAGGACACTTATGGCTTTAGATTCAGGTTCAGGATCATCAATAAATTAACTCACTGTGCTATTTTTGTATGCTAAGATTTTAGTCATGTTTATCATTGAGATGCTATTGTAATTTTGGTTACACTTTACAGATAAGATTTCAACATTTACTAATACATTATCAAAATTAATTTGATAAAGTATTTAACATTAGTAATGCACTGTGAACTACTGTAAAATGAACAAACAATGAACATATGTCATTTTATTAAGTAACATTAACAAAGATTCAGTTTTAGATTTAGTTAAATAAGAACCCTGACTTTTTAAAGGGATAGTTCAAAAAAATATTATTAAATATTAAAATATGTTTTTGATGAAATCCGAGAGGTTTCTAAACCATCCATAGGCAGCAACGTCATTGCAACTTTCAAGGCCCAGAAAGGTAGTAAAGACGTTTTTTGATCCCCATGATGAAAACAGCTTTAGAAATCATAACAAGTTATGTTTTTTGAACATGTAACAATACAGAAAGTTTTCTGTGATGGGTAGGTTAAGGGGACAGAATATAAAGTTTGTACAGTATAAAAATCCTTTTGTCTATGGAAAAGCATAAAACATAGAAACCAAACGTGTGTGTGTGTGTTTAAGAGACTCTTTGATAATCTGGTGAAAGTTCAGTCAGCCTTTCATTATAGTTAAACTCTTGACAGGAGATGTATAATCAAAGCATCAGATGTCTGGTGTTTCCCTCAACAGGCAGCACAGCACACAGCGCTGACATTAGTTTGTGAACTCGCTGAACTGAACTCCTCCGTGCCACTTGTCTCTGTAGCTCAGTGTAAGATGCTATTCAGGTGTGAGTGGTGGAAAATCACTGGCTTGACATTGACTTCTCAGGATCTCTTACTCTCAAACGTTTTTTTTTTTTCTTCCCCTGCCTCTCCCACCCTCCCTCGCTTCTCCTCGTCCTCTCTTTGAGTCTCTTTCTTTCGCTGGTGTGGTGGGAAACGCGTGGTTTTATTTGTATATCTTAAGGCAGGTTTTTCAGGTGGGTCAGGATAAAAGAGGGTGTGTGTCTGTATACACACTTAGTTCTGGGGAATCACTAATGAAAAGTAGAAAAGCTGCTAACTGAAATACATTTTTCAAGTCTAGTTCATTTTAGCCAGTTTGTTCATATGGTTGATTCTAATGAACTGGCTCTGATACTCCCATATTTCTGTAGTGATATAAAATATTTAGTAAAATATAGTGTTTATGTTTATGTATTTTTTGATTCAGGTATATAATGTAATGCAATTCATTCATTATTTTCATTCATATACATAGAATAAATTCATAAATTACAAATTATAGCAGAATAGATGTAATATTATCAAATGTATATTATTAAACGCATAAATGTATAATAATTAAAAATGATATATATATAAATAATGTAAATATAGGATGTAAACCAGAATATATATAATATACGTAATATTCTGAAATGTACAGTATATTATCAAATATACATAAATGTACAATGTGTGTGTGTGTATGTCAGAATACACTTTTTTTAAACTTTACAAATGATGTCATAACCCTGGTGAGGTCACATAGTGATGTCATAGATTTCTAAGAACTAATCCTTTTAACTCATTAAAATAAGTTAAGTAATTGTAAGTAATTTTTTTTAAAAGTCAGTTTAATATAATGTAAGTTGAAATGACTTATACAGCCAAGTTGATTGTACTTCACAATTTAAGGCAGCAACTGAACGTTTATTTTTTTATTTTTTTTATTTTTACAGTTTACATTCACATCACTAGATGTATCCCACAATCCCCTATCACACACTGCCAAAGCACATGGTAGCATTTCCCTTGCCCTTTTACCCAACCTCTCAATGCTGGACCCTGTAAGGTCATGTGTGTGTGTGTGTATGTGTGTACCTGGGCAGTAGAAAGGGCACATTGGCAGCGTCGGGCAGAACCAGTGGAAACTTCCTGTTTTAGCGAGGAGGGCATTCGACACTGCACCCATTCACCCCCTCTCTCAACCTCTCCGGCTGCTCCATTCACCCTCCCTCACGTCGAAGCTCTAATAGATAGATGGTCAGAAGAGGTCAAAGGAAGTCATATTGTCATTTTTAAATAATCTATTCAGTATATCAAGAAAATGCTTGATCATTAATCTTTGGGCTTTCCCTTAATAAGTCTATAGGATTCTTTCACCTACTTTATTTGTTATGCACGCACTACATGAAAGGTAATATCCCAAAAAGCATAATAGTGCCCCTTTTATGCTTTTTGGCATATTACCTTTCATGTAGTATGTAATATGACTGTTTGTATATGTGATGCACATTTTTAAAGACTTATTGTCTCCTAAAAGAAAGAAGCGATTCTGAACTGCCTGAGACGAGTCGTCACTAATTCCTGTTTTACTTCCTGCTCGAACCTTCGTAGGTTTGTAACAAATTTGCATAAATCCAACCTATGGTCTTCATTGGCTGCCCGCAAACAACATCTGCCTTGACCCGCCTTCAGATCTCATCTACAATGTACGACAAACTTAATAAAAATGTACCACTTTGAAACATCATGCTCAATTCGTGCTTTTGACGATGGTTCAGGTTGATCAGATGCTTCTTCCAATGTTTCATAATTGGACTCGGACTCAAATTGATATAGTAAAACCAACGTCATCTTTACAGTGTGTCAAGTGCTGAGGAAGCTTCTGGAGCTGAAATTACGACATAATGATGGGCGTTTAGTTTCTGACATACACTGTAAGTGATAGACCAATCACAACTGACTGGGCCATCTGACCAATCAGAGCAGAGTAGACCAATCACAACATACTGGGCCATCTGACCAATCAGAGCAGAGTAGACCAATCACAACAGAATGAGCCATCTAACCAATTAAAGCAGAGTAGGCTCTCGGAAAGGAGGAGTTTAGAGACCGAATCCTTGATCGAACCATTTCAGACATTGTGAGAAAAAAGCGGATGCTGCAATGTGGAAAACTTAATTGTTTTTGGACTTTGGACGCATGTAAACCTATTGTAGGAGACCCTCTGAAACAAAATTAGGAACCTTTAAAACAGCATAATAGGGGCACTTTAAACCCCACCCAATAGGAATAGTCATGAATGCCTTCACGAATATGTAAATGATGTAAAATTTTACACAGTGAAAGGATTGATTGTATTGTGGAATTATGCAATAATGGAGTCATGCTATGATGCAATACTGGAGTGACATCGTCTTTCAGTGGCTTGACCTTTTTAATAGGTTGTTAAACTGAAGTGTCAAAGCGTATTTTTTTATGAGAAAGAACGCGATCATCCCTGCTGTGCGGGCTGTTAGCGAAATCATGGAAAAGTTGGTTCAGCTTTTACAGTTCGGAAAAGTTGATTAGGTCTCATAAAGTCTCTTGTGTACGAGGGTTTGCGGGCAGAAGAGCGTTCGCCTCGTTCTCCTCCTCCATTGACACGGGATCAATTTTCCTGCAGCAGCACTAAATCAAACCCTCCGCTTTAAGAGATAGACAAGAGATCCGTCAAGACGAGCAGCGCGTGAGTCAGGGAGCGCTGGGAGTGTGAGGGGGAGAGACTCACAAGGACACCTTTATCAGCACTGCGTGTGTGTGTGTGTATGCGATGTCTAAAAAGTGCACAGAGAGGTATTAACTGTCTCGCAGCGCAGGACTCTGAGAGCTGGCATGCAGTTTGGTGTTTACTGAGCAAATACAGACACGCACACACACTCAAACTAGCGCAGTGCTCAGCTGGACTCGCTGGCCGCTCACAGCCACAGCGCAGCAGGCATGAGTCATCATCATCGGCACAGCAACAGCGGCTGCGGGACTGTGCTGGAATGGCAGAATTCTGCTAGATATGATTAAGACGATCAGATTCTGTTAAAGGGATAGTTCACCAAAAAATGCAAATTAGTTCATGATTTACTCACCCTCAAGTCATCCTAGGTGTGACATTCTTCTTTCAGACGAATACAATCAGAGTTATATTAAAAAATGTCCTGGCTCTTCCAAGCTTTATAATGGCAGTGAATGGTTGTTTTGAAGTCCATAAAAGTGCATCTATCCATCATAAAAGTGCTCCATACGGCTCCGGCCCAGATATCACACGTACGTCTGCAAGATGTCTGTAAAAGATCACTTCATCTGGAAAGCATCTGATAGACATCTTTAAGATGTCAGTTTAACATACATTCTAAATCATTACATCTTAAAGACATTTCCTTAACGTCTTTTTGACATCTGACAGGAAACGTCCTATAGACGCATTGCAGATGAGCAAACACTCTAAAAAATACATCTTCTGGATGTAAACTCGCACATCAAATAGACGTCTCCGTGATGTACGTGTGCTATCTGGGGGGGGGGGGGAGTTAATAAAGGCCTTCTGAAGCGAAGCGATGCGTTTTTGTAAGAAAAATATTGATATTTGACGTTACAAAGTAAATTCTAGCTTCCAAACGAACATACTGTCATGTGGTTGAAGGAGAGAACCCAAACGCAGACGATATGCAGACACTCAAGGTTTATTACAACACTAAACAGAAAACAAAACCCACGAGGGGGCAAAACAGGACAGGAGGAGAGTTCACCTTGACTAAGACAAGATAATCTAAAGACAAGATTCTGACTCGACGATGACTTGACAGGAAACAAACAGCAACACTAACTCACAACTCTCATTAAACAGGATTCAGACGAAGTACTCACAGGACTGTCAGAGTTTTACACACAATGTTTGACAATGTACCGACGCAGGACAGAAAACATGAGGGGATTAAATAGGGAACAAACTAATCAGGAACACAGGTGTAAGCGATGATATAATAATTACAAGATGAGATAACAAGGGGGCGGGGTAAGGTGACAAGACAACGCAAGCACACAGCCCAAACAAATGGCCATGTGCTTACACATAAAACATGAGTCTGTCATGATCCTGCCTCAAGACAAGAGAAGAACTGGGACACAAAGGCAGAATCATGACATACACAGTCTACTTACGCCTAAAGCGCTACTTACGCAACTTGTGATGTCAGAAGTAGCGTAGTGCGTCATGGCGTAGCGTAAATATCAGCAGTATGTCGCATTACTTGCATACTTTGCGCTTTACACTTAAGTGGAATCCGTATGTTCGTTTGGCCGGAAGCTAGTTGTTTTACTTTATAAAGTTTTAAAAATGGATATTTTTCTTACACAAACGCATCGCTTCACTTCAGGAGGCCTTTATCAACCCCCCAGAGCAGTGTGGAACACTTTTATGATGGATAGATGCACTTTTATGATGGATAGATGCACTTTTATGATGCACTTTTATGATGGATAGATGCACTTTTATGATGGATAGATGCACTTTCATGATGGATAGATGCACTTTTATGATGATAGATGCACTTTTATGATGGATAGATGCACTATTATAATGGATAGATGCACTTTTGTGATGGATAGATGCACTTTTATGATGAATATATGCACTTTTGTGATGGATAGATGCACTTTTATGATGGATAGATGCACTTTTATGATGATAGATGCACTTTCATGATGGATAGATGCACTTTTATGATGATAGATGCACTTTTGTGATGGATAGATGCACTTTTGTGATGTATAGATGCACTTTTATGATGAATATATGCACTTTTGTGATGGATAGATGCACTTTTATGATGGATAGATGCACTTTATGATGGATAGATGCACTTTATGTTGGATAGATGCACTTTTATGATGAATAGATGCACTTTTATGTTGGATAGATGCACTTTTGTGATGGATAGATGCACTTTTATGGACTTCAAAACAGAAACAACCATTCACTGCCATTATAAAGCTTGGAAGAGCCAGGACATTTTTTAATATAACTCCGATTGTATTCGTCTGAAAGAAGAACGTCATATACACCTAGGATGGCTTAATAAAGTAAATCATGGGTAAATCATGGGCTAATTTTCATTTTTTGGGTGAACTATCCCTTTAAGGCTTGTAAAAACAAATGAATGTTCGTCTATGTTTGGAACAGCATACTTTTGGTAACACTTTATTTTTTTACAGTGTCCTTGTTACATAGTAACAGTAAAAGTATGCATAATTACATGCAACTAACCCCAAATCAAACCCTATTCCCAACCCACACCCCATAGTAAGTACATGTTGTTAATATTAATATTACTCAGTACTTAAATGTATAATCACACTATAACAAGGACATCTTAAAATAAAGCATAACAAATGTCTTTAAAATGTCATATAACATTTTGCAATAATATAATATAATATAACTGTTAATGTACACTCACCTAAAGGATTATTAGGAACACCATACTAATACTGTGTTTGACCCCCTTTCGCCTTCAGAACTGCCTTAATTCTACGTGGCATTGATTCAACAAGGTGCTGAAAGCATTCTTTAGAAATGTTGGCCCATATTGATAAGATAGCATCTTGCAGTTGATGGAGATTTGTGGGATGCACATCCAGGGTACGAAACTCCCGTTCCACCACATCCCAAAGATGCTCTATTGGGTTGAGATCTGGTGACTGTGGGGGCCATTTTAGTACAGTGAACTCATTGTCATGTTCAAGAAACCAATTTGAAATGATTCGAGCTTTGTGACAAGGTGCATTATCCTCCTGGATGTAGCCATCAGAGGATGGGTACATGGTGGTCATAAAGGGATGGACATGGTCAGAAACAATGCTCAGGTAGGCCGTGGCATTTAAACGATGCCCAATTGGCACTAAGGGGCCTAAAGTGTGCCAAGAAAACATCCCCCACACCATTACACCACCACCACCAGCCTGCACAGTGGTAACAAGGCATGATGGATCCATGTTCTCATTCTGTTTACACCAAATTCTGACTCTACCATCTGAATGTCTCAACAGAAATCGAGACTCATCAGACCAGGCAACATTTTTCCAGTCTTCAACTGTCCAATTTTGGTGAGCTTGTGCAAATTGTAGCCTCTTTTTCCTATTTGTAGTGGAGATGAGTGGTACCCGGTGGGGTCTTCTGCTGTTGTAGCCCATCCGCCTCAAGGTTGTGCGTGTTGTGGCTTCACAAATGCTTTGCTGCATACCTCGGTTGTAACGAGTGGTTATTTCAGTCAAAGTTGCTCTTCTATCAGCTTGAATCAGTCGGCCCATTCTCCTCTGACCTCTAGCATCAACAAGGCATTTTCGCCCACAGGACTGCCGCATACTGGATATTTTTCCCTTTTCACACCATTCTTTGTAAACCCTAGAAATGGTTGTGCGTGAAAATCCCAGTAACTGAGCAGATTGTGAAATACTCAGACCGGCCCGTCTGGCACCAACAACCATGCCACACTCAAAATTGCTTAAATCACCTTTCTTTCCCATTCTGACATTCAGTTTGGAGTTCAGGAGATTGTCTTGACCAGGACCACACCCCTAAATGCATTGAAGCAACTGCCATGTGATTGGTTGATTAGATAATTGCATTAATGAGAAATTGAACAGGTGTTCCTAATAATCCTTTAGGTGAGTGTATATCTTATGTGCACAGAAGTGCAGAATTTTACTCAGTCTGTCGTTTTATTGTGGACTTCTCCAGCAAGGAAATCAAATTTATTCTCTAGTTGAACTTGGGCCCTCTGAGTGTGCTAATCTCTCTCTCTGAGCTCATATAAATGGATGATAAACCTCAGTGCAGGGACAGATGGAGGGAAGGCTTTGACTTTCTTTAATAATTCATCTCACGCTTATAAGAGCTAGCCTCTATAAAAGCTTCTGAGGTCGCCGCAGTCACAGGGTCAAACCACAACCTGTTTATGACTGTGAGAGACTGAGAATGAATCTCCTGAAAAGCATAAGCTGCAAACTTTGAATGAGACATTAGTGAGTGTTTCTTCAACTACAGGCACAGCTTGATTTTTATGCAATCTAACAGATTTCAACTTTAAACAGGACTAAAAATAATCAAATAAGTAAATAAAATAAAATGTTGGTTTCTCAACTGATTTCTTAACTATATACAAATATATAAATAATAATATATCAAAAATTAATAAAAACTAAACAGACATTAGTACAAAAATAGTAGACAAAATAGTAATAAAATAAAAGCAAATTTCAAAAAGACTTTCGATGTTAAATTATGAAAATCCATCATATGTTTATCATCAACTATAATGATCTAAAAATAAAACATTCCGAACATTAAAACTGAATTCAACATTTATGATGTGAAAATTATTTGTATAATTTTTACACAAACTACCACTTAAAATATTATTATATTCTAAAAAATTAAATATACTAAAAATGTTTTTTATTTCAAGTTGTAATAGGCAAATTCATTTTAAAAGTAATATTTAATAATGCATACTTTTGTTTACATAACATGTTAACTACGAAATTGGCCTTAAAAATGTAATTTCCATTATTTGACATATCATAATGACTTTCATAACAAAAACGTCAGAATTCTCCTTTAAATCTATTTATTTCCAAGGCTGAACAGTATTTGTAGACAAATTAGGTAAATGAGAGTGTGAAAAGTATTTTGAAGAGAGTTTACTTTCTAAAAATCCACAGGGCCCATATATTGCCGCTCTCTCTCTGGTGGGCACACAGACGCTCTGAATATATGATTATTAATGCTTTGCTCCTGGTGCTGTTTATGTTTGCTTCTTACGGTGTTTCGCAGGCTCTCTATTTCAGGAAAGATAAATGAGAGCTCATCAGTGTATAGCGCACACGAACACAAACGTACCTCAAACACGCTCGCACACATCGGCTCTCAGCGCTCTGTTGTTGCGCATCGACTTGACAAAATGTTACAATTACCGCAGGCTACTGCCAGCTGTGTTTTACTGTGGGATTTGAATCTCATTAAAGGTGAGCGTGGTAATTTTTTCCTCATTAAAGTTTAACAAATAAATTAGGGGTAATTTTGGAAAAATATGTTTTTAAACCCATTATTCGACATATTCGCCAATTAAATAATTGAATTGATCTAATACTACTGAATGCAAACATGTTATTTCCCACAAACCTCTGCCAGAGTTTAGGCAGGTGTGTGTGTGTGTCATTCTGGGATTATTGTAATGTGAATGCATTCCAGCTATCTAATTGCAGAGGAGAGCAGCTATAGCTGTGTTGGTGTGCTGGGAATAAATGAGCTCAGGGCGTCTACAGGCTGACAGAAGCACCATGTGAATGTGTGTTTGTGTCTGAGAGAGAGAGATACTGAGATAGACAGAGAGAAACAAAGAGAGACAGGGCGAGAGAGAGCCCATACATCTTAGCATCCTTGTCTGCTCTGTGATAACGAGGTGAAAGTGTGTGTAAAAGATTGATGATGGATCTGTGTGAGCACAGGAGAAAGAAAGACAACGATAGATAACAAAACCTGTGAAAGGTAGCCTCAGTTAGGATACTGGGCTAAAACTGGTTCTGTTTACAAATGGTCAATCGATATGTTATTTTTGGTGACTGTCTATCTATTATAGCTCATCTATATCTATCTATCTATCTATATACATAAATATATATATACACTTTTAAAAATTATATTTATAAAAATATATTTTATATTTTAGTTCAAATGTATATATATGTATATATATATTTATTTTGCATAATACAAAAATAAAACAATATTTTAAATTAATTATAATAAAATTAATCAATATGAAACAAATAATGTGACCTTTATAACCTTGAATTTATATGCACAATTTTGCTGCTATAAAATTAAAATGTTACATAATAATTACCTATATACTTTAAAATAATTAATTAAAAAATGAGAAGTGTTTTATAATATAATTAAAGAATTTTTTTTAATATATATATAATTTTATTATGTAAGAAATGTTTTATATTTTCGCAAAACATTTTTTTTATACATAATTACAAAATTTATTTGAACATTGAACGGAATGAAAAAAAAGATTAAGAAAATTTAGATAGCAATTTCTTCTTCATTCTGTAATCCTATTTTAATTTAATTTTTTTATTATAATAAAAAAATATATTTTTATTTTAATAAAAAAGCCAATTGGACATAGCGCACAAGGGTTTGAAATCTAGGATTTGAAGTTGCTCTCCAGTGACAGCTCTGGTGATATATTGGTCGACCACTACTTTCTGGCATTACGAAAGTCATCATGTTTGATATTTACTCCCATCACTGTCACTATGATTACAGTCATTATTAACAGCTATCGTGACAATAGAAAAGGGGCTTGAGTTATTTATCCATACAGACAGTATTGGAGATGCTCCTGTTGGCTGTTGGTAAATGTAATTGTCAATCCCAAACACTGACTCAGTGAATGTAGCTTTGGTCAATGATATGTGTAGCTGTTGTTAGACCTCTCAACACACAGCTCACGATCACAAACAGTCTGTGCTTTGAACCGGCCCTGTGGACGTACGGATGTGTAGATGCCATGGTCGATTGTGTTCCGGAGCAGAGAAAGAGGAGAAGAAAGCAGAAAACAGGCTTGTAGAAAATGGACCGCAAAATAGCTGCAGAGGTTTTTCAGGGAACTAAACCAGGAGTCACCGAACCTTAATTTGCCTCACATTTACCGCTCTCCATTTCCTTTTTTTTCCACTTATGACCCCATTTCTCCTATCTATACCCCTGCATAATGGAGTTCAGGCCCGATGGCATCATGGCAGGAAAACCAGCTCAAGCTTTTATATCAAGGTTTTCTATTACCGAAGTCTTGACGTGTCTGCAGGAACTGGAGTGGACACTATATCATTAGCTATATATGTATGAAGAGACTAGGATTCCCAGAAAAGCTCTCAGCATTTCGAAATGGCTCTGCCACACACTCGCCTGATGCGGCTCTGTGTGGAGTTTTAGCAATTTAATTGAGCTACTGAGTGTGTAAAGAGAGAATTCATTTCATTATTCATTGTAATTAATTCTTTCATTAGACACAAGACATGCCTGGCGCCCATAAACTGGGAAACACACATTTCTAACACCCAAATAAAATGCATAACTTCTATAAAAATGTAATTAAATAGTTCATGCAAAAATCTAGGGCTGCCCCTGTCCAAAGATTGTCCTAGTCAACTGGTAGTCAATCACTGAAGCCATTAGTCGACTACTAGCACATTTATGATAATAATAGCTATTTTAAACGTCATGCAGTAAACACGGGACTAATTTAGCTTGGATATGCGCCTAATAATAGCACATATTTATCTAGGTTAATGTTAGAATGAGAGGTTAGAGATGTAAAGTGGCTAATAGGCTATAAATGTTAATGCATGTTTGAGGTCAATGAATGAATTGCCTGTAGAGTTTGCTTGTCACCTTTTTTTGGATTCGGTGAATTGTTCACGCTGCTCTTTTCCATACAATGAAAGTTGGCTGAGACGGGTGCTGTCAAGCTTCAAAAATGACAAAAAGCACCATGAAAGTACAAAAAAAAAAAATTGCGGAAGAAAGAAAGTCATACAGGTTTGGAATTACATGACAGAATCTTAATTTTTGAGGGAACTAAAAGAATTAGTTCCCTCATTTTTGAGGGAACTAATAAGTGTGCACAACCTGAACTCATGCAAAGACATGGTTTTGGTTTCCATTTGAATTGATATGCTGATAAGGCTATGCATGGTGCTTTATTCTAGGAATCTTTGAAACAGTCTTAAATACTGTACATAAAACTCTGGGGAAATTCCACTGAAACAGAGCGCTCAAACGAATGAGAGTGGGTGTGTATAAACGAGAGCGAAAAAGGCTGAGAGTGAGAGAGAGAGAGAGAGAGAGAGAGAGAGAGAGAGAGAGAGAGAGAGAGAGAGAGAGAGAGTGTGTGTATGTGGGTGGCTGTAGGTTTGAATAATGATTTTGGAGAAATGAACAGTGCTGTTCCCTTTTTAAATGTTAAATTGCATGCAGAAACTTGACGAAACCTAGTGAAACTAGAGCTAGAAGTATCTAATTTAACTACTAAAGAACATCTCAAACAGGAATAGTCCATTTACAATTAATTACTCACCCTCATCATTAGAAACATGCTTTTCTTAAAAGTAAGTTTAGCAGATGATGCTCCTTTCCATACAATGTTAGACAGACAGACAGACAGACAGACAGATAGATAGATAGATAGATAGATAGATAGATAGATAGATAGAGAGAGAGAGAGAGAGAGAGAGAGAGAGAGAGAGAGAGAGAGAGAGAGAGAGAGAGAGAGAGAGAGAGAGAGAGAGAGAGAAACTGAATTACTAGAAACCCTTCTAAATAGATGCTAAATACTGCATTGGTAGTCTTAAATTCACCACTGACCTGTAAGGCTGACCTTTAACTTTTGAACCCTATTGAGCAGATTGAGGGAAGGGTCAGCACAGCTCAGCAAGATTCCACTTTCACTGCCTCAGGCCTTCAGCAGAACCTTTCACACGTCTCGGGTTTGTTTGATGTGGTGAGATGGTGTTTGTTCACTGCTTTTGTTATAGGGTGGAAGAAGTTCAGGATTTTAGGAGCACTCTTAAATAGGATACACACCCCAAAATAGCACAGCTCGCGGGATGCAACTTACGTCAGACTGCAATAGAATATGAAGTTAGCAAGTTGCTAAGCATTAACACAAAGTATAAAAATACATATCATGCGCAAATATTAAAAAACAGTCTATCTTAATTTAAATAAACTCTTTTGGAAAGCATATTTAATACTTGTCTCACCTTTGTCCACCATCATGGATGCTTTTTTTCCCCAAACTGAGTTTCGCAATACATTGTTTTATCTGCATAAAATTCAGTGCTAGATGAGGTATCTGTAAGTTAATGTAAAACTATTTTAATGTAAAAGTATTTTTACTGTTTAGCATTTAGCGTTTTTATAAAGAGGTAAAAATTCACAAGATCAATTACAATTATTTTCTTTTATTGACAGCCATAGTTTTAAAAAGTAAGAAATCAAAATAACACAAAGTAAATAGTCTCAAGATAATATATTAATAATTTGCTTTAGCTTCAGGACAGTGACAATATAAAAGAAATTTAGAAAACGACGTGATGTTTTAATATTTTTCTCACACCTTCCTACAAAGTTACTCTAATTAAACATCTAATATTAGAAATGACAGGATGCTGTGTTAAAACTTTCACGGGTTAAAGCTAATCTGAGCAGGGTGGAAGATCTCCAGGAGCAGAATTAAGTGCCCCTGCTGTGGAGAATTTAAGCTAAGATTTTAATGATATTGTCTGGTGCCAAACTTTCCCTCTTAAGGCAGTCTGCTGATTTATGGTCTTCACAAGGCTTTAAATGGCAAGTCTTTACATTTATATTCCCATTTATGCAAACGCTTTATCCAAAGCATCTTATATGGCATTGAAGGTCTACATTTTATCAGTTCATGCCTTCCCTAGGAAATCGAACCAATGACCTTGGTGTTGCTAGTGCTATGCTCTACTGTTTGAGCCACTGTTTCACCCTGTTCTTCTTCTCTTTCTCAGGCTGAGTTCTCAGCGGCGGCGGTGTTGCATCAGGCCCGGCGGGATCAGGTGGCGGACACGTGTCGCGCCCACAGCGCGTCCAGCCGCAAGCGCCGCGTCCTGACCCCCAGCGACCTCAAGCACCTAGTGGTGGACGAGGAGCACGAGCTCATCTACTGCTACGTGCCGAAAGTGGCCTGCACCAACTGGAAGCGGGTCATGATGGTGCTGAGCAGTCGGGGCAAGTACAGCGACCCAATGGAGATTCCGTCCAACGAGGCCCACATCCCCTCCAACCTCAAGACCCTCAACCAGTATAGCATCCCCGATATCAACCACCGGCTCAAGAGCTACCTCAAGTTCCTCTTCGTGCGCGAGCCCTTCGAGCGGTTGGTGTCGGCCTACCGCAACAAGTTCACGCTCCGCTACAACACCTCGTTCCACAAACGCTACGGGACAAAGATCGTGCGCCGGTACCGCAAGAACGCCACGGCCGAGGCGCTGCAGAGCGGTGCCGACGTCAAGTTCCAGGAGTTCGCCGATTACCTGGTGGACCCGGGCACTCAGAGAGAGGCTCCGCTCAACGAACACTGGCAGACGGTCTACTCGCTCTGCCACCCCTGCCACATCCACTACGACCTGGTGGGCAAGTACGAGACTCTGGAGGAGGACGCCAACTACGTGCTCAAGCTGGCAGGGGTGGGCGACTCATTGCACTTCCCGTCGTACGCCAAATCCACCCGTACCACCGACCAAATGGCGGCCATGTTTTTCAACAACATCAGCTCCCAGCAGCAAAGCCAACTCTACCAACTCTACAAACTGGACTTTCTTATGTTCAACTACTCCATTCCCAGCTACCTAAAACTGCAGTAAACACAGATACACAGTTGCGCACACGTTCCGAGCTCGTTCAACGAGGTTGATCAATGGGAGAATGGCCATGGCTGAAAGACACAGGCGGGGGAATCAACCAAGCACCTAAATGTAAAATTGTATTTAAATCCGCTGGGATGGTTGCATTATTTCGAAACAACCAAGGAGCTGTCGGTCAACTGCAAATGCGTAAAGTGGACCACTCAAAAGTGGTCTTTTGAAACTGAAGTCCTGATGTATTCGCCTATTGAATTGTACATTATCAGTGTAAAGGCTCCTGTTCCCAATCATCAAAAGCAATATGACATATTCTGAGCTGTACCAGCTCAACTGGTTTATCTATTAATATACTCTGCCAGCCATCGCCATTATCGAAGCTTCACAGAAAGGAGCGGCTAGACTAATAATAAGACTTGAGATACAATCAGACTTCAGTTCCCCACTTCTTATTTCGTGTTCCCTTTGGAAGTTCCCTCTCTTTTTCTCCCATACTCAGACGGCCTTTGTGTGCGTGTATTTATACGGTGCATATTTGAAGATGCACGCTAAAATAAGAATGACAAAAAAAAGAGGCATTGAATGATGCCTTTTTGAAGGGGCGTGTACATTTGTGAGTGACCGCAGGGGCTCCGCCCACTGGGTCAGTCAGGGAGCATCTGTAGCAGTCGGGAGGTCAGAGGTCACTGCGAGTTGGCCTCAAGCACACTGTTCCCACAACCCCTCCTCCCTTGGTTGGTCTTCGGTAAATGTAAGGATTTTGGGTGTTTTGTTTTATTTTGTATTTGTTTATGATGGAAAAGGTTGCTGCGAGCAGCACGCTATAATATTATTTGAATTACTGTGTGAAATAGAGATGAGAAAGTATTTGTTTCCAGGAAAGGAAATCAGCTTAGCGCTAGAGGTTTAATTGTTATAATTTGTTCATATTTCTTCTTGCCTCATATGCAGAACAGTTGCTGGGATACCTCGCTGGTTGTTTTATGACGGGTGTACGGAAACGGGCAGGACTTTGTTTTCTGAGCTGTTCTCATGGGAAGTTTCACACAGTTGTGTGTGCGTTTGGGAGAGAGAGAGAGAGAGAGAGAGAATGCAGGCAAATCTGTTCCATCCATTAGATGATTTAAACGTCTTTCTCAATTTGAGAAGGTTAAAGGAACACCCTTTAATTTAGCAAGCTGTCTTGTATGACCATGATTTGCTTTGATGCTGCACAAAAATGATAAAAATTGCTTATTTATGTGCGCGATGGCCACAAGTGGGTGTGTCTCAGTGCTTTATCTCAATGTCTTTCTACCAAATCTTGACTCTGGCTGGCAAAGGTAACGGATAAAAGGCTTCTTTCAGCTTTCTCTCTCCCCACATCTCTCTACTTTTTAGGAAAAGTCCTGGGTTTATTTGGCCTGAATAAGTGAGCAGGATTTTTTTAAGTCCTGTAGAGCAGGGTCTTTAATGAAGACCACACACACACACACACTTGTGGCAGCCTCTTAGTGATGCAGTGTGTAAAACGTGGCAGAAAAAAAAAGCAAAGGAAAAGAAAAAAATCGAACAAACCCAAGCTACGTTATCAACTTCTCTTTTTCCCCTCTCAATTCACTATTTCTGCTGCTGTTCCTTTCTCACGCTAAATCTTATCCCTAAGCTTCCTCATCATTCAGAAAACAGTAGAACCATTCATGGATTTGTCAAAGTCATAATTACAAAACTCATTTCTTGTCATCTAGTAATTATGCTAACTGATTGGCTGGTTAGGACAAAAACTCAGATTGACATGCAAGAGATTCGAGTAGATAAATTTAGCGTATTATCCTTCACAAAAGACACAAAAACCCTTTGTGTAGTTCTAGTAGTTCTTAGAATGCCTGTTCAAATCTCATCTAACCTCTTCGCCAGAGCAGGAAATGAATCCTCAAGTCTGAACTTCTTTTTTGAATCATCAGCTCAGAAAACAAAGTGTGCCTGAATGGTTTCGCAGTTTTTCAAAACTGTTTATTTCATTTGTTCTGTAACAACAAACACGGTACAGCCTCATTAGCGCCCACACGACAGCCACGCTAATACATGCATTAGCGCCCACATTAGCAGGCACAGTGCCTTTCAAACTGTCACTCTATCACATGTAGTACAGCACACTCTCATTGCATGCAACTTGCATTTTTTAGAAATAAAAAAAACAAAAAACAAACATGATTTGCTTGATTTATGATTCATGCATCCAGCTGAGGACATTCCCAGACTGAGGTTTTATCATATTTAGCTAACTTAGCTAATTTTCCCACTTACAGAACAGCTAGGCTTACCATGCACACATGCTCACGTGGCTTACCTGTTTCTCTATGTGCCTGTTTAATAATCAATGTATACATTGGTTCAATGTTTCCGTATTTGTTTTCAGTGAGCATCACTTTCTTCTCAAACATTTTCTTAAATTCATCCACAGTCTAATTTATTTATTTATTCCTCCTCGGTATTCAGGATGGACTCTGGTGGGTCACGGGTCGGACCCTCGCACTGTAAATGGGAAAAATACAAACCAAGTGAACTGTCAGATCAATGCGCTCCCAGGAGAACGCGCTCACACTGTCTCTCTATCTCTTTTTCTCTCCTGTTTTCTCAATAAAGCTGAAACTGAACCCCTTAGTGGCCAATTTGTCACTGTCTCTGTCTCCACATAATCATTAAACTCAAGTGAAAATGTTGTCACTTGTTAAAGGGATCTTTTTAACACAGCTGTTCCTCCTCATTTGGCATGGTTTCCGGCGTTTTATGCTAAGACGATCTATTGGAAAACATCAAATCTTTCTTTGAACCCTGCACCACACGGCCCTTCTCACAGATTCTTATAGGGGATTTGTTTAATTACAAAGTTCCTTAAATCCCCAAAACTTAATGAGACTTATACAAAATAAGCAGAGGCTGAATGTAAACCCTCACCTTAGGATAAACAACTTTTAAGTTTGTCTGTGAGCTTATAGTGCAATTTAAAGCCATTTATGGCTCCTGTAGCTCAGCTGGTTGAATTTGTTGCCAGTAATGCCAAGGTTCAGCTTTGTGCCTGAAAAAGTAAACATGGGAACAAATAAGAATGCACCAATGTATCGGCCAATAAAAGCAATTATTTTCACTATCTAGCCGATTGTTTAAAAACAGCCGTTGATCAGGGCCGATGATATCCTATCAATCAAAAGGGGGCGGAAAAATGTGTTGGACTGCAACTCATTGTGTCCCAATTCAGATACTGCATCATTCAAAGGGCGATTGCGTCACCGCGGCGCGACGAAGGATGTCCTATTTCGAAGGCTCCTTCAAATGCGGCCAACAAATGCGTCCTTCTTTCTCCGCGCCATGAAAGATAAAAGGACACCAGCCTATTATTTTGGTATGAAAATTTCAGATAAACCCTTCGCTAAACGGCATTTATAAACAAACTGAGCTGTGGTTGGTTGCTGTTGTTGTTGATCAACAATAGGGTATTGAGTTCGATACTTTTAGGCACTGACCGAATTGCCTCGGTACCATCGAGTATCAAAAAATGTCTTGTCGTTCAGTACCAAATTAAAGGATAAATCCTCTGAAGCGGTCAAAGGCGATTCTAAACGAGTCAAAAAGTCGAGACAGGACCCATCGTCAAAATTTCTGTGTCCACCACTCTAGTTCATCCAAAACAAACCAGAAAAGTGCTAAATACCAGAATTATCCTTTAACATACCTAGAGGATAAATCTTGTCAACATCAGTGAGCCAATAAGCATGCAGCATGATTGGCTGTGGCGAGGCTTCAAGGAAAAACACTAGTTTACGCTGGTTACGCCCGGAGACGTGGCTCACACGTGAGGCTGTAGTGTAGTCCCAACCCCCATAGGTGGAAAAGATCAAAAGTGTGGCTACATTTTACCAGGCTCGATATCAACAGCGCGCGGTGCAATATTTGCGACATGATAATCACTGCCAAGGCCGGCAACACGACAAATCTGAAGCAGCACTTGAAAGTGCACTGAATAAACTTAAGAGCAGAAAGTTGCACCGTCTTTGACTGCAAGAAGAACTGGAGCACGTTACAAATGAACCGAAACTCAGTGTATAGGCTACTTGCCTCACAGACATGAGAAATAGGAATATCGCTTGAAATGTCTACTTAAAAACCAATTTGAATCGAAAACAAATACACTCTGATTATATAATCCAAATGAAAGTTGCATTTCTCTTAATAGGCGTGCAATGTCAGCTGTCAACACTGACTCTTATTAAAACGGATTTCATAATGGTATTGAAAAAAGTATCGTTCAGGAACCGGTATCGAAGTCTAGGTATCGGTTGAACATTTTTGAACGATACCCATCCCTAATCAACAATATGCTCCTTTATAAGTGGGGGGAATAAGTTTCAAACTCAACTTTACTAGACTTTAATTGTCAAATGTGTGGTTTTGCAAGACTAAATACTCCCCAACAATATCATCACTACTTTATCAAAGAACCCAGGTTTTTAGCCTCTTAGCAAGGCCATGTTTTTGAATCTTTAACAATATTGCTGACCTTGTGGTGCTGGCAGGGCCTCTCAGATCTCGTGGTGAGTCCAGATGGGTCTGGTTATATGAGCGCCCTGCTAAACCCCAGCGAGATTTAAAGTGGGACCTTTGAAGATTTGATGCAAGAGGAAACGCAAAAGCGTGCCAAGCTTTTGTGTCACATAGGTGCAACAGATCTGCATTTTATGCTGCCAGAGAAATGTGTGTCACTCCACTGTGAAGAAAGATTTATGCACGGTTTTGCGCTTCAGTAGCGGGTTGTCACTTTGGTGTCAAGAGCGAGATTGCAGCCAAAACCTAACTTCTCATCGAAAATCCTGAGCTTTGGGTTTTTTTTGTTGCTGAATCTGCAATTCTCATGAAAATTTGCCACCACACCTGCTATGGTCTCCTCTCAGAAGCCTCCGCTCCACCCTCCACCGTAACCTCTCGGTTATGCTCAGAATACACCATTCGTTTGCCATTGGGGGTGGAAGTTCATCCTTTGAATTAACCCGGGTCCTTCAGCCACATCAAACTTGGCACCGCGAACTGTTCTCAGCGAACACGTGCAAGGTCAAGTTGGCAGGAGTTCTCTGTCATTATCCAACATATGAAGGGCTGAAATGATGATGTTGCTTGGAAGTTAGATTTTGTTCCCTTAGGGACCGCTACACTGTTTACTGCTAATATGCAGGCGTAGCTGAAAACCACTATCATTTGGTATAATCTCTCAGCTCTAAAAGCCAACCAAAAGACTTGCAAGATATTTTCAATGAAGTGTCCCTTAATTCCCAAGGATGAAATTGGTTGTGGTTCAGTCACAGCTTAGAAGATTTTCCGTCCATCCATTTCCCTAAGAAGTGTTTCTCAGTGCTGTATACTTGATTAATCCATAGTAATCCATTTGCACAACAGTTGAACTCCTTCAACCCTTTGCCTTGACTTCAGTCGAGGAGGAATTTCACACCTGAATGTCAGAAACCGCTCTTCGTTGGCACCTAAGCATGACAGAGAATGACAACTTTCTCTCTCATGGCTGAATTTAGCAAGTACTGACAATTAAGATAAAGAGGGTGAAGTGAACAAAATCAAAACAAGTATTTTATGTTAAAGTCATGACAGTTTACCCGAAAAATTTAATTCTGTCATCATTTACTCACCCTCATTTCGATCCAAACTATCCAAACTCGAAATATCATCTTTTGCGTTCCACATATGAAAAAACTCATACAGGTTTGGAACGACATGAGGTTGAGAAAACGACTATCCATTCAAAATATTCCTGAACTGGAATACATTTCAAAAACTTTTCAGGTCAAAATGGTTCCGGATGGAGAAATAAAAGTAACCACAGCATGTTGTACAGTCCAACAGCCCTCAGAACTGATTGAAGTGGATTTGTTGGATGATGTCCTTCAGTCTAAACTATCATTTTGGCTTGTATTTAACTTTCATCTCTCATGCCTGTGCCAAGGGACGACTCCAAATCCAATCTTCAAATGCACTCGATGATTAGGATGGCAAAGGTTGTTGGAAGAGTGGGCGTTGTGTCGACTTAAAGGGTTAGTTCACCCAAAAATGAAAAATGAGAATTTTCATTTTTGGGTGAACTAACCCTTTAAGACTGACTTATTTTCCATTGTTCAGTGCTGATTATAGTGTCAGAAAAAGGCAAGGTTATGTTGTTATATAAAAGAGAAAAAGTCTTAGATCGTAAAAGCGATAGTCCTAAAGAGTTTTCCAATGTTTAACAATAAATTTAACATCACAACCCTACTGGAAAAAAATCTGGTCAGGTAATGCTTGAAGGGAAAATATCATCTCAGATCTAATGAAACTGAATGGGGATCTGGGCTGTCAAGGTTTGTTCCTCACACAAAGGTACAAAAGGGTAGCTGTTTTTTCCTAATCCAAGGTGGTCTACCAGAATTTACCAGCTTGACCAAGAAGGTCTACCAGACCAAAACCGGGTCACCCATTTGGTAGTCAAGCTAGATCAGACCAGCTTGGACTAACTAGAGACCATGTAAAACCAGCTACCACCTTTTTTTCCAACATGAAACAACATAAACCCACAAAATCAAAGCCAATTTTGAAAGTCATCGCTCTGATTAGCTCCACAAGAGCAGTAAATTGGCTTGATGACCTGTTTGTTGTTAGTGGTGAACATTAGGGCTTATAGTACAGAGGCTGTGGGCTGCACTGGAGGTTTGGGTCCGTTTTATATAGAGTGCTAATATGCAACAGCAGGGTCCCTGTGGCTCGCTTTGGGGGCCGTTTATGAGCAGGCTCCAATTTCAGGGCCCCCAATCCACAACCCCACTCATATAACCCCATTAAACCCTGAAGACAGGAGAGTTCAACAGCCATCATTAACATGGCCCGTCTAGACTCCCGAACACGCACACAGGGGTCTTTTGTTTTAGACTGTCGACAGTAATATGCAAAGACTTTGAGTGATAAGTGACGTCTGGAAAGAGTTCATACTCTTGTCGCATTTAATAGCCTATAGTGAGCTGTATAAAAGGTAATACAGTAAATATCTATCCGCAGAAGCCATGCTAATGCGTGAATGAAATTATGCACAGGCCACCAAATTGCATTTACTGTGAATATCACATTACAAAAAGCAATTTCTGAGCTTGGCTACTGCATTTAAAAAGCTCAGTGTGACAAAACTGCTGACATGTTGAGTAAAGCGCAAATTTTAGGGGCACTTTGATGTGTCTGATGTATTTTTTGGCAGAGATTTTTGTAATCAAATAAAAACCCTTTATGGTTTGTGCTTTATTGTTCTTAATCTCGCACAGCAAGCGAATACCTATTGTTTGAATGTACGTAAAGCTTTCTCATAAAAGCGCACAAGGTTTCTAAACCGATAAGGGGGGTTTCGTTGCATCCCTGCAGTTCGAAAGACATCAAATGCAGGTAATTACAGTCGACAGAATTAAATTAGGGCCCTCAGGGGACCTAAGGAGGACAAAAATAAACATCAGACTGACAGATATTGGACGTAAACTTTTATTAAACCTTTATTAAACATTTTGAGTATCAAAAAAGCATGGCAGAAAGATACACTAAGAATGCTCCATTGGTGCCGGTAGAAACTCTCTTTTTCCCCAATAGAAAAAAAAAACGATGTTCATGGCACCTTCGTAACAATGTACAAAAAAAACTTTACATAGACACACAGAAATATAGACTTGTATAAGAGTGTCTCTGTTGCACATTCACCCCATATTGTTTTCAGTTGCATACATGAGCTTTAAACAGATCAAAAAAGAAAGTCAATCTTTACTCAAGATTTTCTTGAATGAGCAGTTGAAAGGCTATTCCCTTTTCTCAAAGAATATATATATATATATATTAGTTCATTATTCTACGCTATTAAGCAATACTTTAACTTTCAAACTGCATTACAGAGGTTTATACGAATTGACCTGGCACTGGTTGAGTAAAACTGTGCGGCTATACTTGTAATAAGGTTCGATTTGATTGGACATACAGGAGGAAGTCGTGGCAACAAGGTCGTGTCTCAAAGTCACTCAAAAGAGACAACAAAAAACATGAGTAAAGTAGTAAATAAAGAAGGACAAAGACAAAAAGGGCAAATAAATAAAGTACAATCACCAGGACAATCTTATATATTTTGTTTTAGGGTTTGTATTTGGTCCTTCCACTGCTATAGTGCTGATAAGTAAAACTGACAGGGCAGGAGAGAGCATTTAAGATGCTTTTCGTACTGTCCCACTTCAGATGCACAAGAAATCACCGTTTTTGAGATGATGGAGGCATCACTGCATCTGCTGAATCTCTCAATGCATCTTATAAATCATCTGGCACTTTAAGAAAAGTAACAAAATTGTTTTAACCCGACAGAGAAATGCTAAGTTGCCACATGCCATTCGATCCGACAAGCAGCCATTCAAGGCAATAAGTGTGGACGGCAAGTCTGATATAGTTTATTCTGTGGATCAAAGGTCAAAGAATGCCCTTAGTCACCCACATCACTGTCTTGGTCTCCGATGATAAACAGGAAGTGGAAGCTGAGAGCCAGGAAGGCCGTTCCCAACAAGTCGCCCAGCGCCGTCAGGTACGGGATAGAGAAACTGTCCGGATCTTTCCCGCTCTTCCAAATGGAGTGCACCATCCAGTCCGCAATGCAAAGCAACAAGAACACCTGGGAGGGAAAGAGAACGCACACAAGGCTGTGTTGAATATCTGCGAGTACAAGTACAAAACCACAGTCCCTTCCACGGTACCTTTGGATGAACTTTCCCACACACGCACGCAACAGGAAGCGCTAAATCAGAAAGAGACGAAGGGAATGGTTCCAGAAGTAACGTAATGTTTTTGTGTTTATGGAGCTTCTTTTGAAAGTCTCGTCTCGGAAATGAAACAAGATCCCATTCTTTTGAAAAGCGGCGTTCACATTTAAGACAAACACCCGAAACGGCTTCAGATCACACATCATAGGGCTTTTCATCTAGCGCAGCTCATTAAACGCCAGCAAATGAGGCCTGTGTTTGCCTTTGCTGAGCATCGCAGACTATTAAAATGCTCTTCTGGATCAGTGCGGCCCTTTGAATGCCAGTTTGTTTGCTTAATGGAGAAGTAACATTTGAAATCTTCATCTTGCATTCAATTGGAAGCTAAAAGGATGGACCGCAGCAATTCCCAAAGGCTCTCCGTGTTCCTGTGCATGTGAGAGTGAAAGACTTTCATTTAAACAAAATAAAAATGAGGCCTGCCCATTAATCAGGCTGACGGGTCGGTGTGAAACTCTATTTGCAGGTCTGACGCTCTGGTTAACCGGCTGGGCGGCGTTCATTTATATCAGTTATATTAAGGTCAGCGCGAGACGGTTAAAAAACTATTCGCTCTCTGCCGCAGATTTTAAACTTCAGTTTAGGTAGCAGGAAATAAATGGCCATTTTAAAGGCTATTAATTGTGCCTGCCAGGCAAGATGAGTTTTATGACATTATTTCGATAATTAACCTTGTGTGTTTTCGTGTGTGAGAATATCAGAACAATGACCTTTTCACAGGAGATTTCGACTCGCGCTTTCTCTCCCTTTCGTCTCTCCTTATAAGGATTTTATCAATTAACGATTAAACTGTTAGGCAGGGGCCTTCCTAGAAGCTGAGGAAAGTGATGGTTTGCTAGTGTACACAAGCTGTTGAGACCCGACAAGATTAGCCGTGTAGTTCCACCCTGCGCAAACACACAGACACACTTTTCCATCACTCAAAAGGACAGAGAAAGCAGTCAGAGATGTTGCATGGCATTCACACATGTTCTCTCTCTCTTACACACACACACACACACTTTTACTTAGCTATCTAAATGAAAATGTTCCAAATAAAACAACAGAAGTACAGTATATAAAGCTAATTATAATGACTACGGACTAACCCAAACCCTAAACCCTACTTTAAGGACATGCCCAAAAGAAGGTTGTGTCAGATTTAGCTAACTCACAAACCCACTGAAAAGCAAAGGTTAGCACAGAATCCTTTTCTTAGCTTCACAGTGGAGAAAAGGTTAAAAGTAAATGTAGCATGAACCAATACTATTTTGTTAGCAATATAACACATTACAGCTGTTGCTTGTTTTGAAAGCATGTCATTTTGTCATTAAACGACCAGACAGTGTCAACAAGACAGACGCTTGAAAACAATAACTACAGTACCAAAAATATATTTTGTGTATCGTTTGATTGTTACTTTATTTTAATACTAGTTACCCTCTTAGTCATCAAATTCTCATTCCCCTTGTAATGATGATGAAGAAAAAAAGATTATTTACATGATATATATATGTAAATGTTGCAAATATATGTTTGTACTGTGGATTATTTTCTCATCTAAATTTTTTTTAGGTCTTTGTTGCTTCATTGTAAAAAAAAAAAAAACGTCCCTGGAGAGGCTGAACATCCAGTTTAGACCTTCTGCACAGCGTCACCAAAAATACTTACCAAGCTATGTACTACATTTAACCCTGGAATTTCTTCCTCTAAAGCAGACTGTTTTTCTGGAGCTCTATAGATGCCTTGTATTTGAAGACCCATGAAGGTCAGAGGTCAGGGGGCCACTCTCAGGGCACCTGACATATGTTCAACAAGGCAAGCTATAGGCTGAACCTTTGTTGAAGAGATTTTGTTCTGAGAAGCATCATGTGGCAATTTAAGAGTTTTACATAGGTTTTTTTTGCCCATTTTGGTATAAAAAAATAACAAAATAATTGATACGATGGTCTGTCTGAATACTCTATTCTGATTGGCTGGAAGGTGTGCAATAAAACCATTTAATGCACAGGTAATTCCAAGTCAGTTTGTTCACCGTTCTATATTAATGCACTGCTTTTATTGAAGCGCACACACACACATACACACACATACATCACTGTCACTCGCACACAGAGATCGGAGATCGACCTGCGCAAACACAGAAACATCCAGGAGCACAGAAACTTGTTGTCAACGTTGCCCCCACAACTTATATTAATAGATTAACTTTGCTGCTGAATCACTACATTCAATCACAGCAATGAGCTTGTAAAGTCACTGTTTTTGAGCTTCATTGCTAGTAGAGAGACGCTACACAGACACAGGCAATTCACACGTACATATCCATCTATCTCTCTCCCAACCCCTCCCCTCTCCCCTCTCCCTCTATCTCTCCTCTCTCTCGATAGGCTAATTCATTCAAATAAATGTTATAATTCAATCAAATAAATGTAACCATACCACACTACTTTATCTCTGTGTCTGATTTAAAGCGGACAGAATGCTAAATCTAATGAGTGGTAGCTCACGAAAATAACCGCCATTTGAACCCTTCCAGTCAAATTTAGCGCTGCAAACATCAATGACAGCTTCAGTTAGTCAACGCTGGCAAATGTCCATGGTATAAGCGGGATAATCCACACCTAGCTGTGCATCAAATGATTTGAAATACTTTGCCTCCACGTCGTGCATTACAATCGTTTGATGCACAGCTCGGCGTGGCTAATGTTTTATTTATATATTCAAATATAGAAATGAAGACGTGACAAGAAGGTTACTAGTATTAATAGTAGCAACAAAAACACCCAGCTAATAATAGTACAAATAAAATAACAGTATATATATTTGCAAATGTATTACTGTAGTTGATTTTCAAGCAGTGAAAATATATATACTGTGTGTGTGTGTGTGTGTGTGTATATACACTATAGTAATTAATAATTCAGTTATAGGACAATACATTTTAATACACACACATATATATATACATATATATATATATATGTGTGTGTGTGTGTTAAAATGTATTATCCTATAATTGAATTATTAATTACTATAGTTGACTAAGTTCTAAATTAACATTTTTGCAGTTAAATAAATAGTATAGTACTTAAAAAGAATATTTTCAAAGAAAAAGTAATAATTCAGTGATTAATGTACACAAACAATAGCCTGGCTAACGTCAGACCTCGTCTCATTGAGACGTGGTCTGGGAACCACGTTCATTTTCTCGTATTTGAGGCGTGGTTTACGAATGCCCAGAGCCGTTTATTGGGCGCTACGAATGTCTATCAAATGCGCCTGTACGTAGCTCATAGCCAATCGCTTCATTATACCAGATGACATACGTAGAGCGACAGAAATTCGACGAGGAAGAAGACTAAATAAACTTGCGTTCTAAACTACTTAGAACACTTTCTAAGGCTGCATCGAAAGGTAACTTCGCGTCTGCTGCCATGTTGGATCCATAGATATAAACAAACTGCTTCGGTGTGTCGCATAGACGTCGTCATCGTCTTGCTGCTCCCTCCCCGTTCTGTGATTGGTTCCCTTTTTGAAGGGAAAATCTGGTTCATGGTGTCCAGGCTGCCTAGCAGCGTGAATAAAATCGCACTGCGCGCAAGGCAGCATGGGGAAACCCAGGCTACACAAACAATTAAAAAGACACATAATGACTGAGCTGCACAATAATGCAATAAATGGACCCACTCATTTTTCTCTGTCTCTGAATGCCTGTCTCTCTCTTTCTCCACCCTCAAGGATTCTTCAAATAGGTCTGAAGTCAAGCAGTCCGGCTGCGGATCTCAAAGACGTGTGTGTTTAGGTTAGCAAGGGCGTTTCACGAACACTGTACACATACAGACAAACTTCCTAAAAATACCACACATTCCACCACTCGCAACATGCCTCTGCATGCCAGCCGCTGAATGCACTTACTGAGGTTCTCCGCGGGTAATCTATCTTAATTGCGATCTAAACAATTTATGAAAACACCCTTTTGGAATAAACAAACTCTCACAGATACATACAACACCCACATACACACACAAACAACACCTGCTCACGATCCCTTATGTCATCGGCGTTTCATTTTCAGGGGAAATGGGGCATCTAAAAGCTCAGGGGATTTTCTAAAAGGTTTGTAGGTTTATGATGGAGAAAAAACGCCATGTTGTTGCTACATGTGGGTGGCAAGCGGCACATTTATCGCGATTAAGCTGAAGATGAAATAGATTCCCCAGACTGGTATCGTAAAATTGGTGTCTGGTTTTATGATTACAGGCTGACATTTGTGTCTGCTACATGAAAGAGTGCTTACACCTGAACCTCAAATAGGTGTCAGATTTGATAAAAATATATAGTGATGACAGGTTATCTAAACAGCATATGAAGATGTCAGTGTCTTGACGTCTGGTTAGAAGGCCTCATTAGGATTGATATTTTTGTCATAGTGTGACAACAACATCACACTCACCTGGAGAAGAGCAGCAGCCAAATACACAACCATGAAGACGGGAGTCAGCGAGGTGTGACCTCTCTCCATCAGATCAATTGTGTACAGGAAGATCAAATGGCCAGGGACAACCAGTAACAGCAGTACCTGTGCTGACCTGTGATTGGCACCTGAAAAAGAGAGAGAGAGAGAGAGAGAGAGAGAGAAAAAAAAGTTTAATTATTGAAAGCAATACATAAAATCTAATAATGATGATACTGTGTGTGTGTGTGTGTGTGTGTGTGTGTGTGTGTATATATGTATATATGAAGAGTTCAGATGCAAAAGCCTCTAAGTGCCATCTGAAATTTTCTTCTAGAATGATCATTTTTATGAAGCTTGCATATACAAGTTCAGTAATTTCACTAAAATGCCAATGAAAATTAACTATTAACTGCCATTTAAGTGAAATTACCAAACTTAAATAAACAAGCATGATAAAAATGATCATTCTAGAAGAAAATTTCAGATGGCACTTAAAGGCTTTTGCATCTGAACTCTTCATATGGTAATACTTTACAATAAGGTTTCATTAGTTAACATTAATTAACTACTTTAGTTATCATGAACTAAGTATGTACAATACTTCTACAGCATTTACTAATCTTAGTTCATGTTTATTTCAACATTTACTAATACATTATTAAAATCAAAAGTTATGTTTCTTAACATTAGTTAATGCACTGTGATCAAACAATGAACGACTGTACTTTTATGAACTAACATTAAAAAAGATGAATAAATACTGTAACAAATGTATTGCTCATTGTTAGTTAATGCATTAACTAATGTTAATGAAACCTTATTATAAAGTGTTATGTCCACTTCATCCAGTACAAAGACTGCTTATCTGCTTAAAACACCACAGAATACAAACAACCCTCCACGTGCGATCAGTGCACGTGTGTAGGTGTTCGTATATTGGATTTATTCTATGTTTAGAAGTCTATATGCATACAGTAAACATCCCATTCACAAACACTACACTTCTCACACTCCATTAGCATCTCTCTGAACCCCCGCAGTATGGCGTCCCTGTGCGTTCAGAGTCCTTGAAGGAGGAAGATTTATGCCCATCTTTCCAGATGGCACTGCTAAGCTTGCAGTGGGCACCGTGCCCCTCATGTGCTCGGGCATCTGGACTCTGTCCCCAGAGTCCTGTTGTTTCTCTAAGAAAAGGCCCTGCATCAAAGCTCCGGCATCAACACGCTACCTCTGGTGTTTATAGGAAGTGTTCTCTGCTTTTCTCCCCGAGATGGACCGTTATACACAAACCACCATTACACACACTCCATTACAGCTAATGTATACACACTTGCAAGCACTTTCAAGTGATGTTGCTCTAAACACTGGTTACTTGTTCTTGTTCTTTAATACAGGCAATGAAAACACAAAACTGCCCTCAAAAGTGTGTTTAAGCCCCTCTCTTTAAATTTATAGGCATTAAAGGATGTTCGGAGGATTTAAAATTGCACGTGGTGTTCAGTTTAGAGCCATGTCATGCCTTGATCCTATTCCTTCATTATTTCTTATGTAATTAATCTACTTTGTAACTATCTACTTTGTTTTCTTATGTATTGTGACACATTGGGGAAGTGTTCGGGGTCACCTGAGCCACAGAAGGTTCGGCAGGGGAGGTAGCAACCCTTGGCCTCTTCAGGAACCTCTCCAGGGGTGCTGTGAATGTGCAGGTAGGTGGATATCCGACTGGACTGGATAGCCACCAGGTTTCCCCCGATACCTACAATATAATATTACTCACATCAGACAAATATATACTGAAGGTACAGGGCTGAAAATTTAATCAAAAACAAGGAGGAAAAAGCAGCGTGCCTGTTTCCAGCAAGTTTAAGACTTAAAGTAAATCCGTGAGTAAAGGTCGGTTTACACCAAGAACGTTTTATAAAGATAACTACACTCACCTAAAGGATTATTAGGAACACCATACTAATACTGTGTTTGACCCCCTTTCGCCTTCAGAACTGCCTTAATTCTACGTGGCATTGATTCAACAAGGTGCTGAAAGCATTCTTTAGAAATGTTGGCCCATATTGATAGGATAGCATCTTGCAGTTGATGGAGATTTGTGGGATGCACATCCAGGGCACGAAGCTCCCGTTCCACCACATCCCAAAGATGCTCTATTGGGTTGAGATCTGGTGACTGTGGGGGCCATTTTAGTACAGTGAACTCATTGTCATGTTCAAGAAACCAATTTGAAATGATTCGAGCTTTGTGACATGGTGCATTATCCTGCTGGAAGTAGCCATCAGAGGATGGGTACATGGTGGTCATAAAGGGATGGACATGGTCAGAAACAATGCTCAGGTAGGCCGTGGCATTTAAACGATGCCCAATTGGCACTAAGGGGCCTAAAGTGTGCCAAGAAAACATCCCCCACACCATTACACCACCACCACCAGCCTGCACAGTGGTAACAAGGCATGATGGATCCATGTTCTCATTCTGTTTACGCCAAATTCTGACTCTACCATCTGAATGTCTCAACAGAAATCGAGACTCATTAGACCAGGCAACATTTTTCCAGTCTTCAACTGTCCAATTTTGGTGAGCTCGTGCAAATTGTAGCCTCTTTTTCCTATTTGTAGTGGAGATGAGTGGTACCCGGTGGGGTCTTCTGCTGTTGTAGCCCATCCGCCTCAAGGTTGTGCGTGTTGTGGCTTCACAAATGCTTTGCTGCATACCTCGGTTGTAACGAGTGGTTATTTCAGTCAAAGTTGCTCTTCTATCAGCTTGAATCAGTCGGCCCATTCTCCTCTGACCTCTAGCATCAACGAGGCATTTTCGCCCACAGGACTGCCGCATACTGGATGTTTTTCCCTTTTCACACCATTCTTTGTAAACCCTAGAAATGGTTGTGCGTGAAAATCCCAGTAACTGAGCAGATTGTGAAACACTCAGACCGGCCCGTCTGGCACCAACAACCATGCCACGCTCAAAATTGCTTAAATCACCTTTCTTTCCCATTCTGACATTCAGTTTGGAGTTCAGGAGATTGTCTTGACCAGGACCACACCCCTAAATGCATTGAAGCAACTGCCATGTGATTGGTTGATTAGATAATTGCATTAATGAGAAATTGAACAGGTGTTCCTAATAATCCTTTAGGTGAGTGTATATTAGCATCCACACCAGCGGACGATATTGTCCTGTTTATTCTAAGCGTGTTCTGCTTTTTTGTCGTCTACAGCTTTAAATGCTTGAGCTCTTTAAAGCAGGATGGATTCTGATTGGCTGTCAATGCTGTTATCGCTAATCAGCTGGAAAAAAAAATCGTTCTGAAAGTGATTCCAACGATATTGTTTCTCTGTGCTGTTATAGTTGTGGTGTGGACTCTGCTATTCTTTTAAATTTAGAATGATTTTTAGAACTATATCTTTATCATCAAATTTATCATCCTTGGTGTGAATGGGCCTTAACTCTCACGTCAGTAAAGCTTCTGCAGTGAAAACATTTTTTAATCCATGAATACAGGCTTAATTTTTTCACTGTCAGACTGGCAGCCATGAGTCACCAGTACTAACTCTGCTTTTGTCCCCCGCCTCTTTATCTCTCTTTCTTTCTCTCACATACGCACAGCCCTCTCTCTCTCTCTCTCTCTCTCTCTCTCTCTCTCTCTCTCTCTCTCTCTCTCTCTCTCTCTCTCTCTCTCTCTCTCTCTCTCTCTCTCTCTCTCTCTCTCTCTCTCCTCTCTCTCTCTCTCTCTCTCTCTCTCTCTCTCTCTCTCTCTCTCTCTCTCTCTCTCTCTAAAGTAAGCTGCAGTAATGATATGTCACGCCCAGCAGTTCTGGGAGAAGACAAGTGAGTGAAAGAGAGTGAGTGAGTGAGAAAAAGACAGAGTAATTGCAAGAGGACAGTCAATACTAATTGAAATCATTTAAAATATTATGCTTTCAGTTCACAGCCAAACAGGAAATCAGTGATCTGAATTACAATCAGACACAGCAAATCTATTCCTCACATACGATAGTGCATTCATGCCCATAATGACATTAATATTTCCCATCGTTAAAGACCAGACCTAAATGAGAACAATCATGTTTTAACACAGCACAGGCCTCTGCACAATTAGCCCCAACAAGTACTTGTTTGTGTTTAATGCAGAGGGTACCATTATGCCACACTGTGCTGGAGAGACGCCATCTGTATGGATGATAGTGTGGGAAAGTGTTTGTGGCTCAGATTAGCTGGACAGGTCTAAAATTTCGTCATTTTATCACAAACAAGCAACGACATGACATTTTGGATATGGGCTGGGGCATGAGAAAAGAGTGTATGGGAATTTTTCAACCTTTCCAAGAGCATCGAGGTCTAATTAATCCGATGTTTTTTGTTTTTTTTTAGCTTTGTCTGCCAACAGGAAATGGAGATTATATGCAACCTCTTTTCTGTCCAAGCAGTGGGATTAACATATATGGACACTTTAATCTGGGTCATAGAGCCGATGAGACTTTGGCTGGGTGTGCAGCAGGGCTTGAGTATGGGTCCAATTGGATTCCAGTATGTACAATGTATGACATAAAGGGTTGGGATATTCAAAACTACATATTTTTTAATTTGTTTCAAGGCCTGTATAATTATTAGGCTGGCTGCAGGTTAATTTGATCCTGATCGGACACAATCAGGATAAAAAAAAAAAAAAATCAACCTTTTTATTTTATTTTTAAATGGACTACTTGTAAATTAACACATAGCCTTAAATGTGCAACTCAAAAGTCTTGCAGTGAGAGTCTCCAAGTACAGCATAAGATGCAACTTAACAGCCAAAAAAGTCTGAATGTATAGGTCTATTTGCTGTATGGATTTAAAGATGCAACTTTTCAGAGAGAGTTTTATCATACATGATTTACTGCTAAAGCACGGCACACTAATTAAATCAAGGCAACTAAAAACATAAAAAGTTTTAAAAAACCATCTAGATAAACCACACTAATTGACGTGTTGGGCAAACAATCGACCACTGTGACCCATCCCTAGTACCGTGGGCGATAAGAGAGGTCTGAGGCTCTATTTATGTCAAACAGAAACTATTTCTCTGTACCTAAGTGGCACGTGTGTGTGTGTGTGGTGTGCGTGTGTGTGGTGTGCGTGTTGTAATCATTTAAATTACCTTCCCTGACTCGTTTCCTGCTTGGACAGACAAACTATAGAAGCCTCTGTTACTCATCCTATCGCTCTCTTTTCCTTTCTTTTCCCCTTCTTTTGAGTTTCTCGCTAACTCTGCTCTTAGAATCAAAAATAAAAACCTTGATTTTGATATTCTGATTTATGGTTATATTTTGATATAACTTTAGATATTCTGACAGAAACAGTCTTCTTTCTCACACACACATTCAGAGATTCAAACAGCTGTCTGGTGGTCTGGGCGGGAGAGCAGAGACAGACTGCAGACAGCGTAAATGTCTCTCATTAGCGTGCCTTAATTAAAAAACGTATGGCTCTTTGTGGAGGTGCCATGGTCCTGGCTTCCTTTACTGTTACCGCAAGAAATTCAACTGCCACAATTAATGACTTCACCCCACGGCTCAATCACATCCAACTCTATTTTAGCTAAATTCCATCATTTGGCTTTTTCTCAATATGGAAACGTTTATTAATAATCACAAAAAAGTCTGCCTCGAGGATACTTGCGTGACTTTAAATGAGGGCGATTATTACAGAGATGTTTCTTTTAGGTAATAACAGTCTGAGAAGGGACTGAAATATCAGCTGTAAGGAGCACCAATGTGTGCCATGGACATGAGGGCGTAGGGCTACAAATTAAGAACTTAAAAGCTTAAACCTTCCAAGACACAAATACGACATTCAGATATTGATGTTGTTATTACACAAAATTAAAATTGACTTAAACAGTCAAATACACACAAAATTATGTCAAAATGCCCATCTTGGCAAGTATTCAGTTAAACAAGTCAGTTTTGGAATCCAATTAGTTGAGAAAGATAACAAGTGTGTAACAGTATATTGGATCCGTGCATAAGCTCTTAAAGTGACAGCAGCCTAATAATCTGTCATGTTAATAAACGAACAAAAGACAAAGAAAATCACTCTCTGCTCTTGACTGAATAACTTTTGCAACTAATTGTAAGCATTAATCTGTATTTATTTTTACAATGAAGACTATCCAGTGTTATTTTACATTTGATTAATTTCTGTAGTAGGCTATTTCTTTCCTGAATATACTGTATGTTGTATACCGTGTTTATTTCATATCTCTCTTTATTCTATTGCATTTATTTTTTCTGTTGTTAGAAATTTGTTTATTTGTTTCTTTATGAAAATAAAATTTTGCATTGAAGAAAAGATTTTTGTTTGTATGTGTTGTCAATTATAGTCTCTTGAAAGAAAATCGGAATCAGCAAAAATCGGTAATCGACAGGTCACACTTACACAAAAAAAATCAGAAATTAGAATCGGCCAAGAAAATTGCAATCGGTGCATCTGTAATTTTTTGCATCTGTAAAATCCATACATCTGCTTTACGGAATATTTTTGTATAAATAAATCTCACCATTGATAACAGGCGTGTAAACCACAATCCCAGCCAGGTTGGGATCAGACACAGTTTTGTCCAGAATGAGTCCTCCAATGCTGAAATTGGGAAAATTTTGATTATGTTCGAGCACCAAAGGAAGGCCACATGCTTTTTCAGTGTGTGTGTGTGTGTGTGTGTGTGTGTGAATCCATGGCCAGGTGTGTGAGGTGTGTGTATGTGTGTGTGTCACACCTGCTGATGAACATGGCAGTGATCACGGGCTCCCAGCCTGAGTACAGCAGCTGACGGCTGGCAGGGTGTTTGGAGGAGATGACCATCCACAGTGGAGTCAGACACATGAAGAAGGCACACACCAGAGATGACACGTATGGGTGAGAGTCTGAAAAAACAGACAGAGAGGAACACCACAGTGAATACAGGTAGTCTTTGGTCATTTTGATTGAAGCTACACTTTAAAGGGTTAGTTCAAGGTTACTTCTGTCCCTCCATTGACAGCTACGCAACTACCACTTTGATGCTTCAGAAAGTTCATAAAGAGATCATAAAACTAATCCATATGAATTGAGCGGTTTAGATCAGAAAATTTGGACTAAACCACTCAACTCATATCATGGATTAGTTTTATGATCTCTTTATGAACTTTTTGAAGTGTCAAATTTTATAATTCAATAAATATCCTAAGCTGGCATTTTGAGACACTCCCGCTGCTTTCATCCTCTCTGGTATGCTGTCAACAGTCTTCTTTTTATACACTACAGTTTTTTTCTTTTTTCTTTTTTTGAAAGAAATTAATACATTTATTTAGAAAGGACACACCAAATTGAACAAGTTACAGAAAAATGTTTATATGTTACAAAATATTTCTATTTCAAATAAATGCTGTTCTTTTGATGTTTCTAATGAAAGAAAAAGATGCATCACAGTTTTGACAAAAATATTAAGCAGCACAACTGTTTTCAACATTGATATTTACTTTACATTTGAAAAATGTCACAGTATTACTGTTTTTACTGTCATTTTTATAAATTAAAAGCAGTTTTGGCATAAGAGGCTTCTTTCAAAAACATTTTTAGAAAATGTAATGGTAGTGTATTCAAGTTAAAAGTTACAAACGTTTTGAACTCATCCACCCAAAAACTTAACAGGAGTGTTGTCCTGCTCTCGGACCACACTATAACCCATTTCTCAAAACCTACGAAGGGGTTGACAGCTGTAATGGCAGATTGACAGAAAGAAAATAACCATGACCAACATCTTGTGGATGACAGACATTATGTTGTCAGATGCGGTTCTGTTCAAATGTCACACAATAATCAAGTTCACAGAATTCAGTTATGACTTCTATGTGGGGTTAGGAAATATTTCGAATATTAATTTAAAGTTATTCACAATGATTTTACTGACAAAGTAGCATTGTGAATATCACAAGATTTTTTTACCCAATAAGTTTCCCAAAGATTATGCCAATACATTCAGGGTTATTTTTGTTTCGTGAGCGACTCACATTTTTTTAGTCTCTAAATAAGTTTGTTCCATTTCTACGCAGCACAATTATTACAAAGCGGTTCAAAATTCACAACTGATGATCTGATTCGCAATCTATTTTGCGCCAAGACTCAAAATCGTACGCGGTGCCCCGATCGAGACTGCCAACCATACTCTGCTGCTGTGTGAATGTAGCCGTACTGACTGGCTCTAATTGGATTTAACCAGATTGAGGAAGAAAAATATGATCTTCTTAAAAGCCGAATTTAATCTTTTAAAGCAGACAGAGAAGCCAAAAAAGGTTTCACTCCTTGCTAAATACTCTTCAGCACACACTAAACAGCCTAAATCTTTAAATCCCAAACATAGAGGCAACATCTGTGACTATATTTAGTGTGGTATGGGCATGACAGGGCAGCGGTGTGCGCTAATGATGGCAGAAGGCTCTCTTCTCGGCTGGTTGGCACGGCTGATATGGTTTTGGCATGGCATGGTGGTGCCGTTTGCCTTGCCTTCACCTCACTTCACCTCTCTCAAAAAAGGAAAGACTAAAACTGGAGTGCGGCGCTCAGTCTGGGGCTTATCACACAGAGTCATCAGAGAGCAAAGCCCCATTAAACCCAGCATAAACAATCCAGAACACTGCTCGGGACGGCCCGTGTGTGACTTTCACACTTTCAGAGATAGTGTTTATGT